>NC_139664.1:15102738-15322738 GCF_951799395.1 Argentina silus
CTGGCAGCTCACAGCTTCTAGCCTGGCGTCTGTTCACTCATTATCTCGCCATTATGTTGAAATTACATTAATCTAAGGTTTATTGACTCAATCTAAAATTCAACCCCGTGCTGTCCTCTGATGCTCTCCCTTTTGACAACATTCCGCTCATTTACTTTATTCCCTACTAATGTTTTGTTGTTGTTTTTTTTACCCCCAACAGGGCAAATTAACAATTACTGCCAAAATGTGAAGGAATTCACCTCGCAGAACCTTGGCAAGCTTTTCATGGCTGAGGCTCTTCAAGGCCATAACAGCTAGAGGAGGAGGAAGAGAAGATCAAGTGCTGGAGATGCAGCCCCATGCAAAACCATCATTTTATAACTGGCGGATTGGAATGCTAGATTTGTAACAGACAAATGTGTGATCAAACAATATTTTTTTTTTCTAACATATTATTCATTATTGAAAGCATATTCAAGGTTCCACAGGAAAAGATCTTGAGAGAGTCTAGGAATATTGTGTAACTTAATAAAAGTGTTGCATCTCCACATTTTACTGCCTCTGTGTCTCTATTCATTAGGCATAATGGGTGTTTACTGTAGGGAAATGACAACGAAGCCCACACTGACTGTCCAATTGCTCCTCCTTGTACAATAAGTATGCCATATATCCTTATCTTGTTGAAGTTATAGTAATACACACTAAGGGCCAGATCTACTGAGTTGTCAGCACTTCTTTTTTCAATTGAGTGCTATATGAAACACCAAAAACAAAGGTGGTAATCAAACTGCCTCATACTGTAATTTAATGGTTTTCCCCTTTATCTTACCATGTCCCTCTGTGTTCTATGTTCAATTCCCTTTAAAAACAAACAAAAAAACAAAAAACAGATGGAGTCTTTGCACCTATTACAAACACTTAGTTGATCTTTCCATTAGTATGCTGTAGTAGTGCTTGTTACTGTTGTTTGCCCTTGGGCTTGTATTTGGTTCCATCAAGGCTAAAATGCTCAAGTAAAGCTGTTGTAAGGATCCGGGGCAGCAAGCCAGTTTAAATCAGATACTTATGGTAAAAGAGCCGAGAAAATTAGATGACAGATACCTGGAAACAAGTTTATTTGTTGTCTAGTCATGCCAGAGGTCGTAACAGCTTGAGCGTTTTTCTTATTTCCACTTTTTAATGAACCTGTCAGCGCATGTTTGATCATTTAATAATTGCATGCACTATCTGCAATGCACACTGTTGTAATATTTCCCACCCATGTTGTTTAACAACGTCAACTAATGGAGTAGGTGAAATGTATGACTTGTCATCTGCTTTGCTGAGTAATGACGCTCTGTACCCTTGTGTCACCCAGTCCATGTGATTAACAGCAATTGCAAGTCAAAACACATGATCTAGTGTAATTGAAAAGAGGAGCACTTATAGTGTACAAATAATAAATAGCTTCTTTTTTTACACCTTGATGGGTAACCTGACGAGACCTATCAGTGAAATATTAATTTGCTATTTTAAATATTAAGTTTTAGATTTTTGTATGGAGATTAGATTAGAACAAAGGTTATTGTCTACCAGTAATATAAAACGGTTACATAAAAACATAAACATTATTCACCATACACAACAAACTACACATTTGTCTATAATGTCCTACTCGTATTTACATGACATGCTCTCAGCCATATACACATAAACCTGAAGGAATGGATTGTCTGCATTATTAATCAATGTTATGTACCAAGCTATTCACATCGTCACTGACATCAGTAAGGCCATGCTCCTTATCCAAGGCTCCTTATTCTTGAATCATTTTTATATGCCATGGAAATACACACTCCTGCTGTATACTGCTTCATTTTTCAGTCTGAACATATCTTACAGCCTTGGAAGTTGTATTACAATCCGGAGCCCTATTGCATTCAGAGCATAAGAAACTTCATTCAGTTTTTTTGTTGTCGCAAAAAATGTTGAAATACGAATATATTCTAGCAGCATCAACTGTGTGAACAGCCATTGAAGTTCCCCAGCGGAGCCTGGACCATGACTAGGTTTAGTGTGTATGCAATGTGACAGTGTTTGGTTTGGAATGTAACAAGCAGGAATGAAGTGGATAACTCTGTGCCCAAGGGCAGCCGTGTCAAGCTATAGGGTCAAAGTGTATGAGGTGTTGTGTTAAGGTGTGGACATATAAAGACTGAGGTAATAGACTTTGGTGTTATGTGTGAAGATGACTATGTGCAGGTGCATTTTGATGGATATCTTTATTTTTCATTAAACATATTATGTTGATCTTGCTGTTGTATATTATGTAGTACATTTATTAACATAAGTATTTATTTATGTATTATGTATTTTTTTCCACTTAATATACTGTACCCACTATGGACTGTGAGTTTTGTGAGCAGATGTGCTGGTGATTGTGTCCCCACACTCTGCTCAATTGACCATGAGATGACAATGCTTCAGAGTTAAAGGAAATGACAACCTACCGTTTGAAGGCTGCTTTTTTGTATTAAAAAGAGCAGAATGTCTTCCTATTAATGTGTACAATTAAACTTTTAACCTTCCCCTGAATGTACTTCCATCCTTCTCCAATTATCTTTTATCACTCCTCTGATGACTATTCCCTCCCTGCATTTTCAAGATAATCGTAAAATATGTGTTTACTCAGAGTATGGAAGCAGAATGAGGTTTAGCTGTGTAAATACAGAGTATTGCTTTGTACTACCAAGCAATAGGGGCCACTACTTAATTAGGATATGGGATTTGTGTCACACCTTACAATGTCTGGAAAGGAAGCTCAAGATGTCAAAGGGATATAAGTTTGGTCTCATTTAATCAAGAAGCATAAAGCCTCTACTACCATGACCTGTGGTAATTTATCACATCAACACACAAACACAAGCTCTTTCACCAATTTTGAGATCAGGTTGTCAGCGGTGATAGAGAATCAGCTGGCTGAATAAAATGAAACGGGTTATCTTCCTGTCAAGTCATGATACTTATTTTTTTCTCCTCGGATATTGCCATGGCAACTATGGCTCCTGAATGCAATGGCTGTAGAAGATGTAAATAGTTCCCTTGGAAAAATTAATCTTGCAAATCGCCAAAACAAAACTGAAAAAAGGAAGAAAATATTGTTTTTGGGGGAGGTTAGGAATAAAGTAATGTATGGGATTGAAAAAAAAGACAATGGTGAATGATTTTTTAAATAAAGCCAAAATGAGAAAACTTGAATCACTAATACTTAGTTCTTGGTTCTTTCATGATTAGAAAATGTGCATTTGTTGTGTTTTGGAAGCAGCACCACCCTTTAGTACAAAGTCCCACATACCATCAAGGGCTGTTTTAATCCCTTGGAGCAGCTGTTCAAGGTTTTTTTTCTGAATAAGTAGTCATGATAAAACCTCTATCGACATGTTAGTTTTATGTTTTTCATTATTTTCAATGTATCTGAAATGATCAATAGGAATTGAATAAAGATGTTTTGTATGTCATAGATTGTCCTCTGATTGCATTTGAGTGGTCTTCTCCATACACTTTATTAGGTACACCTTGCTAGTACCGGGTTGGACCCCCTTTTGCCTTCAGAACTGCCTTAATTCTTTGTGGCATCGATTCAACAAGGTGCTGGAAACATTCCTCAGAGATTTTGGTCCATATTGACATGATAGCATCATTGCTGCAGATTTGTCGGCTGCACATCCATGATGCAAATCTCCCGTTCCACCACATCCCAAAGGTGCTCTAGATCTGGTGACTGTGGAGGCCATTGGAGTACAGTGAACTCATTGTCATGTTCAAGAAACCAGTTTGAGATGATGTGAGCTTTGTGACATGGCGCGTTATCCTGCTGGAAGTACCCATCAGAAGATGGGTACACTGTGGTCATAAAGGGATGGACATGGTCAGCAACAATACTCAGGTAGGCTGTGGCATTTAAACGATGCTCAATTGGTACTAAGGGGCCCAAAATGTGCCAAGAAAATATCCCCCACACTATTAGATATTTGCGTTAACGAGCAGTTGAACCTAATAAAGTGGCCGGTGAGTGTATTTAGTGTATATTCTTATAATTTCTCCTTAGTGGAGCTACTGTATACCATTGACATTTAATTGCATGATTTCCCAACCAAGACTGGGAGAGACCCATATTGCACGGTAGGCATCAGGCAGAAATCAGCACCAGGACTGATACATAAACACCTAATACAATCTCATGTCAGCAAGATCCTGACCACCAACAATGATGATTGTTCTCAATGCAAACACTATCTTGTACACAGGATTGTATTTCCCTCTCAAAGCAAGCCATTCTAATTGAATCCTTGCCAAACCCCATACTGGGTGATGCCTCTCTTACTCCGATACTCACATGCAATTACCTACCTGGTATTGTAGGGTTCTGATGGAAAGTAATCTTATAGCAACCATAACAGGCTTTTTGTTGGCGCATGATGGCCTGGAGGTAAGTGATTTAGAGAAAATGTTCTCGTTCTCTCCAACCACAGCCTGAGAATCCAGTTCAAGGCCGGGAAGTTGTACATTTTCCCAAAGTGTCAGCATTTTCACATCGCTTACCTCAGGTTTGCAAGAATAAATTCACACACAATTTTCAGGGCTGAAATTGGTCATTTCCCACATGTCCTTCACTTTAGGACCTCTGCAATTATGTGTAGTAATGCATGTGTGAGTACATTTATAGAGGTTGTTTCTATGTATTTGAGCTGGCATTTCCATGTCCATATATTCAGTGAGGAAAATGTTGAATCCTTCAGCCAATTTACATTCAATTTGTTATGCAGTCTACAGTAGATTTGTTATTGTCTGTGTTCAGGCCTTCTCAAAATGCAATTATTATCTGAGGATTTCGAGATTCATTTCATTGACTTGACAAGAATGTCCTTGAAGATGCAACCTTTAACCTCTGGCCACATCCAAACCACATCCACTGACCCCAATCAGAGATCAGTACATCCCCTCCGCTTTGCCAGATCACAGCTTCCAATCACATCTGAGACTGCAGATTGCACCTTTAATGAATTTACTCAAATCCACAGTGAATGTTTAACACCCACAGATAGTGTTACAAGGTTCACATTGTACTCAGTTGACCTTGGTCTAAACAGGTTTTGGAACATGGCAAATTCATTATAGCCAGCCCATTCACACTTGACAAACCACTGCCCTCACAGTTTGAGGGCAAGAAGTCCAGCCTGTCTCATTTCCATAACAAGCATTTGTGATGACAGGAAAAGTCAGACTTGACATTCATATTTTTACAGTAAAACTCAACATTAAGATGAACATTTTCCAAGACAAATACATTAGCAGTACATAATGCTTTCAAAGGAATGGTATGGCAGCGGTGGTCTGGGATATTCTGTTGTTGTCCAGCATGGTGGTAACACTTTATTGGACATTCACCAACAATAAAAGTTTACAACAGTTTTCTCTAGGTTATTTGCCAACAGTCAACAAAATCCCATCTTGAGCCAAGCAGCTTTAGAGATCTTTTGTAGGGTGAGAGAATTGTGATGGGCAAAGGTGCAGATGAAAATCCATACTCTGTATTGACGGATATGACTGATACTGATCTGAAACAGTTATTTCCACTGCTCCACTGTCATTTGGCTGCCTGAGTGAATTCCTGCCTGGGTCCTAACCTATTCTTTTACTGCCAGACAGACTGGGTGATTAGTGTTGCTGCAGTCCGCAGCAGGCAGCACAAGGCTTCCCGCCTGATAACGAGGTCAAGCTACCTACGGTCTGCCGCCACCCGCCGCAGCATCGTGCTATGATATAACAAATTCCTCTTGCCACTGCCACTGGATACAAACACATCTCTAGATCAGTCCAAGTAAATCCCCAATTTATCTCCTCCAGCAAAAGCCTCCTCATTCACTACAAACAGGCAGAGTCCAAGGGGAGATAGTTAATTGGACACTAATTGAACAGACGTTATTTCACTGCTAAAAAGGTTTTTTTTTGTCTGTGTATCATTTAGACATGAGGAGATAAAAGGGCTGACCAATGGCTTAGCATGGTGTGTTGCAGGATCCTTTTAAAATACTAGAAATGAAAAGAGATGAGTTCTACAGATAAACTCCCACAGTGCTGAGAGGACAGATCAGATCTCTCTTGTGGTAAATTGGACATTGGATCTGTCTATTCAATGGAGGAGATTTGCTAGGCAGTATTTCCGCAGTGGATGGAGATGTTTTTCATGAACACAATGGAGACATTCATTTTCTTTTTTTGAAGAAATCAGATGCCCATTTTGCTTCCCTCATCATGATGCTCCTATGATTCCAGAGCAGTCCATTTATGCCAATATAATTGGTGCCATTGCTTCATATAGCCTACTGTAGCAGCATTTTCAGTCATACCTAGCAGAATAGATATAACAGATATAATTTCCTGGATATTATGTCTTAATACCAATGAAGATGTTCCACCGCATATAATTATGGAAAACAAATTGGAGAAGTAAATTCATCATGATGCCATCTCAGGGTCAGATGTACTGTAGGATGGTTTTTATGTATTATTTTTTGCGAAATCAAAACTCACAGCTATCACTCTGACCTTGGATAGGCCAACATATCATGAATTTCAGTCATGAATTTTCTTATGGCATACTGTACTTTTCCTACTGTATCCAATGAAATCCATCAATCCAAAAAAACAAATCCAACTCATCTTACAAAATGTGCAATCAGTCCAATAATTCCTGATGAATTGCTGTTTAGTTGGATTAGCTTCTTGTTTTGCAATTTCATTAGTTTGTTTGACTTTTAGAAATGCATATTAAGCATGATCTATAATGCCTCATGGTGTTGGTAATTGATGTTGCTACAAATTCATTATTTCAGTTTCCCTTCACTAATAAAATATCTGATACAAGCAGACCCTCTATTCAACTATGTGAGCATGAGTGTCAGTAATCACAGAAATTAGCATAAGGAGCTTTGATAAGGGACAAAGACATTAACATGCACAGCACTTATGCTTTTTGCAGTGTTTAGAGAAAAACATGAACATGCATGAGTGATTCATTTCCAAATCAAAACAAAGTCATTACATAGGATTTTCCACAATCATAGTTAGGCCCCACCACCAAGCTACATATGCATAGATAATGAAAAGAGCACATTCAATTGTAACAAAGCCTAGCTGTACATTTCTAATCCTTAGAGTCTGTCTCGGATGATGTGTTTACTTTGCTCCAATAAACTTGTGCTAATGTAACTCAATCCCAAGCAGTGGCAGGTGCACCTGAGCTGCAGAGGAATGAAACTGAATTTGAAACAAAGCTGCAGAAGCTTAAGGAGTACTTTACTCGAAAGTCATTAAGCCTCCATTTTTTACACAAAACGCATCATATCACTTTTCCACAAAGTAAACATGGACTTGTCATTAGGATATCTATGAAGCTTGTATGGTAAAAATATGAATATGTTGGGACTATATCTAACAGTGAACTGGTGAGAAATATACTCGAAAATGAGTACTTTTTTTAGCCTAGAGCTGAGGGAGACCTTAGCCCAGGGCTCAGGTGGCAACAGTCTCCTAATTAAATCACGATCCTAGACCAATCTGTCAGATGAAAACCTCATGAATGAAAAGACATGAGCCAGTAGGCATGTGTATACTGTATGTCAAACATATCCTACAACGTGTAGAGTTATGATAATATTGATGATTGCAATACTTCAGACTGAGAAAAGATCTATCTATAGTGGGTAAATTAATGTGAACTTATTTTTTTCCACAAATTGTGGAACAGCAATGCTTTCAAGAAAACAAAAGGGAGATTTTATTTATGGAAGACTTACCTTATGCATTCAACGGCTTATTCTATCTATTAAGATACCAAAGAACTAAGTGCTCAAATGAAGCATTGAGATGCCATGATAGACCTGTAATATACGAAGGCAAATAAAGCCTGGGGAATTGCAACTTCTCCCTCTGATAAAGGAAACAAAGGAATAGACAATTAGGAAGTGAATAAGAATTATCGACCTCATTGATGGACTTCAATGAGCCCCGCTGGCTCAAGTTAACAGAGGGAAGAATAACTGATAAAAAAAAAAGGTTACGGCTCAATAAAAGGATATTAACACTGCAGTTCTCATTACTCTGAGGAGAAGAACACTTCCCTCTTTCCCAAAAATGTTTACAATGGCTGAGAGGGAATGGCAGTGAATAATAAGTGAAAGCAGACAGATTGCATTCTCCAGAGTATTACTGGCTAGGCGGACGGAAACAAAAGAAAACAATCACAATGTCCAAGCGATAAGCCTGCAATCAACATTCTCCCACAGGCACATGTCAAAACCTCATGTGGGCCCTCAGATTACAGTTTCAATATTATATGTATGTGGTATCAGTTAAAACTTTGGGGTTAACTGTGACTCCCAGAAGTTCAGATAAACCATGTGTTTTTAACTACAGTTTTTTTTTTTCTTTCTTTTTTTCAAATTGTTTATATATAGTAAAGACTTTTGTTTTGGCAGATGAGAAAGGTAATGGTATAGGCCCCTTGTAATGATGAATTGAATGAGTTTTGCTTTCTCATTACATGCCATACTTACTTAAAGGTAATTGATTACCTGCATTTGAAAAACTATAAAATCATTTGCTGAAATTAAGATGCATGGCATAATCTGTGATCAATTATTGTAATGATGGCAATCAGTAGAATAGCCCTGAATTACACAGAGGAATTTTACAAACAATTGCTCTTGTTAAGCAGCGTTAGGTGTAATAAATGAATGAAATAGCAGCATATTAATGCAGGTGCGGACTTCAGAATAAAGTGGATACAGTACACTGTACACTGTTCACTGCTTCCATACATATCAATGTGTGGAGACCATTTGAATAGTAAAGAAAAAGTATGTTATTGAGTCATGTTCCAATTACTGGAGGCAAGATTTATAGCTTTGATATAGAGACGAGGAAAAGACAATGTTAAGGTTCCTGATCTAATACATACATTAGTTATGTGAATATTTGATTTGTATGATTAGAAATGCAGAGACACAGTATCTTCAAATCATTATGACCACCAGCCTATGGACAAAAATACCTTTGACTTTAGAAGAAGAAGAAGAAGATGAAGAAGAAGAAGAAAAAGAAGAAGAAAAAGAATAATAATACTTGTCCATTACACAGGTGAAACGGAGAGACAAACACACACACACACGCACGCACGCACGCACGCACGCACGCACGCACACACACACACATGTACAACCCCAGGGGAGGAATAAAACAACAAGAAATAAACACATAAAAGATTAAACCTTTGTTACCACATCCATGGGGGAAATAAATTAATAACCTTTGGGAAATCCAGCTTTTAAAGTTAATATGTAGATTTATTATAGTTTACCTGAGGATAATTTCAAATCTTGGGCTTTTTTGATAAGTCTCCGGGCCAGACTGCTGCGTGGATGTCACTTAATCCTCAGGTGCTAGCCCTTTCCTTTCTGGGAGATTTAACTAAAGCTTCAGATGTCTTTTGATAACAGGACTGGAATACATGGGCCTCTCTCAGATGCTCCTGGCAGTCTACTGAGAGTGTCTTCACAATGTACTCATGAACATATACATTTAGTGAATTATAAAAGTAAATACATGTAGTGACAATGTCACACGAAATAGCTTCTTATACTGTATCTCTTTATGTGTACTTGGTTTTCGCAAGTCGTGTAGAAGCTAACACAGACAAGATAGACATTTCATTGCAGTCTCTTAGTATTCTGTATCAACAATTCTTATGCAAAATAGATACCAAGGTACAGTAAATCATATTCATATCTGCGGTTTGGTGTCTCTTCATATCTTTATAAATCGACTCGAGGATTTTATGTCCCGCTCATTTTCTCACAGATATGGTCACAGAAAAATAATCTATATTTCAGAGACTTTGATACGGAGACTGGAGAGGATTGGAGTGGAGTGCCCCCGTGGTCCCAGGCACAGATGGGAAGAATAAGAGAGTAGAGAGCCACAGCTGAGACCTTTATAGTATGAGGATCGCATAAGACTTGACTCTCCAGAACCAATCTACCGACTCCCTAGATGAATGGAGAAACCTCCGAAAGTATATTTGCATCACAATTATGGGAAAGCCTTAGCGTCAATTGTGAGAGGAAATGTATATTTGAAATACATCCTGTGTGGCTTAGTTGGTTGGGCATGGCGGTAGCTCAAACTCCAAGGTGGTGGGTTTGAGTCCTGCTGGGATCATTTTATAAAAAATGTAGGCACTCCTTATACTGCAAGCACATCAACTCATACTGACCACATGTGAGTCATTATTATGTGGGTGAAAAAACAGGAAAGATAGCTTGATGTTATCTCAGTCTCAAAGCCCATGGGTACAATGGGAGTGGATGATTAAGTCTACAGTACAATGTTACCCCTTTTTCAGGGCTTTGTGTGGAAGTACATAGGGATCCCAAACAGTACATCCTTGCTCTCCCAAACAGCTTCAGGTCCACAGAACAAGGTCCGCAGAGCTGCTCGGTTACCATGGCAACAACCCTACAGATCTGATGGACAATTTCCACACCTGTAACGCCTCTGCAATGACTGTACACTCCATACGCACTATAAGACAAGGGGTTAGAATACTGTTGCACAGCAGAAGAGCCGTGGAGATCTCCTTTAAACTGACTACAGCTCTCTTTCATTTAAAGCCACACACACAGGATTTGTATTAGAAATGCAGAGAGGCAGAAATTAAGGCAGTATCTTGAACACAATATGACCACAAGCCTATGACAAAAAATAACTTTGACTTTAGAAGATGGAGAAGAAGAAGAAGAAGAAGAAGAAGAAGAAGAAGAAGAAGAAGAAGAAGAAGAAGAAGAAGAAGAAGAAGAAGAAGAAGAAGAAGAAGAGTACTTTATTGTCCATTACACAGGTGATGGAAATGTGTAGTTTTTGCATACCCCTGCGAGAGCCACGAACGCATGCACGCACGGATGCATGCATATGCACACACACACACACACACACACACACACACACACACACACACACACACACACACACACACACACACACACACACACACACACACACACACACATTGCCAAGACTGTCTGCGAGGTCTTCTCTGTGACTAACTCCTCCTCAGGTCATTCTTTTATCTCTGCCACAGACACACATGGAGCCTCTATAAGATGATTTCTCTATTGAGACACTTAACCTGAGATAGGAATCCACAGTCTGGAGTTGGAAGTTTCAAATAAGGTGTTTAATTGGCTGCTTAATCTAACTTAATGCCTCAATGTCTTGCTTTTCTTTTGAAATTGAAGATGAATAGTGTTTCTCTCCCCGACTCGTTAACAGATTAATGTACCTCACATTTCTAGACTTTACGTCATCTTTCGTGGGATGTTTTGCATTTTACGAGTTTTGGAATAGCACTATCTCTCTTTCTGCAGACAGTCTCATAGTGTTCCACCAATTCTTTAATTTGTGTGCATTTTAATTAATCTAGCCCAAAGCTGTTCAGTTTCCCAGTGAGTATTCTGAAGGTCAGCGCAGCACCATAGCATTTGTCAAAGATATCCTTTGACCTGGGATGCAAGACACAGGAGTGTTCACACATAAACTTGAGCTATCTGTGGCAGCGCTTACGCAAACCTTGGCTTTACGTTCAGCTTACCCAGTAGCTGGACCCTTTCTTGGTAGCTTGTATTATTCATTTCCACTGTGACAGCTGTGATTTACTGCCTATCTCTGTGTAGAATACTTGTTTCCTCATTTGGCTTGACATAATGGGTAGAGAATGTCGATGATGTGCTTTATTGCTGTTTTTTATCACCTACAAAGAGAGTGTCAGTCACCCCGTTGTAAAGTCGCCTCCATCCAGTCTCAATTATGGCTCATTCGCATAATTGATGTCTGAGATTGAATTGAATGTCAGCTATGTAATTGTGTCTCAGACCATGTTCAAGGCGTGTCCAATTAAGTTCCTGTTATGTTATTAAGGACTCTTGTCATGTCTATACATATTCCATATACTCTCATGGGGTGAAAGCTTGATTAAAATCATAGTTGAAAAGTGAATAGACAAAATTCTTGACTCACATTTAACTGGCAAACAGTTCGAAGCACACCCACAGTGGTAGAACAGAAATGTTCTGTGTTATTTGGAATGCCATCCACCCAAATATAGAGACTTTACTTTGCCCTAGCCCAAGCAGTCAGCAGCTTTAATATTGTTGCTCCCTGGGGAAGTTTGATGTCCTGTGTTGGATAAGTGTCAGCTTAACTGAAGAGAAGGCTTGTCAGTACTGTAACCATGTACAATATTGCATTTCAGAAACAGGACTTTGATACAGAATGCCAATCACAGGGGGTTGTGTGCCTGCATTTACTTATGTAGAGGCGGTAATTGCCAGGTTTTGCAGGGGCGTACTGCTGCAATCTGAGCAGGTGAATTGGCAGCTTTGCCATGGTGGTGCTGTGCTGACTACTAAATCAGGTTTACTGTTGTCCATAGAGAAACACCTTGGTGCATGGCAGGGAGCAAGAGAGAGAGTCAAAGAATGTGTGTGTGTGTGTGTGTGTGTGTGTGTGTGTGTGTGTGTGTGTGTGTGTGTGTGTGTGGGTGTGTGTGTGTGTGGGTGTGTGTGTGTGGGTGTGTATGTGTGTGTGCACACACATGTGTCTCTGTGTGTGTGTGTGTGTGTGTGTGTGTGTGTGTGTGTGTGTGTGTGTGTGACAGTGTGTGTGTGTGTGTGTGTGTGTGTGTGTCTCTATGTGTGTGTGAGAGGGAGGGAGAGGCCTTAGAAAATCAAACAGCCAGTCTATTCCCCAGAGATGCAGGCCTGGCTGTGGTTGGTTGAGCCTGCACTGTGTGAAAGGGGCCAATAACATGCTGAGTAATGGGATTGTGCCACTGCAGATTGTCTGTGAACAGGTCGGGTCCTTGGTGTTTCTATCCGTCAGGTTAGCCTGGCCTGAATAAGGCCAACTGTACAAAAGCCAGCTATTGTGCTATAACTAAGCCCACCACCATCTTGGATTTATAGATGGGTGGGGGAGACTCAGAGAAAAATCATGTCCTAAAGTGAAACTATGGGCTTCATACTGATGTATGGTTTAGTTAGTTCACACAATGTCAGTCTCATTATAGTCCTCTGTGTTCAGCCAGGCTCTCCCTCCACCTGCTGCTCGCTGTCCTGTGAATGCTTTAACTGAAATTTAGCACGTCCTATCGCATTAGTCTCACTCGTCCCTCACCTTGCGGATCACCTCGGGCGACAGTGCAAGCCAAGTAGTGCAATTTTCATTTACTCGTACTCTTTGATGTTCTTGGTCCATAGGTGTGGGTGTACGTTTGTCATACTGATGTAAGTACAAGTCAATTTGTATACTAGCCAACTACACTGTTTGCAATAAATTCTTGATTGCTTTGTACTTAAGACCTGTAGTGGACAGGGAGTCACTGTTAATACAAAACAGTAATATAACAACAAGACTGCTTTATTGATTTCATGGGCCTCAACTCGTATTAGGGAAAAAGTATAATTCTTTGTCGACTTTTGTGGTGAATATGTTATAATTGGTTGCAACTCTGGGAGTTTCCTCTGGCCTAACCCTTCCTCTATTTGATTTTACAGGAGGTGGTACAACTCCCAAGCCAGCTTGCACTCTGCAACCTTTCAAATGCACCTTAATTTAGCAAAATGTCAGGCCTCCAAGGCCTCAATACCATGCCTTTCCCAATCACATCACCGCCCCCTCCAACCATTCAAGGGAGATGCATCAGGCTGGCTTGCAGCTGTAATAGCCTGTGGCTAGCAGTATAAAACAACAAGCCCAGATGAGGACAGTGGAGAGGGACGAAGCAGGAGAGGCTAGATCTACCTGCCTGGTCCAGTGTTAGAATCCTGGGGTAGATAGACCTGGCCTCCTATGTGTCCTTGTGCCTTGTGTGGAATGTGGATATGCCTCGTCTGCTCTGGAGATCCAGGGACAGTGCCCTTGGCTACAGCCATAAGGAGTGCAGGGCTTCCTTCATTCTGGATCAGTCCTTAGTCAACAGATTATACAGATTAATGACAAAGTCACAAAAGAACAAACGTCTAGTCGCGCAGAAACGTTTGTTTCTCTCAGAGTGTCTGATTAGATATGGTAAACATCATTTGTTTGCTTCCATTCTTGGCCTTGTATAAAAGAGCATCTGTGAGTCTTATAGAGGCTGAACAAATGCATCTTAGGCCTTTTATCAATCTGTACCAGGGTACCGATGTGACAACAGCGACGACATTGATGTAGTACATTCTTTGCTTGAGTTCAACCAAGCAAGACTTCACTTAACTCGGATGCGATTTATGACAATGATTTATTAATTTTTTACATTGAATGTAAAGTGAAGTTTTGGGGTAGACCCCGTCAAACCGATCAGGAACTCTCCTGAACTATCGGGTCTGCCTGGAGTAGGCAGGGGGCGACAGGGCCCATCCCCCTCAGGGAAGAGGGGGCCTCCTGGTGGTGCAGACAGGGTGGTGGTGGCAAAAGTGCAGGGGAGGCTGGTGGAGGTAGGTTGAAGGACAGGCTTGTAATGCATGGAATGGAATGAGGAATGGTTTTGTAGTGCATGGAACTCAATCCATTCCCTGCATTACAATGAGCCTGTCCTCCGATTTCTGCCTCCACCAGCCTCCACTGGTGCAGTATTCTGTGAGACAGAGAACACAGAAACAGCAAATGGAGAAGGCAGGCATGAGTATTTATATGGTAAACAAACAAAAGTTCTGATAGGCTGCAGGTTAATTATGAACAGATGGTTGCGGGACTGATTAGTGCTGAAAGGGGTTCAGTTCAGTCTCTCCGGTAGAACTTCCGTAAACTCTAATTTCAGCTGCTTGTAATAACAAAATAATAATTACCATTATGGCCTGCCTTCATTAATCTGTTACTGGGTGTTTTGTTTTCATTCTCTAACCATACATGTTGGTTATGCATTCTCTTTTATCATTTAGCCTTTGGCTACACTGTACATAAGAGAAACATATGATTTTCATTTACTTTCAGTAACTTTTATTTCTTCCTGAAATTGTGTTACAAAAATGTATTTTCAAGATGGATGTGTGAGGAGTGTTTTTTCCTTTGACTCCTTTGACTCTTTGTTCCTGCCACATGAATGTTTCATTGAGTGACTCGACTCTTTCTTTGCTTGTGTCATATACATTCAGAACGATTCCTTGTAATCAATAATTCTTTCTCTTGAAAAAGGCAGAATCCAGGAGAGAGGTGACCTGGGTAAACTATGCACTCCGTTGTATCTCCTCACCTATAATGGGCTTTGGCAGGCTCCACCTGGTCTCCCCAATGCACAGGGGAGACATTCTGGAAAATGCTTGATAAGAGTTTTTTGTGCTGAAATGAGCTGATTGCATATGCATGTCCAGTAGCTGTCAATTTCCCGGGTCCAGAGCAAGATGCTCATTCCCTGGGCAAGTCTTTGATCACCACTGCAGCTCCGTCTGATCACTGGCGTCAGACCAGTCCCTTAACTCCCCTCACCCCCGCCGAGAGAGTGTATTTACATATCTTGTTTGAACCTGTCATCTGCAATCATAGGACTCTTGGTAACACATCACTTAATAACAATATTTCCTTTAGCCATGGAAAAACTTCTGCTGTTGAAGATTAGAGAAGGATGTGTCTCTTCAGGATGTGGTCCCGATACTGGACTTTAACACTTTAGTAACATGGTCCATTTTCCATCTAACACATGTGTTTGGGAAATTCCCAGTTGAGGTTTCACAATGTTAACAGACATTTCTCAGACATTTTCTCTCAGAGAAAGCTCTGTAGGTAGCTAATGCACACCTTAGCCACAGGCTCAGAACCAGTCAGAATTAATGATTAACCTCATTACACATAACAAATGATACCCACCAACAACCAGCAGCACTGTCCCTGAAAGGCAGCATACAGTATAACATATATCACCATGTGTGTACCATGAGGACCTGCTGAATCATGCAATTATGTTTGGTGGGGGAGGTCGATAAATCCTATCCCCAGCGGAGAGGTGTACGGATCATGGAGGTCACAAGTGTAATTATGGGAATGCACCACACTCCATTGACACACTTATCAGTCTCTGTAGACAGGTGGGCCAGCTCATGATAAGACCTGATTGCTCCTTATGGGATGATGGAGCCTGCTGTCATACCTGATGCCCTGATGCATGTCCAGGTTAACATGCTCTCAGCATACAAATGCCATAGCAGAGCCAGCCTTTCCGCTGCTGGAAAACACAATTGGGTTTCAGTCCCAACTGTTTTGGTGTTTTTGTTTGTGTGGTTTGGGTTATTGTCATGCACAAGGAGTTTTGGGTTGCTTTGTTTGTTGTTTTCCTCCTTTGTTTTCTTGATAGAAAATATGTGAAATGTGATAATTGGGTCCTACCTAGTATCTTGTAATTTCTTCATAAAAATGGCTGTATTGAATATTCATATTTCTAATGCCAGGATATGGCTTCTGACAAACGTAGCAATCTTAAATAATGGGGGGTTAATCCTAGGAGCTAAAAACCTTGGTGTAAATGTAGAAGATAATATGACTTGACTTTTTCATTCATAGGTGATCAGTCCAATTACATAATAGCCCCATGCGGGGGAAGGTAACCTGGACTGCAGCCACTCATACAGATGAGTCATTGGAACTGCACAGGTTTTCATACAGAGACTCCTCTTCATTCCAATTATCGCTAACAAGTGCTAATTTGGAGGTCATCATTTAGCCAAACCCCCCTAAACTCAAGAGGGGTGTCGTGGTGGGAGTTTATACTGTAGAATATGACCATCTCCTACTGTAGTGTTTTGTTTCCCTCCTAATGCTGCTTGGTAAAGCATTAAGCACACTTCATGGGTTCAAGCTAGCCCTAGAGGGAGATGAAAAAATAACAATGTGATTAATATGTCCATGTACATTATTTATAAAAGTACATTTGACATTGGATAGAGTGGGATTTTTTTATGTGGGATTTTTGTTGTGATCCTGACTTGTTTCTCAAGGTAATGTGAGTTGAAATGCCTCTGAAAAAAAGCATAACTTTGTTTGCAGTGTTTAAAGAATACAGCCTGCAGCTGTCTTTTCAATGAAGCCAGAATGATGTCTTCCATTGTTCGTTTTGCCTGTTTTTTTTAATATCGTTGTTTGTCATCATTTTCAATTGAATATTTTTGTCCTGACACTATAGCCGGGCATTATAGGACTTTGAATAGTTTATGACATTCCCCTGACAGCTCCAGTTGTTGATGCGAACAGTAGCCTGTCATCCAGGTGAGATGGTGTGTACGATGTGTTTTGTTGTAGTATCATAAGATGTGAAGAGAGGTGACGTCTCTGAGTATGCTGTCAGTATGATGTCATGGAGGGCTACTTCCAGAGATATGCTATAATATAGTCATTTCTCTGATAGAGCTATCACACCATGATCAATACTTAATTCAATGTATTTCAATTGTATTCCCCTCTGGGCAATGCACACTCAATACTGTTTCACAAGGCTAATATTTCATTGCAGTGGTATAGCGCTGGAAATGGCTTGGTAAGAGATTGTTTGGCTTGGGGTTGGACACTAATAACTAACTAATACGTTTTACGTGACAGCGTTTTGCTTAGACTACTTCTCATTGAGGAGCTCATCCTCATTTAAAATATAGTAACAAATGTTTTTAACTCAGAGGCTTCCTTGCATGGAGAGCGCTATTTGGTGCATAATTTCACTGTGTGTTGGAAAGCTGAATCACTTAAATTAGAGGAAATAGCTGTAATTTACGTGAAACATAACTTCTTTGTCAAAACCCTCTATTCCATCTTAGTTACATATGTTATAAAGCATTGTCATCTGTAACCTACTCTGAGCTGAAGGTGTACTCGGCTTAACGGTTTAAGACTAACGAGGGAGCTTGAGCTTCAGTTGTTTTAGTCAGGCAGACAGCCCTTCTTTGATCTGAATAATATTCCTTCGTACAGTCTTGCAGCTATTTACAGAGGAGATTTATTTCACAGATACTGTGTACAATGGAACTCCTCATCTCACTGGAGAGCTCAGGTAGAATGGTACTGTCTTTCCCTTTGGTGTGTACTACATAAATGGGTTTAGAATATGGATTTGATTACATTTCAGTGAGTAGCAATACTGGATACCTTAATGTTGGTGATTTAAAACTATAGCTGTTCTAGATGCTTTGAGCTGGCAAGAGATATATACAGCACAGCTTTATAACAAGTTTATGGCAGCAATAAGTGCATCTCCTGTAAAGACAGTCATTACCCACTCCTGGGAGTGAACAGAGTTTCAAGTTTTAAAGTTGTATTTTCAGGGAAGTTTATGACAATACAATTAAATGATTTCTGGCAAGCTGTCCTTTTCTGAATACACAGAACACAATCACATTGAATTCCTATTGAATTTCACACATGGCTCTATTTCTTTAAAAGGCCCATAAAAGCTGTGGATGGAATTTTCCGTGGGTTTTCCTTTGTTTTATCTGCCAGCTCTGAATCTCTGTACTGCTCTGGGCAGGGTATAGAAAGCCTTGTGAGACTTCACACCAGCCACAGAGGTCAAGGTGCTGCAGCAGTACTGCAGACAAGGACTGACAGATTCAACCATAGTTACGATCTATCCTCCCTCCCACAGGCTCTGTGCATGATTCTATTTGTGCAGGTGTTATATCCATTGTAATGTGTTTTTTTTCCAATGGTTTCAAAACAAATTCATGTTTGGTTTCATGTTTTATAAACTTGTGGCTATTTGGCCCTGTGGACATTTCCTTGCCTTGTGAAGCATCTGACATACTGTCACCCCAATGCAGGTCTATGTTCTGCAAAACCGTGGAGCATGGAGAGAGTTAGCAACTGGTGCCTGGCTTAGAGGGCTCAATCATCTGAGACTTCTGAGACATCAATCAGACTCTACTGTCACTAATACCGCCAACAATATACAGACAATTATTGGATATTAATAACTGATACTTGTTAGAACGAAAGCTTTGACAATTTCTCCAACTTGTGTGTGTTTGATATGCACTACACACACTGTTATTGGTCGACAGGGAAAAACAACCCCTCAATTATCCCTGTATCCTTTCATTCCTCATACATCTAAGCAATGCTGCTTTATCTAATTCAGCTCCAACAATGATTACTTAGTTGATACTAATAGAAAAATATGAAAGTGTATGGTTAATTAAATGGTGGAGAAGACATTTCATTTGCCCAGAGGGGGATGGGAATTAGTCAGTCCTCAGAGGGGAGGAATGGGAATCATTCATTTGAAGGGAGAGCAAGTTAATTTCCCCTCAGCGCTGTAAGCCATCTCTTGACGAGGTTTAGAGAAAGGGAAGCCAGACTGACTTTCTGAGCTCAGACTTCCTTAACACTGCGGTAAGCCTCCTTGACAGAGTCATACAAAAAAGAAAACCCCCCACCACTACTGTTCGATTCCCTCCAATGGAGAGAGAATGGAACCTTTCTTGAATACTTGGCATAGAACAAACTAACAACAACACCCCCCGAAAAAAATACAATGCTATTCAGATATTCATCCATCAGAAAAGAACAGGTTTAATCAGTCTCTAAAGGGCAATCACAGCAGGGACATACGAATCCATTATTGATTGCTCCAATTTGGTAATTAAGCACAATTGCAGCAAAGTTCCCACAAATATTCACATTTTAGAACACTGGTAAAACTGTATTCAGATGCGATTCAATCAAGACTGCAATCAATATGCACTCCCACTTCCAACCTAGAGACAATTTCACGACCATTCCATTTTATTATGGAGAATCCTTTCATACTTAGCTTGAAAGAGGTATTGTGAATATAATAAAAGAAAATCAACTACTGTATAGGCAACAGCTAGGTCCAACAGAGTGACTGAGAGTTGAACCAGAAAGGAACCATGCTATTGTAATTCCTGGAAAAGGTAAAAGGCATGTAACCGGCAGGGTTTAAACTGAGGACCTCTCACACGGATGCCACAGTCGTAAACCATTATACCAAGAGAATATCAGTCTGGTATGAAGGCTTTATCTGGGTCAAGAGGTTGCAGCCAGAGCTACCTCATCACGAGAGTGTGATTCCAAAACCCCTCTGCTACACTTGTGTAGGGAAAACAATGATTGTGTGCTAGGGGAGAGAGAGTATTTATGCACAACAAGGTCTGAGTCTGTTACTGTAGTTTGGTTAGTTATTAAATTGGCCAGCAGGGAGTAAGTGGACTGGTCAGCTCTCTGTGCCGATCTGCACCATGATACATTTCATTAGCTCTCGCTGTCATGAATACAGGATTTACCAGGTAGAGCTTCAGAAACTTCCCAGTCAGCAGATATGCAGCGCACACTCTAAATTCTTCCTCAGCTATATGCCAAGTAATGTTTTCTTTGTTTGTGTGTTTAGCTTATTTGCCCCACAGGGACAATTAACACATATATCAGAGAGTGTTACAACTACCTTACTAATGCTACTTCTGAGCTACCTCTACCCTACATTACAGAGGAATTTTCAGAATTCACTCAAGTAGTTTTGCAAAAATATTGCTTGTTGTTCTTTGATCACTCAACTGGTTCTGTACCACAATCCTTGATTGAATGCACTGACTTAAAGTGAGCGTACGTTGTGCAAGTCATGAAACACTAGCATTCACATCCTTAGAGTAATCATACTTATGGAACTTGACTTCCATTAGTTTCCATGTTCCATGTTCTTCCATGTTTTTTTCACAGAGGCATTGCAAAATAGAGTCCTCGCCCATCAGCTAAAGGTTACGATTATTTAAGCTATCATTTTGTCTGTACAATGCCTTCATCACTCAGCATGTCAATCATTTTTCACAGCATTAGGCAAATCTTTCCTCTGTGAGCCTGCTTTACTGTTCCCTGCTGTGCTCTATCTCTGCTGCTCTATTCTTTTCCTCTCCTCTTGATTTGCACCATGCCTCTATTACCCTCCCTCCCTCGCTCTCCCTTCATTTCTCCCTCACCCCCCCTCTCTCTCTGTCTCTCTTCTAGCCACAGAAACTCGACACAGGGGTCGTTAATGCCACCTACATGAACACACATGACTCACTGTAGTCCATCACTACTGTATGGAGCATGTGGCCATTATCAGAGGGGTCAGGGAGAACATTAGGAGGGTCGATGTTTCATTGTTGTTCCTTGAGCTTTATTTGACCGCAAATAAATTAAATGGTTGGGACGTGTGCAACCTAATTGGAATACATAACATGATAACATAGTCAAATAAATACACATTAGAATTGTAGACTACCCATTATAATCATTGAAATTTGGCAGTACATTTTTTTCCACATCACATCAGATACACACTGCGAAATACATGTCTGTAAACAAACGTATTATTATCATTCCATAAGGAAAATGTCTCGCTCTCTCGTTGGCATCCTTAAACAGCTATTCAGCATCAAACAGAACAATGAACAACAGATTATCCACAGGCACGCTGGCGAGAGCCAAGACATCCCCACTGAGTAGACGCAGAACCCCAGGCAACAACGGATTACCGGCGAGGAGCAGGTCAGAAACAGCCCCTCCGGAGGGCAAACCAGTTAATCCAATCCCAACTCCCTCCACGCGGAACTCTAGCCCCCTCCAGGCAGACAGGAGGCCTCTGACTCCCCGGGAATACAGGCCCTTTTTTAGACATCACTCCACACACAATCACGGCTGTGATATCCACAAGTGCATGCCCCCGGAGGAGAAACAGAGTCAATGTGGTCAGTGAGGTTAAGGCTAACTCAAGAGCAGATGCAACTGAACTGAGATCGTAAACTCATTCTTCAAGTTCAAATACAGCCACCCGCGCCATCGAATTGCTAGGTTTTTGATGGAGAAGCTGGTTAACATTGGGTAGGCTATTTGAGGAGACGGTCACGTGTGTTGGCAATTCAGAGGTCGCAGGTTCGAGTCGTGTGGAGCAACGCGGAGTGCAAAGCAATTTGCAACCAATTGGTGCCTGTTTCACAGACAGACTACCCAGTTGAAAAAGCATATGATAAGGCTAACTCAAGAGCAGATGCAACTGAACTGAGATCGTAAACTGATCGTAAACTGCCAGAGGAGATCAGTTGCACATCAACAGGCAGAGAAGGAACATTGACAAGCACAAATATACTCTCCTTAGCAGCCCTTGAATCGACAACAATAAGCGGTAAAGTAATGCTGCCTGGAGCAGGCCGTAATCCACACTAGAGAATCCAGTGAGAGGAAGACCTTGCCAGATGGAAAATCTAATTCCTTATAATGAATGAGTCTTTTTTCTTACATGTTTTTTAGGTAGGGCTAGATATAGTATGTCTATATCTGTGGTCACATAAATAGTTAACATTCATAAAAATTAAACATCCCATTTTGGCATACAACAACCTCAATGCCCTCTACTGGACTAAAAATAGGTTTGAGGGCTCAAGCTGTTTTCTCCATACCTCACTAGTTTGGAGGAGCAGTGACCGTATTGTGGCATAAGAGACCTAAAGAAGATCAGGTGAAGGCTGTAGGGAAGACACTTAAAAAAAGAAACCGAGATTAGGTCGAATTGAGTATTTCAGTGTCCCTCCTAACAATTTATACTCATGGAATGTCTCATCATAATATAGGATAGCAGTGGTTTGTGCAAATGCCAATTGCCTATTCATAAAGGTTGTGAAAGGCATTATTATGTGTAAGTCACAATCAAGGCGTCGACGGTCCCAACTTTCCCATAGCTACAGAAGTGCACAACTGGTCTCACTGCAAATTATGGAATGACGCACTGTCAGTGAAATCAGCACCATGGACAGTTCCTGCTTCATCATAATGTGTTACTCTCCTCAATTTGCTCTATTGGGAGTCTTTGGATTAAATATATTGCTTTTTATTTATTTATTTAATAATTTCAGACAGGGCTTTATGGTAACATTAATATTTCTACTTCTATATATATGTAATATATTCACTACACACTGAATATTGATTTATGAAGGTCATCCGTCCCAGGAACATGTAGACCTATTTGGCAATATGGACTAGATCTAAACCCAATACCCAATATTCACCTAACACAAAGTAATTGAACTCCGATTTAGTGAAGAAAATCAAAAACTACGGCTTCGGTTAAATAGTTTTGTGGACCTGTTTGAGAATCCATTCACTGTGCAAGCACATAAAAGAAAAGTCTATAGCCTGTAGATGGCAGAAGAGTCCTGCTGCAGCTCAGCATTAGTTGTAATCATCGAATCTTTGCATTGCAAATGTGAATCCCATCACTACCAATAAATGATCCGTTCGATCTCCAAAATGAAAATGAGAGTTATGGTGTTGCCTACCAGGCGATTTTCTTTCATCAGCCTTTGGGATGGGGGATGCAGTTTCCCGGCTGTCCCAACCATAGGCTATCATGAACACAGTTCATTTCTTGATTGATTTACAGAGATGTAATAAATCTTGTGTGTGGGCTGTGTTGGGATATCGATAAGGCAGTATTCAAATGCACATCTATCCATCGGTGCAGATAGCACAGGGGCGAGGTGGACGGAGATATAGCGTTAGACAAGAACACACCAGAGATTATACTTGATGCCCCTCTTGGCGAGATGGTTGAGTCCTCGTCAAGGTTGCTGTGGTATCCTAAAATTCTCTGCTCACTTTTAGCAGCGTTCTCACACCAGACAGTACGGCTCGCTGTCTCTGGTCAAGGAATACTTACCACATAAATACATGTTTAGTTGTAAATATGAAAGGGATTTATAGAGAAGGATACTACGCTGGATCTATTGAACTACTAGACATTTTCAACAGAAGATGCGTTAAATGTGGCCGGACGGACTTTCTTCAAGCTAAAACAATGAGGATTAAAACTGGAATTATATTTTGGAACCTCATATTTTCAATGATGTTCACGTGTGTGAAAGGTACGTCATTGCAGTATTTCTTTATATGTTGGTCCTTCGAAATCGATTATAGCTTTATGGACGCGCGGAAAATGCAAGATTTAGGATGGAGTTTCGGGAACGCATTTCTTTGGCTTAGCGCTCAATGCAGGCTTTGAGTGGAGCCTCAATAGATATTCTTGCAGTACACTCATCCGAATAGCCTACGTGAGCTGCTTTGCTTAGTAACTAGTGAATTGTTAGTGACGATCAGGCACTGCAGTTTTGTAATCTAGGACGAGATTTTAATGAGATTTTTATGTCGTGAATTTACATTGTGGGTCACAGTTTTGCTCTTTATGTGCAGAGCTTAGTTTTGTTAATCTTGCCATTTTCTTTAGAAACGCTGCTTGAACATCTTCAAGGGGACACAGCAATTAGCAAATGTGGAACCAATTTGTCGAATGGTGTTTATCCCAGACTTGCCAGTACATGCAGGTGGGAGACTTTAGGTGGGCTTGTTAGTATTCTAGCGGCTTTGCTCTGGGGCTACCAATTTGAAAATGCACAATCGCCTATATAGTGGGTTATCAAATAAGTGACTGATTTATTGCTATATTCCCAAAGATATATCTAAGACTATCCAGGTTATTTAGGGGATTGTCTTGTGGTTGATGCAATGTCATATGGTGTTTTCTGGTGATATACAGTTCAAAAGGTCTGCGGTTCCCTCTTTTATTGAAGCCCCGAAAAACATAACCAGGACTCACTCGACAATCTTATTGAAGTAATAGGCTACCCTAATTTCATAGGCCATGAGATTCCGTTAGTCTGGCTCATTGTATTCACTAAACTAATCACCAGAACTAATTGTTGCGCATACACCCGCAAATATTATGGAATGACATCACATCTTGAATGACATCACATCTTGTCGGTATGCTCGTTACAACAGTGTATGTAGACTACATTAGTAATAATGACAGCAGTCACCCCTTAGTGTGTGTGTGTGTGTGTGTGTGTGTGTGTGTGTGTGTGTGTGTGTGTGTGTGTGTGTTTGACACTTTTAACCAAATACACATAACTCTACATTATTTCTGTTTAGGTTTACTAAACATTATCCATACAATATGTAAAATCACAAATGTCTTTTCACATCACACTTGGATGCTCACAATTCTAATTCTGATTCATGTTCTGATGTGTTCTGATTCATTGGTATGTGTGGCTATGCATATATCAGGTTTTGGATGTGGATTTTTCCCAACTCAATCATTTTCATGCCTAATCTAATGGGAGTGGATGAGATGTGTTGCACCCAAGAATGAGTCGGGTACACTGCTGTTTCATCACCACCCACATTGTGGCAATGTCAAACCTGCAGGGCACAGCCAATTCTCATAGCTCCGCTCCCTATTAGGCTCCAGGAGGTGGGAGCTCTGCTCTGCTCTCTCAGAATGGATTGAGGAGACATGAAACACCCCTTGTTCCTGTATTGACACTTAATGCAATGCTGGCCATGCATTGCTGCTTCCCCTTCACTGGAACTTTCTCAAGGCTAAAGATCATCCAAGAAGATACTGTCACAAGTCCAGGCCACCCATAGTATTATTCCACAGTGTATCAGAATCCTCTGTGGTGAGACCTTGGACTTATGCCATGGGAGCTTGACGCAAAATGAAAGTTGGTGACTGAGCACCAACAAGTAATTGCAGGTAATCAGGTCGATGGTAATCTAGGCAGTAGCTTGATGAAGACTCCTGCTGAATGTGATTATGTAAACTAGGGCTGTTGGGGCTAATCAGGATTACAATTTGTCTGTGTAATTATACACTATCTGCAGGGAATGAGGGCATTATCCAGCCCCATGGGTTCTTGATCTCAGCAGTGGCACCGGTCTGGCAGTGCACATCTATCCCGTACCTTCTCCCAACGCATTCCTTCACTTAGTTCCTTTTAAAGGTATATATTTCATATATATGGCACACATATGGCATATATTTATCATATAAGATTTTATTATTACTAATGTATTTCTAATGTATGGCTCATATATTACTAATATATGACTCTGGTTCACCAGTCAAAGCTGCTTATGTAGGGTGGGCCACCACACCTCAGGTCAAGTTTTCTGTTGGATTAGGTATGCCACCACACTGGTATTCTTGGTTATGGCTTTTCAGCATACTCAGTTTGAAAAAAAATGGTATAGTCTCAAGAAATCACATGTAGGAATGCAATTATTGTAGGTGAGATACCTACAGTATAAACAAACCACTAGATATAGTCTGAGATCATCATGTATATTCTAATATAATCTAATATATCTAATCTAATCTCATCTAAATCTCATATTAGCAGATATATTCCCAAAGCACTAATTGAATGTACAATATTACATAAAGACATATTTACATGGAAACTGCTGAACGAGAGCAAACAATCAGTTGTTGTTTTGGACAAGTGTGTGCAAAAATAGTTCATTCCCATACTGATGAAGCGCATTTGTACCACAAATTCCACATAACAATTTAGGCTGCTGCTGTTTCCTAAACGGATGGATCATTGATTAAATAATCATCTCATTGTGAGGGTACATGCTGCTTATTTGGACTGTGGTGTTTCATTTGCAGGGCTGGTTTGTCTGTTTACTTTCTGTATTCTGCCTTAATTCAGTTCCAGTAATGTTGTTCATTCAGTAGAATGCTGTCCAAACAAGAATTCCATTAAGCATGTGGCAGCAGTGCTGCATTGAACATTAATTCACACACTAGACCACCAAAACTCCAAACCTCTGCATTAATTTCTTGTACAATAGAGGTGTGCATGGGTTTTAGTATTCCTCCTGATCACTGGGAGGATTTTTCAGACTTCCAAATAGAATGTAGTACTGTAGAACCCTTCTCTAAATTGCCACAGTATGTCACACAAAAATGAAATAAATAAATAAATAAATAAATAACACTTACAGAAATGTTCTCGTCTGATAATGTACATTCTGGAGAGCATAATTTTTCCGTTTGCATGGTGTAGTAGAGACTCTGATGTGGAAATACTGTCAATTTAGATTTTTGGCCAAAAGTGTAGCTGCACAGTCATGCAGAGAGAATGCCTCTCTATGGGGGTTAAGGTTACTGTCTAATTCACCATCTCAGTCATCATTGTTGTGTGCCTTATGATGGTCCTGATGGATTTTTCTTCCCTCATGTATTTCTTCACGTTTTATTACTTGTGTTCAGAATAACGCCTGTCATACATCTGAGAGCTTGGAGGTTTTGAAATGGCTTCTAAATATAAAACCTAGCTAAGTACTGCACCGCACAGATTTGATAAGATATTGGACCCGTAAGATTTAAGATCAAACACACCTGAGCTGATGACAAAAGACATGCAACAATGAGATGTGTTGAGAGTGTTTGAGAGTGTTTTTTGGAAACCCAGTGCACAGAAACATCTTCAGTATTGTTCAATTTTTGACAGTTTCTTTGTTTTTGGATGGTGGATTATCTGAATTGAATTCATAGAGCCACACTTATCCTTCTTGAGATTACCTGTCTAACTGCAATCAATATGACTCAGGGGCACTACACCATTCCCTCATGTTTGTGTTTCGGAGCTTTGTTACACTTTTACATGAAAAAACAACTATAAAAACAACAACATAGAGAAGCAGAAATCCTGTTGGAGGGCATTAGTTTGACCTTAGGTTTGCTTCACAAGGGCTCTATTCGCTACTTAAATCAGACAGACTGATGGATATCTCTCCATTGGCTGACTCACCTTTAAGGTCAGGTGCAGATCAATACACGTTCTTTTTCAGTCGACACGGTTCGACCCTTCACTAAGGGACCCATATACAATCAAGCCTGTCCTATATATAGGACCTAGCAAGTATGTCTATTTTATCCTTTCCACTTTTCACTCGTTGATTGTCTGAAACATACTGTACTGTGTTTTCGTAGCTAGCTACAACTTAACTGTTCTACTGAGAATTGTTATCCTTTATTTATACAGGGAGATCTTACTGATTCTCTTTTACAGAAGAGCCCTGTAGGAACAAGGTACATGGCAACAGGGAATAAGATAAAATAAACATCTAGAAAGACAAAATCACACAATGTTTCAACAAAATAAAAGCAGAGGGGAAAAAACGTACAAAAACCCCAATAGAATTCTATGATTCTCATGGGTTGTTAGGTTGTCTATACTTGAATCATGCGGTTCAGCTCGACTTTCAAAGAAGAATATCAACGAATTTGGTAAGCCAAGTTTGACAGTCTTCACCTAGCACGCTAACGTGAGAAGGTCAGCAGCTAAATTTTGCGTTCGCAATTCTTTTGAATTGTTTGAACCTCTGCTAGCTTGACGATAATTCCTCAGACTTGCTAAGTCCCTTGTGTAGGTTACGGCTAGCACTTGGATGGTTGCTAGCTTGAGTGATTTGTGGTTTTCGGACCACTTGATTCCTTGGACAAAGCACTTTTTTTCTCACCTTGTGCGAGGAATATTAGCACCCTGTTCGCAGGAAGGTTGGCTAGTTCATGTTCTCTGTTCTCAAGTTCTCAGACTACTTGAGCCATTACTAGTTTGACATAATTCCCAACTGGTTACCTTGTGTAATGCAAGCTAGGTCCCCAGTGTGCGCCACGAGGACGGTTGGCTAGCTCGCGCATTCATCTTTATTAAACAACTTGAGCCTCTGGCTAATCTGATCGTTGAAGCTTCATTGCAATACTACTTTGATGTGTGGGCAAGTGCTTTCTCTCAAGGGAGATTTTACTCATTTTGGTTGTGGCCCCTGCTACAGCTGTAGTGGGTGGGTCAACTCAATAATTACCCTTAGTTAACACTGTGTTCACCAGAGCCTACCCGAATGGATGTGGTCGTGCTTTGTGGAAGGCGGTCTCTCACAAAGACTGCCCCCTGTGCCTTGGATGAACTCATGCACAGACTGCCGTTCTTAACAACGCATACTGCTAGCTATGGGCTGAGCAGTTTCAAATGGTAGGTACGTGGAGAGTGTCATCGCTGCAGCGCGCCACAGCTCTCTACTGGAGAATGACCCTTCCACTCTTCCACCATTGCTGAACCTCCATTCAGCCCCGGCTCATGCAAGGCTCGCGAGGAGTTGAATGAGGCCGACAGTGAGGCTAGCAAGATATAGGGTTACACCTCCAACGTGGAGTTCTCCGATGGGGATGGAGAAGATGGCACTGACCTGGACTCCCTCCTTTCTGCCCAGCCCACTATGGCGGCATGGGAGGTGAAGGATGAGGTGATTTTACCATGCGGACATGTCCTTCCTGATAGCTGTCCACAGACCCACCTCTAAGTTCAAACTTGAGCTCCCTGGGGCCTTGCCACCGCCCAAGAGGACGAGGCTACAGTAGATGGGATCACCCTGCAGGGCGACCTCCCTTCTGTGATCTACCACTGCAGCGCAGGCGTGAGGTGAATGCTAACGCAGTTCTGTTGGTCTACCTAGCAGAAATGGTGCGCAACATCTCCGAGGCCAAGGACCCGGGAGCAGGTGTCTAAGCGATAAGATGATGAAGCTTCACCTTCTTGCGGACCACGTGACGCGCACCATCAAGGCCGCGGCCCATTCCGTTGGAAGTCACTCTCACTTTTTACATTCTCACTTTGATTGCCAAGATCAATATTATGCTCTTTGTGTTTGTGATAGGCCAACATGAACAATGATGAAATACGATCCAAAGAGATCATAGTCAAGCATTAAGTCTACCATTAATTTTTTAGTAATTTCAAAGCGAAAATATTACATCTCCAATGACAAATAAATGGGGATTAAAGTGCATAGTTGAGTAAATATGTGTGATGTTTAGCAGAAGCATGCAGTTGTTAACTTCTATACTTCATGAAACCAATGGCATTTCATCCATTTGTAAACCATTTGAAGAACATATGTGGGCTGCTCAATGTGTAAAAAATTAATTAAATTCTTGGAATTAGAGGTGGTGTTTATTTTACACATGCCATCTTTTGGCAATATCTACTCTTCATGGGGTCTCCACAAAACACCCTCAATAGAGAGGGTTTAAGAGAATTTTCCAACTGTTTATATCACATCATGTCCTGTAAATCCCCCACGATGTCCTTCTCCCTAGACCACAGACACAGGTTAGGTTATCCAGATGGAAGACAGAAACCATGAGCCCTCCTGCCTGTATGGAGGATAAATCTAATAATCAGTTATGAGAGTGAAAGCTGCGAGTGCGAAGGCCAAGAGTAAATGTAACTACTTGAGGAGGAGCAGCTGGGACTCATCGCCGCCATGCCTTCTATTTGAATGAGATCTATGTGTTGTGATACTGATTCCCATTTCTGACCCATTTTCTTCACTGTGCAATCACAGCATGGTGCTAATGCAGATTCTCATTGCAATTTATGGAGGAGGCTGTTGTGGCGTGGAACCATCATTGTGTGTGTGGTCACCCTAGAGAGCGCATGGGTGTAATCGAGTTTATTTGAGGATGGAATAAGCAGCCCTGGCTGCAATGGCATTGAAAAAACAAATGAACACATATGATGAAACTAAATGGAAGCTAAATGGATTTTTATGCATGTCCTCTCCTCTGTAGGATGGAGAGTGCTTGTTCATGTGTTTTCCTTTGAAGTCAAAGCAACAAGATGAATGTTTACAATGTCTTTTTATAGATACACAGCTTTTTTTCGAAATGTCAGTGCTTAACATATTACAAGCTTGTTTAATTCACTGCATAGAAAAGAATCCTGATTCAAATTCTTATTCATAATAGATAGCTTACTGAGAGATAGAGGGAGGGGAGAGAGAGAATGAGAGAGAGAGAGAAAGAGAGAGCATAGAGAGAGAGGGAGGAACTTGGCTGTGAGCATCATCTAATACCACTGAATATATTCAACTTGCGTCACAAATTTAAACTTTTCAATTTAACCTTGGCCTATTTGTTTTTCATTAAACTCTGTTAATGTTCTCAGTAGCAGGTTTGAATGAGGTGAGGTGAGGAAGTTCGTCATTCATAAAATCAGATTACATAACGACGAATATTCAGCAAAGACATAACAAAACTTGTGTGTCCATGAGTCTTGCAGGCTTGATGTTCTACTCTGTCTATATACTGTTATGAGTGCTTATGGTCAACACAATGCACAAACATCCTTTACCTACTCAGTTGGAAAAGCTAATTACTCCTTGAGGGAAGTGGAGGGGATCAACCATGCATCTTAATTAGGTTTGCTTTTCATTACAAGACAATTTGCAGAGTCGCCTTAAATAAAATAGCACCGCTTTGCACGTTGCGTGTAGTGAAAATCTCCTCATTAAAGGATGTGGCACTTGCTCATTTGGATTTACACCATAACGCTGTAACCCAAGTAATCAGAGTATTGTAGTTTGACAACAGTGGTAAGTGCCTGGCCCTATGTGTCAAGGGTATTGATTTTCAGCAAGTCTACAGACGGAGGTGCAAAGACCACTGCTTATTAGAAACAAAACCTTGAGTGGGCTGGGGACTGTACACAGAGCTGGTGGCACCAATTTACTGTATATACCAGACTCTGTGTAGAGTATTTGTCTCAAAGTGTTTGTACTAAATGGAATTGGAGGAAACACTGCAATAGACTGCCTCTCTACTGGATACAAGTGTGATCATTAGGTACCTGAATATTTATTTTTTCCCTTTCCAGGTTTCATCCATACTTGTGGAGGCACGTTAAAGGGGAAGAATGGAACCATAGAGAGTCCAGGTTTTCCATATGGATATCCCAATGGAGCTAACTGTACCTGGGTGATCGTAGCAGAAGAGAGGAACAGGATTCATATAGTTTTTCAATCTTTCGCGGTGGAAGAGGAGTATGACTTTTTATCTTTGTATGATGGGCACCCACATCCGGCAAACTTCCGGACAAGGTAAGAATCTGCCCTGCAATGCCTTGAAGAATGTGTTTGAAGGGTAGATGACTGGAGGGGAGGATGAAGGTGGGGGGAAAGCTTCAATGGGGCCTAAGTTCATCTTTTATGTAGTCACTACAATGCATGGCTTGTTTTTGTCAGTGTGGTGACAAGCAGTAAACAGTTGCGTGCAGGGATTGTATCGTTAGAAGATTTATAGTCCAAACTGGGGAGATCTCTGGGCACGCACACACACAGGCTGCAGAACCAGACAGAGGCTTTAAAAAGGACTGCAGAGTGTCCGATTAGCCACTTGGATTCACAAGCATGCTCTCTGAGGTATGTGTGGGCAGAGTGGTCTCATCTCTCTAATTTGCATAGCTTGAATTCTATGAAACGAGACACAGGTTAGCCCCTTAGTCTTGCGTAGCCATATTTCCAAATCACGTTGTTCTCACGCCTCCTTTGGAGGTCTGGAGAATTTTAGATTAGCCGATCTGGCTTGAATTGAACGGAGTGTTGTGAGGACAATTTAGCAAATGCATTGGTTGTTACATTCCAAGAACTCTCCCCCACATGCTCATAGACTTTGCCATAGATGATTGCTTGTTATTACTGTATGTGTCATCTTATTCTGACGGGGTAGGACTATTTTACAGAGAGTTGTTGCCTATCCTAGCTAGCAACAATGAAGAAGATGGAAGAAACCTTGAAGGATTTTTTTTAAACAGAAATTCGCCAGAAGTATAAGAGTATTATACACAAAATCTAGCCGATGAAGGCATTAGGTATTTGATTGGTTTGACAATTGATTTCAAACGGGTTTCCACCCCTTTGTGGCTACTTTCTGCAAATGATTTCACCAGGCTTTCCAAACTAGGAACTTTACCTCATCAATGAGGTCAGTTAGATCATAATGACAAGGCATATTCAGGGAAGAGCAGAGCCAAAGGCAAATGAAATATTCAAGAGATTAACAATTGCACTTAGCATCCTGTACAATTTTAAATGGCCTAATACTCCACAAGGCTTCCTAGCAGGTAGCAAAATTGCAGATGTTTTTTTCAATGCGAGATAAGACACCAAAAACAGAAGTGAACATTATTTAAAAAAATATATGTTTTGCTCTTTGTTCTACAGTATAATGTCCTTTGGAAAAACAGGTGCAATTTGCACCTAGTGCAAAACACTTAATGACCCGGTCCTCAGTCATGCTAGCATTGTTATGACTGGGTTTATGATAGAATGTTAGAGGTGTACAGACAGTAGAAAAAATGCTAAAGTCAGTTGAACAAATCACATGATGACTATTTCAAGATGCATACTAAATGTTGATTAATTTGTTTATCTGAGACCCAGTTCTGTGGATAAACAATGTCAGGGGATCATATGGGTTTAATTTTATGTGTAAATGACAACAACATGCTGAGATGTCTGCATTTGCATGGGACTAATCCGCCTATTGAGAAAGACAGGGAGAAGCAAGACTAATTCTAAGTGACAAAAGAAATTGTCTACTTTTTATGGATTATTCTAGATCCAGCCTCTAGTTTGTAAATAGCAACATTGTTCTTTTTTATTTAGTCTGTTTTTAGACATGAAGGATTTCATCACAATGCTGGACTATCTGTATGTGCCAGAAAATTATAATTACATGACAGAAGCCTTTGCTGTGCCTCTGGGGCATAAAACTCCTGCAACAGTATGCCGACAGCACTTGCAATTGACAAAATAATTCCCAAAACAAAACCTACTGAAAAAGCATCAAATTTTGCTTTACTTTCTCAAAAATGTTACATTTTCATTCCAAATGTAACCGAGTTGACATGGAAAATTCACTCCTCAAGTTGTCGAATTGCTAGTTTTTCGGTAGCGTAGTTGGTTAACATCGGGTATTTGAGGAGACGGTCACTTGTCTTGGCAAGTCAGAACAACTTGAATTCCGGCTGTGACCTGGATACGCAGTTGGCTTGCTGTGGTATTGTGAGTTTAGAGGGGTGAGTGTAACTGAGTTGAGATGGTAAACTCACTCCTCAAGTTCATATAACCCTACCTGCCACCCAGAGATGGTCACATGTCTTGGCAAGTCAGAGGTCGCTGAAGTTCGAGACTTGATTGAAGCAACTCGAATTAGCAAGGCTACTGTTTGCAGCAACTTCACGTCTGTTTCACAAACATGCATATTCCATGTGGTTGCCTAGTTACTGTACCTGAAATTATTACCCTGCTGTGCGTTTTACATTTTATGCGGTCAGGTAGAACAAACTTCAGATAGAATAAAAAGTAAGATTCAACTTCTGAATACCTGGCTTTCCTTTCCTTTTCTAAGACCTGATTTAGAAATAAAGATCATGATAGAGATTAAATAAACCTCATTGCCTCTTGATTAATTAAGTCAGATGTTCCTGGCGGACTACGACAAGAGCCACAATACATTTTTTAACCAAAAAGAAAAAACGTTGTCCGTGTTGAACCTGATTAGTGTCTTGGTTCTATTGATCTCTGTATTCTCTTTGCTGTAGTTATGTAGACTGGGCTGGGCTGGGCTGTGAGAGTGGGAGCTATGCTAGAGTAAATCCCCCCAGTGTTTCAAAGTGGTTGGCAGAAGCACTCCTTATAGTGCTTGATATGAAGCAGCGAGAGAGGAGGAAGGATCCAGTGATACACTACAGTCCTTCATCCATCCAATCTAATATCGATCGTCATGTCAACTAACTTATGTTCTCCTCCCATGTTACTGTACTGCAACCATACTGCAGCAGAGCAGATAGTGATACATAACATTAATCTGCATGGTTGCAAATGCAAATGCATGTAATCACTGTTTGCAGGATTATGTAATGCAAATTCAATACAGTGGACTTCCTAGAAGCAAAGTGCTCAAAATGACCCCAGACTGGTACTTAAGGTATTCATTAGTAGCTTTTCCATAACTATCTTTTGAAATAGTTGCTCTGTAAATAGCCTATATGATATGTACTGTAAGGATTAAATAAATGTGCCTACATTTGTTTTACATGGGGATATTAACTTTTAATTATCTGTCTGGCCGTTTCAGCTCTTAAATTGCATTTCTTTCTAGAGAGCTGGTATATTTGTCAAAGCAAGTCAATTATTTTGGCAGGAACATTTGAGAATTGAATTAATTGATAGGGTTATTTTACCTATAATGGTTATAACTAAATATCACAGTCTAGCCAGCGTAATATTTCATGATATGTCACAATAACATAATGTCTATTAATCATGCGCTGGTGTTGCTTTGTATAGAGGAACAAAAATGTGTGAGGAAGCCAATTATCTGCTTTGGCATAGTGGGCATGTGGTTATTTTGTTCCAATTTAAATCTATGAAAAAGAGGAAGTGGAATATCTAACATTCAGACTAAATAAACAATATAAATTAGGTTCCATCCATGATAACCAAGAGAAAGTTTGGTGCCTGGTACACATTCTGCTCTTGTTCTGCTCCTGTACCCCTCCCACCCGAGAGGTATTACAAGTCTACCAAACAATCGAGAGAGAGAGAGAGAGAGAGAGAGAGAGAGAGAGAGAGAGAGAGAGAGAGAGAGAGAGAGAGAGAGAGAGAGAGAGAGAGGGGTAGAGAGAGAGAGAGAGAGAGAGAGAGAGAGAGAGAAAGGGGTAGAGAGAGAGAGGTGGAGAGAATAGAGAGAGAGAGAGGTGGAGAGAGGAGAGAGAGAGGAGAGAGGTGGAGAGAGGAGAGAGAGAGAGAGAAAGAGAGATTTGAGGTAGAGAGGGGCATTGGAGGCCTATGTGAGTCACTAATCAGATGGGGGATATGTGACAGGTTCTTTCCGGCTGATGTAGTGTGTTCAGGTGTTTGGAAGCGGTGCATCTGTCTAGGCAATCAGCAGGCCTCCCTGATAGTGATTCTGGTGCTGGGCCATAAACTAGGCGCCATAACGCTTCAGACATTCAGGCTTTTTACTTACTCTCACATTATGGCTTTATTGTGCTAGGATACACTCTTGAATAAAGATAGGGCAAATAGTTGTACCCATTTTACTGATGCCTGAAGACATAGATCATATTCAGCTAAACTGAGTGTTTTGGCATAGTTTTGAGTAATTCATGGATGTACGGTATCCTATTTTGGCTGTGTGATATAGTGCCCAGAGCGATACTTTTAGGTCAAAATTAATCAGCTGAAGTGTTGGTCAGTATAAGTCCCTTAATAGTCTCTCTGTAGAGCAGAGGTGGAATCAAAACAGTTTTCCAGAGGTCTGTGGCCCCATGCCACTCTTAATAGCCATTCAAGCTGAAGATCAGGTCCCAAGCTCCCTAATTTGTTCTTGTCCATTGCACACCAACATTTAGCAATTCATTTAAAAACCTCTCATAGTTTTCTACTTGACACTGATGGCTGGAAGTGCTCCATGTTTACCCAGATGAATACTAACTAACAAGAAGAGGTAGATGAAAAGTAATATGAGAGATATTTGAGGGGTTGGACTTTGTTCAGGCAATATACAGTATATGTAACTTTTATAGGATGTTCAGTACAGTGCTCTTGATTGATATGCGTCTTTGTGCACTTGTAGATATACACTCACTGAGTACTTCATTAGGAACACCTGTACACCTTCTCATGGTGGAGATGGTGTAATGGTGTGAGGAATGTTTTCTTGGCACACTCAATCATCAATCAAGAGTATTGTTGCTGACCATGTGCATCCCTTCATGGCCACAATTTACCCATCTTCTAATGGCTACTTCCAGCATGATAATGCACCATGTCACAAAACAAAAGTCATCTCAAACTGGTTTCATGAACATGACAATGAGTTCAGTGTTCTTCAGTGGCCTTTCCAGTCACCGGATCTGAAACCAATCGAACACCTTTGAGATGTGGTAGAATGGGAGATTCAGAGTTTGAAAGTGCTCCTGAAAAATCTGCAGGGATTGCCTGATGCAATCATGTCATTATGGACCAAAATCTCAAAGGAATGTTTCCAACACCTTGTGGAATCAATGCCACGAAGAATTGAGGCTGTTTTGAGAGCAAAGGGAGGCCCTACCCAGTATTAGTATAGTGTTCCTAAGAAAGTGTTTGGTGAGTGTATAATGATAATCCTTCTCTATATACTTGTATATACAGATAAGAACGTTGTCCTTCAATGTGTACTTATTGACATAGAATGACATCCTTCACTCTGTACTTGTGGCTATATAATGACATCCTTCTCTGAGTCTTGAGTCTCAGTGACTGCAGCACTCTTCTCCCGTCATGGGGCAGATGGACCGCCCCTGTACTGCAGGCCCTGACGGCTTTCTGCCTTTTCTGCCTATCCTGCACTGTCAGTAATTAGCCCCCCTGTGAATCCATCAATCCAGAGGAGGGAAGGGGGCTTCTAAAAAATAAACAGCATGTTATCAAATATGATTCATGCCAAATATTGCTCTCAAATGTGATTGCAGGGGGACCCTTTGGCTGGTACTGAGAAATAACAGTAGATGGGACTACTCACTGAGCTGTTTACTGTTGGTCTTGGATTTCAAATCCTCTAAGATCAGTCTGTAAAAGATGTAGATACCGACTGCTATAGAATGATTACCTCTATTTTAGGATATTTTCCAAAGAGATGATACCACAAGACACCAAATACACAACATGAGCCATACAGTATGTGCCACCACAAAACTGACAGATCTGGCCCACAATTGCCTTACCAGTGTACTGTACATGTTGATTGGCGCCTGTAAAGCTACTATAAATAGTTTTCAGGTCAGGAGGGCTTTCTTCACATGTTTTCCTATAGGCATCACTCACATGGGTCATTATAAAACAAACATGTAAGAATACAAGAAAACGATGTAAATCCAATGTGGGCAGTGCTATACACACTTATTTTAACTCTAGGCCCACTGCTCAAATGGTTGATTGAATTTTGCTATTTGGCACTGAGGAATGGTCAGCAACACATCTTCTTAACAACATCGTGAAAACAAATGGATTTGTTTCCACTGCACCTAATTGAAGGGAACGTATAAATGTGACCTCTTACAATGGAACCGCTGACTTCCACAGCTCTCTCTAACAATAGAAAAGGTGCTCAGGCTGTGTTCAATGTGGCATGGTGGGATTGAAGGGCTACTGCACACTGTAAAACATGTTTATGACAGAGGTCTCTTTGTCTTTTTCCAACAGGTTAACAGGATTTCAGATCCCAGCTCCTGTCACAAGCACTGGGTCCATATTTTCACTTCGGCTCACCAGTGACTTTGCAGTAAGCGCTCATGGGTTTAAGATCGCATACGAAGGTGAGAAAAATATGTATTCACATCTTTGTTGGTCACCATACAACATCATACAGCAAGAAACTCCATAAGTCTGTATTCAATCAAATTATTCATGATCTCCCTATAATCATCTGTAGTCGCTTCAACGTGTTCATAAGAGATAAGAATCATTTTATCTCTAGATATTATTACTTTGTAAAATTCATGCCTAAACATCTCCTGAATTATTCATTCACTGCGTTAACCAAATTCTCATATTTTCCAAGTCTTCATTCCTCAAGTCCTGAACCTGTTTTTCTTTCCAGAGGTGCATATGAAATCATAGCAGATGGTGGGGGGAATTAGGTGAACTAATGGACGTGCTAACTCCTCTGTGTTGAAGTTGAGCAGAGTGCAGCAGGGGGCTCTCTAAATGTGAACTGTCCCTCTGTGACCTGTCAACCCTCCCCCTCTCCACCTTCACCTGCCTATCCCCGTGTTCTCAAACACACACACGCACGCACGCACGCACGCACGCACGCACACACACACACACACACACACACCGGCCACTGTAGGACCTCTCCATCTGCTCCAGCACTGCTGAGTAAGTGAACAGGAATGGATAGGCTCGCCTTTTGGGTCTTAATCTCCTTTGGAATTTCATGGTGTTTGGAATGTTAATAACATTTCTTTAAACTATAGCTCTAGACATATTCTATTATTCAATATTATAGCAGAGAATGAGTTGCAGCAGAGAATGAGTTATACACTCACCGGCCACTTTATTAGGTACACCTTGCTAGTAGATTAGATTAGATTCGATTCAACTTTATTGTCATTGTGCAGAGTACAAGTACAGAGACAACGAAATGCAGTTAGCATCTAACCAGAAGTGCAAAAAAGCACTGTGAACAGTATATACAGGTAGTGCAGTATATGAGCAGTATAATAGTGATATGAGCAGTATAATAGTACTGGGTTGGACCCCCTTTTGTAGCCCATCTGCTTCAAGGTTTGACGTGTTGTGCGTTCAGAGATGGTCTTCTGCATACCTTGGTTGTAACAAGTGGTTAGTTGAGTTATTGTTGCCTTTCTATCATCTCGAACCAGTCTGGCCATTCTCCTCTGACCTCTGGCATCAACAAGGCATTTTCTCCCAGAGAACTGCCGCTCACTGGATATTTTCTCTTTTTCGGACCATTCTCTGTAAACTCTAGAAATGGTTGTGTGTGAAAATCCCAGTAGATCAGCAGTTTCTGAAATACTCAGATCAGCCCGTCTGGCACCAACAACCATGCCACGTTCAAAGTCACTTAAATCACCTTTCTTCCCCATTCTGATGCTCGGTTTGAACTTCAGCAGGTCGTCTTGATCATGTCTACATGCCTAAATGCATGGAGTTGCTGCCATGTGATTGGCTGATGAGATATTTGCATTACCGAGCAGTTGAACAGGTGTACCTAATAAAGTGGCCGGTGAGTGTACAATAGATTCTCACATTCTCTTTCACAAGTCTCATTCTGAGTCCGAGTTTTACCAGAGCATTCACAGTTCACAACCTTCAAGGCCTGTTTTATGGAAATAAATGAAACCTAGATATTCTTCAGTGCTTCACTGACAACAACGATAATGATGATGATGATGATGATGATGATGATAATGATTTGCATTAACCATAGTATAGCACTTTTCTCCAGGTCTCATCCTCATCTACCATCTATCTTTATCTTCCACGAATGTGTAGCACCCACCTGGGTGTCATATAGTAAAGATGGGAAGGCAAGAGAGTCATTTGTACCAATTTCAACAGGGTGGTTAGATAGCCATGAGTGTGAGGGCACAGGAGAGGATTTTTACCCAGGACACCGGGGTTAATAACTTCCTTACTCTTGTGTTAAGCGTCAAGGGATTTTTAGTGACTGCAGAGAGCCAGGACATTGGTTTTGTAGTCTCATCCATCCATGTCCAAGCATTCCAAATGCGGACCATTTCCAGTCCTACTAGAACTTCAACACAGTATGTCTCTTAACATTACTACATCTGGACAAATAAAAAGTACTAAAACTATGCAATTACATGTCTTGTATAGAAATGTATGCAATACATACTTTTTTTTGACTCTACACAGATCGCCTTGTTACATTTCTGCTCATTTGAGGTTCAACTCTAACCCCAACTGCAAGCATGCATATGTATTTCCTAGTCATTGTTGTTGTGACTGTGGCGGTGTGAAGCTAGTAGAGTCTCTGGGATGATTGAATCATGCATGAGCTAAGTGGATTGGAATATGCATGTGTATAAAGGAGAGAGAGTCAGAGAGAGAGAGAGAGAGAGAGAGAGAGAGAGAGAGAGAGAGAGAGAGAGAGAGAGGACATGAAGAGATGGGATCTCATTTGAGCTCCTGTCACTCCTCCGTCAGAGGGGAGAAAGAAAACCAAATTTGACTCTCAGTGGGTTTATACTGACAAATGTGTCTCTTACAATTCTCGTCATGTAAGTTGGTTTAAAAGCATCTCTATTTAACAGAAAGATGAATAACCTTTACCTTTTTCAGAGGGCTGTACTAGTCAGGTTGCCCTGCGTAGGCCTATTTTTCATTAAAAATGTAAAATTAATTTATTCAAGATAGGTTTGCTTGCTATGTAGCTCTACTGAAAAAACCCTCCAGTAATACTTGATCTCCATATTAAAGTGTGTGTATTTGAAGTCATAACAACACTAGAGCTCCAATTATTATTATTACCACCATATTTCCATTAGAAATGTATTTGTGGATCACAGATGACCCACAAAGTCAATCAGTCTTTTCCACTGTAACACGTTGTTATTGTCCCCCCCCGATGACATTAGGGAGGACGCTTCTATCCGTTGGTGTGTCACACGCTTTATCTCAGACACCACTGGGACAAACTTAGAAGAATGATGCGTCTTGCCATATAAATTGTTTAGGAGTTTGGTGGTGATGCTGATCCATCTTGTGGTGGTGCAGCTAGAGCGATAGGTTGTTATCGTTAAAAACATCATAATAGGGTGTAAAGAGGAGAGAGCACCACATACATACCGCACCTTTTTGGCCAGTCGACTGTTTTCAAATAATACTGGCAAATCCTTGGAAATAAATCAAATAAGCACTACAAGCTCCAGTAACTTTTCAGCCTACCTCAAAACCGTGGACTGCCTTCAAATAAACACAGAGCTAGACTGATAATGGATCAAATAAGCGCTTCTCGTTCCAGCTCATACATTTGAGTAATTGTCACTAATTCACACGTGGAGTGGCGCTACATCATTCGTTGGGGACAACATGTTTACCGTACATATGTTATTTGTTCTACCCCTGCAGATTGTCCATTGAACATAACTTTTCCTCTGTTGTGTTTACAAGTTGCCCGGGTGTGATGTGGGTTCAGTATTTCTGCATGCATGAAAAGCCCAGCCAGATCTCCGGTGGGGAAGTAGACGCACATAAACACTGCCACTCCGTCAAACTTCCATCTCCTTCAAAGGCTACAGAGTCATTAGATATACAGAAAAATAAATAGCTTATCCCCAGAGAAATATCAGCCGACTATCTCATTTACTTTTTACACATAACTCCACCACTGAGTTTAGGGGCAAGTTTCCCTCTGTTGGAGTTAGAACGACGAGGTAGAGATGTCCCTGTGCTGTAGTAAAACACTAAAATTGTATTTCTTTTTTTACTGCACACTGTCCAAGTCGGTGGGTCCAGTATATGCTAGACTCTGCATGGTATTACAGTCACCTCAGGACATTTGTTTTTGTTCAGACTGCTTTTGAACAACCTTCTCGATTACAGTGCTACAGGGTCCATGATACACCAATAGTCAGTCACAATTATAAAACACTGGATTTCTGTTACGTCTCCACAGCCAGCTGTCTGAACAGTGCATTGCCACTGAAGGGTTTCCTTTCATGTTTCTCTGGGTTTCATTTGATCTGGGCTAGCTGTCTTGTGACAGGTCATGCTTGGGATTGCTTCTGGTCGTGGCGAATATAAGAATTTCCAAGAACGAAGTACTGCATGATCAAATGTTTCTTTGAACATATTCCTCGATTCATTCCTAAACTGTGTCACTTTATATGACTTCCAATACACCAAAGGCCACTGAGTCAGAACTGTTATAATTACAGCAAAATGCCTCCACTACTTTGGATCAGAGGCATGACCAATACGCGGGTCATGGTTCCTCTTCATTTGAATGGGAAATGAGTTTGCAGAGCTATTCCTTCTTATCTGTGCCTCCCCACGCCTACCCTTCTGATGCGCCCAGTGTCCTGATGTGTGAATAGTTAACATGTGTGGCTGTTTTAAGGCTCGCACACACTCGTTACATGACCATTTAGCATTTGGCTTGGTGAAACATTTCATCTGATACTGATGTGTTGTGCAGCAGAGTTTTGAAAACGGCTTTATCATGGGGGAATTTATCATGCCCCCCCCCCCCCCCTGACTGTATGTGTTAGTATAGTAGCTGATGACCGCTTCATTTGCTGGTGATTTTGCATGATGCAGATCTTTTTTCAATCCCGCAGTGAGTTGAATATAAAATGAGCGTTCTCTTACTGTAAACAGCTGTTTTGAGGGGTTTGTAGACATTTAGATATGCTTTGATGTGTACAGTTACACGCGCATGAACCCACCAGTTGATTATTTTATTTTTTTAAACAAATCAATATTAATATCTGTGGACAGAGATTATACTGTACCACATACTGTTCTATATACTGTACCACATACTGTTCTATATACTGTACTACATACTACACTATATACTGTACTACATACTATACTATATACTGTACTACATACTATACTACATACTATACTACATACTATACCGTCAAGACAATCCATGGCTGGATTTCACAGCCAAGCTCTGAATATGCAAGTATTTTTGAACATTAAAGGCAGACTCTATATGACTGGGATATGACGTCACGCCCGTGAAAACAGAGCAACTTTCCTCAACGATAATGTAGCGAACAAGAGCAACTTTCCTCAACGATAATGTAGCGAACAAGAGCGTCCACTTGTTTCACTTCCCTTCGCCCTGCCAATCGCATTCAACTCATCATCGCATCAACTCTACAGTGTCATCAACTCTACAGTGTCTTTTCTCTGAAATGTCTTTGGTTTAACCTTGGATTATCACTCTGTCGCAACACGCTCTACTCTCTAGTCTGTTGTATCTTGTTTTTTTTTGCTGACAGTGTCGCCCCGCTCCTTTTGCTATGACGTCATATCCCCGAGTCTCCTTTAACAATAGAAATGTATCACTGCTTTCAATACATGTACTATGAACCAAATTGGACATGATTGCTGGGAATCGGCAATTGTAATTTGTTGAAAGCATGACTGAACACACTTCTGTCTCTGCCAGGAAATATCCAAAAACTTACTGATCAGTTTTCAAATATGTTCATACACACATGGACAGAAGTTTCTTCCAAGAGAAAATGTGATGTGAGTCTGCCAGGAAAATAATTAGCTGAAAACCAGATGGTGCACAAAAAATATATAAATACACTTGACTGCATATGTCAAAGTGGTTGACAGAAGGAATTCCATTATAATGCAAAGTAATTAGAATCTGTTTCTGTGATTTGATTTAGATATAATTAGATAAATCACAGTGTGTTGATATTCAGCCCACTGCAGTATACCGTTATATATTTAGAATCATTTGAAGGTCATATTGATGTATTGTTTTTAACTGTATCATATATGGTAGAAGCATATACAGGCAGGGATTAATTTGAGATTCAGAAGGTGGGGGAGGCCTAAAGAATATGTCTGCAACAGACGTGCGTGTAGGCGACAGCTTCTTCACTCTCCATCTTTAGATATGACTGTGGAAATGAAATATCAACTCTTATCAAACAGATAAACATTCAATCTTGCTCAAAAGCACAATTTCAGATAGCTGTGACCACCCACGCTCAGTGTACGGTGTTAGTTAGTGTAAGTTAGTGTAACATGCTAGCTACATCTTTATTTAGCCAGCTAACTTGAGTCCAGAATACCTCATCTCTTGAGTTCGGCTCAGATGAGTTAGAAACATACTTTGAGCAAAAAAAGTGCATGATTTAACTAAAAGTCGCCTCTTTTGCGCAGTCGCCTCTTGTGATCTTGCGCTCGCTCGTTTTGTGTACAGGATCGACCCGTCACGCATGAATGCATGGGCTGCTGCAGCCACCGCTGAAAGTTGAACGTGTGTGCAGAAATAAAAAAACTGCCTGACTGATTGGAACACAGAGGTACGTCTATGGGTTAGATGAGCCAAAGAAAATACAGCCCTGTTTTATCCATAATGTTAAACTGCTGGTCAGTGGAAGTGCCGAAGGTCAGCTCCGCCTTGCTCTCGTTTTGGCCATATGTGCCTTAACTCAGTTCCGGCTGGCTCCCAATTGAACCCCTGTGTACAGGTACAGTACAATGACCAGGTATCATTGCACCAGAGGCTACAAACATGTTATATATTCTATTGCTTTTGGTCATCCAATATTCTCTCTTTCCTCTTCCTCTCTCAGAGTTGAGAAGCAGTTCCTGTGGAAACCCAGGTGTTCCACCTAAAGGGATTCTGAACGGCACACAGTTCAACGTAGGGGATAAGATCCGCTACAGGTGTGTGACAGGCTACGTCCTGGACGGACACTCACACCTCACCTGTGTCACCAACACAGGAAACAATGCTGTGTGGGACTTCCCTGTCCCAATATGTAGAGGTGAGTGTGTGACTTTAACATGATTCTGACATACTCTATGGTCTCACATATGATATTGACTCTTGCAGGGGAGGCTGGTGGAGGTAGAAATCGGAGGATGGCTCATTGTAATGCATGGAATACTAGCTACATCTTTACATTCCATGCATTAAAATGAGCCCGTACTACGATTTCTACCTCCACCAGCCTCCGCTGGACTCTATATATTTGAGGACTGATGTGGACTGTGGCACTAGTCGTTGTGATTTCTGAATTGAAAGAAGATTCAATAAGATTGAAAGCCTTTTCTATGGTCTTAGTATGTTAGTTAAGATAAGGCTTTTCAATTATAAGCTGTGACTGTAGGTTGAGATGCCTATGTCTATTGCACTGGGAAAACCTTTCCACTATACTGTGTAATCTTACAAGAACAAATTGAATTGGTCATAACCATTTATTGGTAGGGTTTAATTAAATTAATTTTAATTTATTTCTTCCCATACATATAACTCTTCAGTTCACTGTAATCTTCTCTTTAAAAGTCCAAGATAGAAATACGACACCGTCACTACTAATTTCTTCATCTCTCATTTGTCCAGAATTATACTCTGCCTGCTCCCCCTGCTCAGGCTCATAGAAGCTCATACTGTCTGACGCAAAAGAGTGCTGCAAGAGAGATAACTTACAGCACTGTTCATTTATAATTCATCACTTATTCTACATTAATTATAATGATATACTATTACATTGTCTGAAGTAATTCCCATTTATAGTACCGACTTCAGAATGGTTTCTTCATGGTAAATGTGTGTACTTGTCGTGCTTAGAGATGCCTATAACCCCAGGCACTCGATCACATATGTTTGTCTCGCTTTAGAAAAGTAAAGCAAATTAATTTGTCTTTGACAGTGATCTTCTGCCCCAGAGGTATGCAGACACAACCACAGACCGATGTACAGTCTCCCCCCGTGATCTTAATACACTGACATCCAGCGTGCTTGCACAGTCCTAGCTGAGCAATTTTCGGAATGGCAAATTGGTGCAACATATGCCTGTGAATTGGCAGCTTTGGAAGTGGTAAAAAAGCTGCAGATTGAGGGTTACTCTAAGAGTGTTATTCTCACTAGCCTCTGCACATCCCTTTCAGGCCAATACAGTGCTTGGGCCACTCTCGTCCTTTGGAGCAGACCAGGCACCTCTGAATGGGCAGATGGTCCTTTGATCTTATATCCTCAGAGAACCTGCCCATTCTCTTGATGTGGGACTGCTTCCAAAAGCATTCCCTCGCCGCCCACACACTCTCTCTCTCTCTCCCAGTTCTCTCTCCCAGTCCACTCCAGCAAACACCTGGGATATCTTAGAAGGCCGGGGAGAATTAACTGGCATACGAATGGGTGTGCTGTCCCCAACTTGTTTTGATTTCTTCTATTCAAGATGGTCTGGACATTCATTAGCCTGACAAGAGCGTGTAGTTCCATAAGAATATAGTGTATTGATACACTGTCATTGCTCCTGCCAAGCCCTGTCTCTGGGTCTGGAAAATTAGCTTCCAAAACCCTGCCTGCTCATTTAGCTTGTCTCCAGAATGTCTAGATCAGACACTGTGTCCTCAGTACCCTTCTCTTCTCCCAATTAATGTCGTAGCACGTATGAATATTCAAATTAAATATTCCGATTTGACTTAAAAAGGTAGCGGTCATCAAGGTTTCTATTTTTAAGATTCCTCAATCCCTAATTCACATGTACTATTTTTGCATATCCTGTCTCCAAATAACACCATATGCCGTTATTTTGATAATCCATGAAAACCTTTTATTGAGGGGACAATTTCAATGCATTTATTCATATCTGAATTATTGTGTATGACTAAATATATTATAAAAATGCAGTTAGATATGCCTCGGATATCTGTGTTGAAGGAATTAGGGTAGTTAGTGAGAGCCTTACACATTGACTCAATATAGCACAGGCTTTTACAAAGGAACTTTGAGATAGAAAAGTAGACATGGGTTTTCAATATTCTGTCCTTCAGGGAGAATATTTCTAAGTAGAAAGACAAGTGTTGTATATCTGATCAAAGTGAAGAAGGGAGAGAAATTTAATCCCTCCTCAAGTAGTATTAGATAACTGATGCTAAGAATGCAAATTAGGTCTGTTAAAGCAGCTATAATCCCCAGCACCATCTTATTTTTTCTTACTACATAGTGATCACATTAGTGTGGAAAAGGACATCCTCTAGTATTCTCATGCTCTAATCCATACATGAAGTGAAGTCACCATGAAGTCACCATGAAGTGATTCATAAAGGGGCCCTTATGTTGAATTCCCCTATATTTCCCTAGAAACTTCTAAATTAGACTACCTAAAATAATGAGCCTTTCAAATGCTGGACTATACCTTTAAAATGTTTAAACTATTGTCCCTTATGTTGAATTCCCCTCTAATTGCCTCAAACCTCATACCTGAAGATGTGTTATCTTTAGAATATTGTCCCCACTGTTCTTGTCTTTCATGTGCTGCTGCCATTATAGAGAACACCTCATGGTATTGGCTCTCTAATCTATGTCCGGGTAGACTTGGTTGTCAGTATAGTTGTCAACAGAAAACTCTGTTGCTTGTTTTATGTCTTCCCTTGGCTTTTAAATATCCGTAGTCTGACAGTAATTAGCCAAGCCTGTCTTGGCCTGTCCTCTCTGTAAATTAGTATGCCACTACTATGTACTGTACGTAGCCATGCAGAACAGTCTCCATTGTCCACAGAGTACTAGTCCTGGTTGGGCAGCTTGGCTGGCTGTGCTGGACAGTGCCTGTCTCTCCCCTGATAAGCATTAGCTAAGCTAGGCACCTGCATGGACTCTCAAGTGTCATGGCAGCAGCAGATCTGCCTCCAGCCTGGTTCTACACTCTACTCTGTAAGGAAGCTCATCTTTTGAGGGGTGTGTGTGTGTGTGTAGGCGGGGGGGGGGGGGTCAACTGAATAAAACCATTAAGAAGGCGTGATCTACCACCGGCACCGACCTAGACAGTCTGGAGTCCATTGTGGATAAGAGGATCCTCAAGAAGCTCAGCAACACTGAGACTTACACTAGTCACCCCCTCCACAGTATTTTGCCTGGGAGCAAAACAGAGCGTTTCCACAGATCCTTTTTACCTTTGACTATGAGGCTTTTTACATTAACACTTAGTTTTTTGTATTAATTGAGTATGTGCTGCTTTTTAGTATCTGTGTGTCCTTTGTTGTGTTTTTATTGTGTACTTATTGGTGTTATATGTATTGGCTAGCGCAATCAAATTTCCCCTCTGGGGATTAATAAAGTAATATCTTATCTTATCTTATCTTATCTTATCTTATCTTATCTTATCTTATCTTATCTTATCTTAAAGGTGTTGCATGTAGTTTTGCACTAGTTTTGCCATCTCTGGCCACACTGAAAATGTGAAACCGTACATATGCGACGTTGTTCAATAGCGGCAATTGTGTGAATGTCATTGTAAACAATCAAAATGTAAAATACTGTAGGAACCTAATGGCCAGTGCTCGACTACGACACCAGATTTTAGAAAGTGCTTTGTTTGGAACAAAACAGCGCTCTTCACTGAACATTCTTTATCATGTGATCTTATTCCTTGATCACTATGGATTTATCATGGCCATGTAGCATTAATTTAGAGCTGAAATCTACATTATGGACCTTTAAGCACTCTGACCTAAATAATCTCATTTTTCTCATTTTCTTTCTGGAATAGCTACTATAGGTCTATATAATGTAACCATGGAGTCAGATGCTGTTAGACAGTTAGTTAATCTTCACAGAGCAAAATAACAGAATGTGTCTCTTATAATGAAACACCACAAATGAAACAAATGTATTGTTTTCAAGGTCACTTGGTAAGACCTTAATTGAATGCCTACTGTGGCTGTAAATAATAGGTCGATATCAGTGTAAATAACCTATTTTTCCACATAACCACAAAAAGACTCAATCAATTGTGATTCCCTTGTTGAGCGGGCAGAGTTTTTTCCAGAGTACAGAGAGCTAATCTTGCTTCTTCATTTAAATTTTGCCCAATCACTCCCATGTCCCTTGACCAATAGTCTAATGCAGAACAGGGGAATGTGCCGTGGTGTTCCACGGTTGGCTTGGCAGCTCTGACAGCCCCTGAGCGGAAAGCAGAGCCGTCAAAGATTTCAACTGGCACGGCCGAGTGTCACATATTAGTCTTAAATGATGTGAAAACTGTGAAAGCCCTGCCATCATTAGAATTCTTTGTGAAAAAAAGTGGAGGCAGGAGCAGAGAGTGCTAGAGTAGAGCGCATTATAATTCAACGGATGTTGAATGGTGTTCTGCACAATGGAAATATACCATTTCACAGCCTTATAAGGGGTGTGAACACTTGTTTGTTTACTGTATTTCCTGCCGTGTGACAACAGCCTATTCATTAATGCAAATACTGATTTGTAGTGTGTACATTGTAGTGTAGTACAAGTACAAGTACTAATTTGCTTTTGCAATAACAAATAAGTGTTACATTTCAGATTGTTAATATAGACCGTGCATACACAGTCCACTGGGGGCTTATTAAAACAATATATGTTTTATGAGCTGTAAATAAATTATCACCTCAAGCATCTCACTATGGGTTTAACAGTATCACTGTTCATTTCACATTTTCAATTGGCAAAAAGCCTAGCCTAGTATATTGGGTATATCCAGAGGAAAACTCATGTTGTGTGTCAGATCATTATCACATTATATAATATCAAATGTGTATTAGTCATACTATGCATGCATATACTGTAACAAATACACATTCTCACTGTATGCTCTAAGTAAAGTGTTACTATCTCAAGCTGGTCAGCCCCCACTGTACAGTGGAAGAACATTAATATTTGTTTCTCCTTGATTTTATTGACAGCTGAGGACACGTGTGGCGGGACATTGAGGGGATCCAGTGGTGTCATCTCCAGTCCTGATTTCCCTGGTGACCATTCCAACAGTGGGGATTGTAAATGGACCATACTGGCAGATCCAGGAGACACCATCTCGCTGGTCTTCACAGACTTCCAGATGGAGGAGAAGTTGGACTATTTAGAGGTAGAGGGATCAGAACCTCCAACCATCTGGTGAGTCAGGATGGAATATTCATGTTACTAATCTTCCAAGTCTATAATATAACTGTTCTGATCTGATCTCCAGGTTTGTGTGATCCTGTCAGGCATTCTGAGAGAAGCTGAAATCAATTACTGTGCTGTAAAAATGTGTCCCAGAGAGCAAAGAGCGGCAGTATGGCGATGATTAAGTATCGACTCTGAACGATAAGGCTGACAGAGCATCACTGGAGAGACGTTGGTATGCTTTGATAGTGGTTTATCAAAGGAGAGATTCTACATGTGTTGAACATGTGAATAATTAATAACAAAAAACCCTTTTGTTCTGTTAGAATTATGAATCAGGCTGGTCTGTTTGTGGTTAGTTTCTGATGTCGAGTTTCAGTTGTCCATCCACCAGCTCACCATTTTTTATTTTATTTTTACCAAAGGGTAACTCCTACATTTCTTGTACATTATAACCCATTAAACACATGGTATTGGGGAAAGGAAAGTTTTGGGTCCACTGTACCCTGATGATAGCCTGTTGTATTACAGTATTCTGCATATCATTCCCTAATCATTGTACCCCCTATTCTTTCTTTGCCTTTTGATAATGGTGCATGACTCATGGAAAATAGTTAAAGCGTTTCAGAAAAATCTAAACTGTGCAATAATCGTGTTTTGCTGATGTGGCTCATCACAGTAATCTTTAATTTAATAGTTCCATTGAATCTCTGCAAATGAGTTCATCGATTACCTTTTGTCATCTCTCTAAATTACATCAATCTGTTGCACAAGTAGACTGAACTTTAACAATGTGCCGACCAAACAAAAAGAGCAGTGGTTGCTAGGATGACCTTTAATATGATTTTGCAATTATTTTATGTTCACAAAGGGCAAAAACAACAGGCCGTAGATTACATGTCATTCAGAAGCTCAAGTATGGATGTAGAAAGAAGAACCCAGAAGGCTCTGCAGATATTAAATACAGTTTTCTAAAAGACACATACAGTACTGTATCAGTTCTTGGGGAAAAAATACAAATAATAATACAACAATGGATGGGTAAAGATAACGCTATGCCATATCCACAATGTACAGAGAGAGGCAGAGTCAGTTCTGCATAACATACAGTAAGGTCCCACAGTTGACAGTGCATGTCAGAGCAAAAACCAGGCCATGAGGTTGAAGGAATTGTCTGTAGACTTCCGAGACAGAATTGTCGAGGCACAGATCTGGGGAAGGGTACAAAAAAATGTCTGCAGTATTGAATGTCCCCAAGAACACAGTAGCCTCCATCATTCTTAAATGGAAGAAGTTTGGAACCACCAAAACTCTTCCTAGAGCTGGCCGCCCGGCCAAACTGAGCAATAGGGGGAGAAGGACCATTGTCAAGGAGGTGATCAAGAACCCAATGGTCACTCTGACAGAGCTCCAGAGTTCCTATATGGAGATGGGAGAACCTTCCAGAAGGACAAACATCTCTGCAGCACTCCACCAATCAGGCCTTTATGGTAGAGTGGCCAGACGGAAGCCACTCCTCAGTAAAAAGCACATGACAGCTCGTTTGGAGTTTGCCGAAAAGCACCTAAAGGACTCTCAGACCATGAGAAACAAGATTCTCTGGTCTGATGAAACCAAGATTGAACGCTTTGGCCTGAATACCAAGCGTCACGTCTGGAGGAAACCAGGCACCGCTCATCACCTGGCTAACACCATCCCTACGGTGAAGCATGGTGATGGCAGATTCATGCTGTGGGGATGTTTTTCAGCGGCAGGGACTGGGAGACTAGTCAGGATCGAGGGAAAGATGAATGGAGCAAAGTACAGAGAGATCCTTGATGAAAACCTGCTCCAGAACGCTCAGGACCTCAGACTGGGGCGAAGGTTCACCTTCCAATTGGACAACGACCCTAAGCACACAGCCAAGACAATGCAAGATTGGCTTCGCGACAAGTCTCTGAATGCCCTTGAGTGGCCCAGCCAGAGCCCAGACTTGAACCCGATCGAACATCTCTGGAGAGACCTGAAAATAGCTGTGCACCGACGCTCCCCATCCAACCTGACAGAGCTTGAGAGGATCTGCAGAAAATAATGGGAGAAACTCCCCAAATACAGGTGTGCCAAGCTTGTAGCATCATACCCAACAAGACTTGAGGCTGTAATCGCTTCCAAAGGTGCTTCAACAAAGTACTGAGTACTGATGTAAATGTGATATTTCAGTTTTTTATTTTTAATAAATTAGCAAACATTTCTAAAAACCTGTTTTGGCTTTGTAATTATGGGGTATTGTGTGTAGATTGATGAGGGAAGAAAATGAATTTAATCCATTTTAGAATAAGGCTGTAACATAACAAAATGTGGAAAGAGTGAATGGGTCTGAATACTTTCCGAATGCACTGTAACCCTTTTCCAGATTATTAACAATCTCATCTTTTATCACTCACGTACAATGGGTAAACAGCAACACTTGACAAACAAGAAACTTTCCATGTCTTGTGTCTCTGAAGTAAATTTACTCAGATGTATATTGCTATTGTGGATTATGTTTGATGTTCTTCCTGTTGATATGGTAATGTCACTGCTATTTTGCTTGCTACTTTAGGGGTTTTATTGTCGCTTCCCATTCTCGATGATTGCTCAGGCCTTGAAGTGTTTGCAGTGAACATGGGCACACAGTTTCATGGTGAACGGCTCAGTTACTGACTGACTGCCTTTTTTTTTACTCTATTCCTCTAGTATTTGTGTACATAAGAAAAAAAAAATGGTGCAGCGGGTGGAAAAGGTCAAGTTTTGCGGGAAATCAATTACCGCCCCGGGAATACCTATTCCCTTTGCTGACAGATGCTTTATGTTTTTAGTATTGGAATTCAAAAAGTTGACTCTAGCATTATGTTCAATGTGTAATTCAATGACAGATATTCTCTCCCCAATTCACTGTAGCAATATTGACATGCAGTGCTCATTTGAATCCATATTAATATCACAACACAGAGAATATCTTTATTTAAATGACTAGGAATCAAATGTCAAGAGTCAGCATTAATTATTTTCCCTCAGTTTCAGTTCAAGACACACTCCAAGAAAAAACCCTGCAGTAAATGCCAGCAATATGACATCACCATACTAAACCAAATCAATCCACACCTTAACATCTTTATTCCTCCTCTTGGTTCTGCGGGTGTTGTTTTCCTGACCTGTCTAAAAGCATGTTTAATAGCTGCAGTTGTATTATGTTGTATTGACTGTGGTAAAGCCGGGGAGTTGGAAGGAGAAGAAGATAAAAGCCAGGCCTGGTTAGCCAGACAAATGAGCGGCCTCTGGCAGGCTAGAATCCCCAGGATTATAGCACAGCCCAGTGCTGTGGCCACATACTGTGTAATGCATCTGATCTCACAGTCTGGGGGAGGTTTTTTAGGTTTCAGGGACAAGCTTTGCTTCATTTTCAGGGCCAATGTTTATTAGTGTTCTTCTCAGCAGTCATGATGGCAGGCAATGGGAGGCAGTCTTTCAAGCTGCTTTGGGAGCTCTGTAGCTAACATCCTTCACATTTTAATATTCTCTATAAAGAGGATCTAGCTCAGATGTCACTTGATCTCTTTAGATAGATGTTTTATTTTTACATTTTTAGCAAGGAATTTTAAGCGGTATAGCTCCGGACATCACATATGGAACCAAATAACAATGGCTGGTCTTCCTGCAATAAGACTAAAGCAGATTCTTTATGTTCTCATTTTCTCATGCAGGCTATCTGGGAATAATATCCCAGCCCCTATTATCAGCAACAAAAACTGGCTAAGACTCCATTTTGTGACTGATAGTAACCATCGACATAAAGGATTCCGAGCTCAATATCAAGGTAAGCCTTAATTAATTAACTAACTTGCTAAATACACTCTATACTCTATAGCTATATCTCTCTCCTCAGCATAATATACTGAGGGGAGAGATCATTTGATAAAGCTTAAATTATGAAGCATGTTTTTGATCCTTTGTCTGTTTGATTCTCCTCTGGGTTTGGTGAATGCCATAGGGGGATGATGCCCTTATCCTCATTGCAGCCCTTGACATCAAACCCCCCTGTTGATCTACAGTATGGCTCCCTGCTTTCAAAAACAATAGTGTAGCAGGGCAGTTCAATAATCCATTACCTTGACATACGTTCTCCTTTAGCATGACTTTCAAGAGAAAAGTGTTTATAAAAGGTAACACCTATCAGCCAATCCAATCCATGCGTGAAAACAAACTTCTCCAAAATTGTATTTTCTGAAGAGTTGTCTCTTGGTTGCATGCAAGGCTATTCATTGTAAATGTGGACATAAAATCAATTGCATGAAATATGGCACAGTTACAGGACTGTATATACTGTGCAGCGTTGTGTAAGAGTTTCCTGTACTTTAGTCAGTCACCACATAAAGGGTAGATTTTTTGCAAGATAGATACCAGCAAGTAATTGTGCTATGCTTAGTGCATGTTATCCGCATAGCCACCCTTTTAGGTCACCAAACAGACAGAGCTTCCTGCTGTTATTAATAGGCATGAATTTATGAGATGACTTCAAATGGAGACGGGAGGAATCATCAAAAATGTTGCCCTTGCTCTACGCAATTCATCAGAAATTTAAATTGCTTTATTTTGCTTGACTCATTATACATTGCTGCTGGCCACTGTGATGATCTGCCTAGGTATGACAGTCGCTTACATCACCTGGCTTTCGTCTTCAGTCTAAGTGATGTTGGCCTCTCCTGTGTTAAATTACAAGTCATAAGATGATTCTGGCGTGCAGTTTGGGGGGTTGTTCTTTAAATTAATTCAGATTTTTACTGTTTATAAAAGTTAAATCAGATCCGACAAATCAATTTTCACCCCCTGTTAAACACGTCGGAGATATAAGAACCAACAGGAGAAAAATCTCATTTTGGTTTTATGGAATTATCAATGCAGTCCGTGTGATGTAACAAGGGTAATGGCCCATTTTCTGAGAAAAAGATGCAACCAAAAGCATTTATTCACGATATTCCTTATAGGGCAGAGTATTATTCAGCTAAACCAACACTATTTCTCCTCTCATCTAATACTGTAACTTCTTCTTTTTATCTAAGTGAAAAGCTCTGGAGAGCTTAAATCCAGAGGGGTAAAATTATTACCAGGGAAGGACAACAGTAACAAACTCTCTTTGAGTAAGTCTTTTATTTGTCTTATGCAAATGTTTCATTGTTTGGGCTTCTTTTGGTTTTTGCTGCATCATTTGGTAAGGGCATTAAGCTACAGTACTAGATTTGACAGAAGTCTAGTCCTTTGTCTTTCTGACACTCTAACGTCTCCTCCAGTCTTGGGATTCAGTGCTCTGTCAGAAAATGTGCTCTGTCTGCCGAGACCTACAGTATATATACAGTACATTGTCATCGAATCATAATTTCAATATTGCCAGCCTCAGAACCGTTTTCTCTCTCTGAATGGCCTAAGCAATACAAATGATTGAGCTTTAACCTCAGCCCCTATGTGTGGGCCAGTCAAGCAGGAGTGACCTCTTATTCTGGAGATGATTTGTGTACTCCTCAGATGAAATTAATGCATTTTAATAGCCCACTGAGCATCCCATTAACATAACATATTCCAAAATCTAAATTCAGTTTTATTCAACAATGCATTAAACACTTAGTGATAGCAGGTTATAATATTTATTACCTTTCATATCATGGAGTCTGCTTCTGAGAGGCATGAATTATGCATCAAGCTAAATTCTGAACCACTATATCCAATATATCAGTGAACAAGAAAACGGTATGAATAAATTGTACACACCAGGTGTGTTTGTATTGTACAGTACCATAACAATGTAATAATTGACTCTAATTAATTTAATCAAAAATAATGAATATCATAAGGGAAAGAGAAAGAACAATGTTAAACTTCCTCAGTTCAAAAATCTATTAGAAAGATTTATCCCAAGCACCTACAGTAGCTACTTCATTATGTATATGGAGTACCAGTGAATGCTTATTTAATGGCTCCTGTGTTGCAGTTGAATGTTACCTAATCCTTTTAGTCCCTTTTGGGCCACTGTACTGCATATTTTCTCCAATTGTCTTATTTGGGAGAGGAGTTCAATGTGAACTCCTGAATATAACAGTGCATATGTTCTTAGTTGTTGTTGTTGTCGTTGTTGTTGTGGTTGTTTCTTTTACAGTGAATGAAGGAGGAATTAAACAGGTGTCCAATTATTGTCCAGACCCAGGGGAGCCAGAGAATGGTAAACGCATGGGCACTGACTTCAGGTGAGCTCATCAGGAACTGAACAGCCTCAGAAGGATTCAGTTGTGCATAAAAACCCCTCTACTTCCGACATCTGTGGTTGAATCCCACATCTCTGATGTGATATCATATATATATAGATATAGATATTCCAGTTGATTTTAAGCTTATTTTATGTTAGACTACATGTATGTGTGTATGTGCCACTGGGCTTTTTTTAATTAATTTTTTTAGAAATTCATTCATTTGCATGAATGTTTGTTATGTTTTTAAGCATTGCAGCAACGGCTCAATTTACCTGTGATGAAGACCATGTGCTTCAGGGCTCCAAAACCATTACCTGTCAGAGGGTGGCGGAGGTGTTCGCTGCATGGAGCGACCACAGGCCTGTCTGCAAAGGTGAGTCTGGTGGAAGATCTGATAAATGGTTTGATTAAGACAGAGCCTGAGGATATATGCAAATTGTTGTATTCACTCTTACCTCTGTTAATATTGCATGATACCCAAATTAGAGAATTCTCTCTCTTTGAACGTTTGACTCTTTCTTTATTACTTCTTTCAGTGAAAACATGTGGATCGAATCTTCAGGGACCATCGGGTACTTTCACGTCTCCAAACTTCCCCATCCAGTATGAGAGTAATTCTCAATGTGTGTGGATCATTAGTGCAAGTGACCCCAATAAGGTATGTTCAAACCTTTATTTGTCAACATTGACATGATCCAACCACTCTGATGAGCTAATTATCATGTGTTATTGCTATTGGGATAATAATGCATACTGTTGATTAGATTGTTTTACACAAGTGTACTGCAGGTAAGGGGTGTCCATGTGGCCGCTGTAAGTGGCATGATACTATTATGTTGTGCATTTGGCATCAACAGATGCAACATTCGTAACATTTTACATGATTATGGTCCCATGGGGCAAAGAGGAGCATAATTCGATAAACGTCCCATCTATGGTACCGTTCTTCTTAATTCAAATTGCAGTAAGCCTCCTGCCTATGTCATGTTATATTTTGTGAGGTTTCTAGGTCTGATCGTTGACTAAAGAGAAGAGAATAGCCCTGTCACAGCCAGCAAAGATTAATAAAAGGGTAGACAGACAGGCAATTAATTATTTAGTTCAATAGAGAATCTGAAATTGCATCTTTGCATGATTGCTTCTCAATATCTGATTTGTGCTCTGAAGTGCACGTCAAGCCATGCCATTACTAATTTGTAAACTCTTCACTGAGAATCATTTGAAGGGGCTAAAAAATCTATGCCCTGCTTTTGGTGAGACGTCCAGTGCCCATGTTCACTCAGACTAATTATATCATTAGCCCATTTGTTTTTGACTTGAGGATTGATTAGTTGTTGGTGTTTGATTGCATTCCTTTTTCAACGATGTTTACTGTAATATACTGTAATACATAAATGAATGCGCTGAATTATGAGGCAGGTAAAGATGCTAGCTATGGCTTTTATAGCAGATCTAAGGCATAGTTTAAATGCAGTCAATTTACATGTGTATGATGTATTATGTATTCTAACTACATAGTCCCCTCACAGTAAAGCTTTATCCAAACACACTCTCAAAGGGGTGTTTATGCAAATGAACAGCTGTCAGTATGTCTATGTTTATGAATTTGATATGAGGTAAATGTTGAATGAGTCGCATCAGGGAACTTAACTTAAAACCATGGCATAAATGAGTTGGGCTAATTTTCTATGTATTTATTTTATTTCTATTTTGAAACATTGAGTACATGGATTATTTTGAAACATGGATTAGGTGTCATTAACCAGGTGCCTGTGTCAATCTATGGCCATTCATAACTAAAAGTAACAGTTTATGTTTGTTGGAAATGAGATAGATTTCTCTACATGTTTTGTCCAGCAAAGAATACACAAAGCACAGGCCTACCTGTAAGTTGACAGTGTATTTACGGATGTGCTTTTGACTGAAAAGGTTAATGACAGTTATTACTAGAGATGCACTGATCCGATACTGAGCATCGGTATCGGGTCAATAATGGCCTATAATGCTGCATCGGGATTCAGAGATAGGGAATGCTATTTACTGATCTAATGCCGTGATGCAAACTGTCACAAAAACGTGCGTCGTCGACTGGCAGCTGTACAGCTGAGATGACACGTAAGTGCGGTGCAGCAATAACAACCATGTCTGCAGATTTTTTTCACGCTTTAGACAGAGCCAGTAAAAGTGCTTGCTGCAAAATTTTCAAGGCGAGTGTTTTGAGGGGTGACAGTCGCATTTCACATTTAAAAAATAGTACTTTATTGGATTGGTACCCAAGGTTCCGTACTCAGAATCAGTATTGGCAATGAAAAGTGGTAATGGTGCATCCCTAGTTATTACCATAGCGCCATAAAATGTTCAATGAAAGATTATACAGTAATGGCAATCAATATCCTTCAATAGGTAATCCAGATAAATTTTGAAGAATTTGACTTGGAAATTGGATATGATTCACTCACCATTGGAGACGGAGGGGAAGTTGGTGACTCACGAACAATAATACAAGTGTAAGTATTCACGGTACAATGACATACTATAATAATCTTTAGGAACCAAGTTTGTTTAAGAACCTTTTTTCTAAATCTACAGCTTTACGTGCTAGGTGTTTCGGATCTGCTACTATTTTTTTGGATTAAACCGCTTTGATGAAGGGGGGATTGTGAGTCTGACAGACCTTTGGCTTTGTTGTCTCCTTATCTGCAGGCTGACAGGCAGCTTTGTCCCTGACCTTATTGTCAGCATGTCCCATCAGATGTGGCTGCACCTTCAGTCTGATGAGAGTGTGGGCTCTATCGGCTTCAAGATCAACTATAAAGGTACAAAGACTCTCAAAACTCCTCAGCTGGCCGGGACCCCCGACACATTCTTGTATCACCTACTGTCCCTTTAGAGATAATGATAAGAACTTTAAACCATCTGACCGATTCTATCCTATTTTCTTCCCAACAGAGATTGACAAAGAGAGTTGTGGGGACCCTGGAACACCCCTGTATGGGTTTCAGGAGGGCAGTGGGTTTCTTAACGGGAATGTGCTGCGCTTTGAATGTCAGTTTGGATTTGAGCTCATCGGAGAGAGGATGATCACGTGCCAAAACAACAATCAGTGGTCTGCTAATATCCCTATCTGTATATGTGAGTTTGAAATGTTTACCTGCATGGAATGGAGATAATACAACAATAGGGTAGCAATTACTAATGTATTGTGTACTGTAACTACTGTGTAATTACATGTTAATACAATGTTGTTACTAGAGTAATTGCATTGTTATAACAACGGTAAAAGAGCAACTTGATATAAGGTATTCCCCATGGTAGTTGCTGGAAATAGCATTTATAAAGTCAATAACAGCGAATACTATTCTAGTTTTGTACTTTTAGTACAATTTAAAAAAAGAGTATGTTACTTGTGCAGTATGAGCAGTTTCCTGGACACAGATTAAGCCTAATCCTAGACTAAAAAGCATTGTCAATGGAGATTTTCTATCGGAAATGCTATTTAGTCAAGGACTGGGCTTATTCTGTGTCCAGGAAATTGCTCCTATGTGTCTAACCTATTCCCTCCCTCTCCCTCAGTTCCTTGCTTCTCCAACTTCACGGCTGCCATGGGGACAGTGCTGTCACCTGACTACCCTGAGGGTTATGGGAACAACTTGAACTGTGTGTGGCTGATCATCTCCGAGCCAGGCAGCCGTATCCACTTGGCATTCAATGACTTTGACCTGGAGCCCCCGTACGACTTCCTGACGGTGAAAGATGGGGACCAGTCAGGCTCCTTTGTTCTGGGCCGTTTCTCTGGAGCAGAGGTGCCCTCTCACCTCACCAGCAACACTAACATCCTACAGCTTGAGTTCCAGGCAGACCACTCCATGTCAGGCCGAGGCTTCAACATCACTTACAGCAGTGAGTTCAGGAACATACAGTAGCTTACAATACAATAATAATAATAATAATAATAATAATAATAATATACTTTATTTGTATAGCACCTTTCATACATAAAATGCAGCTCAAAGTGCTTTACATTTGAAGCATTAAATCAAGAACAAATAAATGTGGCAAGAACAAATAAATATAACAGCATGGATGAAAATAAATTAAAACAAATTAGTAGAAATACATTTAATAAAATAAATAAAATAAAAACTTATTTAGGGGATAAAGCACAAGCTAAAAATGGGTTAGCTAAAAACCTTCCAGTAGAGGTATGTTTTAAGCTATTTTTTTAAAATGTCCTCAGAGCCTGCCTGTTTGATATACATGGACAGGGCGTTCCACAATTTTGGTGCATAATACCTAAAAGCAGCTTCCCTGCTTCATTTGTGGAGTACTTTGGGCACAATTAAACGACCAGCATTGAAGGATCTAAGGGCTTTTTGTGGTTGATAGGATGTTAAAAGGTCAGAGGTGTATGAAGGTGCTGTGCCATTAAGAGCTTTGTAGGTAATTAAAAGAACCTTAAAAACAATGGCACTGGAAGATCTATTGTCCTTAGTAACGTCCACAGCCCTCCCTAAAGAGGCTATTGTTAGACTGAGCTATACAGTAATGTAGCTGTGTAAGATTTCTCTTTTCTTTTCTCACAGACAGCCACATTTTCTTTCTTCCTTATCTCTTTCTGAAAGGCCTGATTTCTCATTCAAAGACACAAGTACTCACTATATCCTGCTCTTTTTTTCTCTCTTCAACTCTACAAGCGTTCGGACACAATGAGTGCCCCGACCCTGGCATCCCTCTCAATGCCCGGCGCTTCGGCGACAGCTTCCAGTTGGGCAGCTCCATATCGGTGGTGTGTGAGGAGGGCTTTATCAAGACGCAAGGCACGGACACCATTGTGTGTCAGCTGGAGGACAACAAGGTCATGTGGAGCGGACCTATTCCCAAGTGTGAAGGTACCGGATAATGAGTTTCTATGGTTTTACTGGATTATTCACAGATGATATGTTGGCATTGTCAGAATGTATCTTATTGTACAGTATCTGCTCAAGAACAAGAGGGTGTGCCATGTAGTAGGCTATGTGTGAAACAAAAAGCAGTTCAAATAAGACCAGAATTCTTCTTATCCACTAGCTTTTCAATAATCCCTTCAATAAACCCCCCTCTGTATGTTAGGGCTGTTGTTTTGGAGAGGTTGTGGAGAGGTGTCTGTTTTTTTTGTTGTTTTTTTTATTGTGGGGAGGTTATTTGCAAGGTGAGTTCAGTACAGTAGTCACGGTATCCTTCCTTGATCCACTGGCTTTTCAATGACCTTTCCTCTAGATTTCATTCTGTATGTTGGTCATGTTGTCTTTGTTTTGGAGAGGTTGTTTGGGAGGTGAGTTCTGTACAGGATAGTAACTCCATCCCTCCTTCACTGATCCCTGCAGCTCCCTGTGGGGGCCACTACTCTGCCCCTACTGGAGTCCTCCTGTCCCCAGGGTGGCCAGGCTACTACAAGGACTCTCTCAGCTGTGAGTGGGTCATAGAGGCTGAGCTCGGACGCTCCGTCAAGATCAGCTTTGACAGGTTCGTATGACAACCTGGTATTTCAACAGTCCGTTGAAAATGATGTTCTCTGAATTCAGGGGAGGCAGAATTTTGGTGCAGTTTTGGTGTTAAAGTATTGTTGGGGTTTCTTTGTATGGATACTTCTAAATACACTGCAATGTTTTTCTAATTTACATTAATGCCGTAGATGAATAGCCTTTCTCACATTAACTGTCTCTGAAGACTTTTACTAGATGTTATTGATGATGGGATTGACAGTTCTGGCTGACGTCATTGTTTTTATGCTGTGAAGCCTGGAAGGCAAGACCAGATCTATGCCTTGTCAGATTTCTAAGAAACACATTGATCTTATCTCCATAAAATAATTGGAGCAATTGCAGTTTGAGGCATTATTCCCGCCAGCATGAAATATTTAATGTTAGAGAGGTCTTGTGGTGTGGATGGATGTGGACGGAACAGCAAATGCCTTCGTACTGTGAAATTAATGTATCCGTATCGAAAGAATTATGTGTGTTCTCTCCTCGCTTCCTTGTGTGGCAGATTTCAAACAGAGCTGAGCTATGATTTCCTGGAAGTTCACGATGGTCCTAACCTGCTCTCGCCTCTGATTGGCTCCTTCAATGGAACCCTGGTGCCTCAGTTCCTTTTCAGCAGCAGTAATTTCATCTACCTGCTTTTCACCACAGACAACAGTCGCTCCAACAGCGGCTTCAAGATCTTCTATGAGAGTGAGACAGCAAGTTCCATCTGTGGATGTTCTAAGAATGTTTTTGTGACGGTTATTGTAGCTTCTACAGTTTGCTTTTGACAGGTCGTCTGTATAAATGAAAGTGAATAAAAAGGTACAAGACCTATAGATAGAATCTCTGCCTCAGCATGCCTCCATGCAGTGGCTATACATCATAATGATGTATACAGAAATGATATAATGATGATAATGATTAGGATGAGGATGATGATGATGATGATAACGATGATGATGATGATGATGATGATTGACGATTACTATGAATTCTCTCTGTGTCAGATTTTAAGGGGATTTCAAGGGGAACTGTAATGTAAACTCACTCACTGACTCACCTGCTCTGGCTCTTTCCAGTTGTAACGTTGGACACAACCTCCTGCATGGACCCAGGTATCCCTGTCAATGGCGTTCGCTATGGCTACGACCTGGCCATCGGGTCCACAGTGTCATTCCAGTGTGAACTAGGATACAGGCTGAGTCACGAGGAGCAGCTGGTCTGTGAGAAGAACCACTGGTGGAGCCATCCACTCCCCACATGTGATGGTATGTCATGTCATATAATGTTCTGAATGTTCTCCATAGAACTCCGAAGTGAAGAACAACCCTGCCTTCGTACTCTCTCTCTCTCTCTCTCTCTCTCTCTCTCTCTCTCTCTCTCTCTCTCTCTCTCTCTCACACACACACCCCCACACACACACACACACACACACACACACACACACCCACACACACACACACACACACACACACACACACACACACACACACACACTTAACTGAATCAAAGATTACAAGATTATTGTGTCCCCCAGTATCCATGGTGATCGGGTGACTTTACATGGCTTGTTTTTGTCAGTTGTGTCTGAGAAAACTACAAAGGACTGATTATTCCACTGGTGTAGTAGAACATCAGCCATGCACCTCTCTGTAGTGTAAATTCTAGAACGGTGTGTGCCAGGAAGTAGGGAGCATAACTGAGCATGTGATGTATTGTTGTGTGCTACTGTACTGTCTCTAAGGTCCCCCAACCTCAGCTCAAAATCTTACCATATAAAATCCTTAGTTAGGTGTGCCAGACAGTAACTAGTTGGCTCACTTCCCAATCAACTTCTGATACAAGTCTTGCCAAGTCTGCTTGCTCATCCACTTTTAATGACTTTATGTAATTCTGGCTCATTAATAAAATCATTTGGGGGGGGTCAGACTTCATGCAGTGTGTTTGCCGGGGGGGCCTAATGATAAAGGGGTGGCAGGGCTCTGCAGCTGTAGACCCCCAGGCACCACCACGATCCTCCTAAAACTCTGCGTGACATTCATTATTTAGAAAATATGTATTCCAGCAATGACTTCAACTGCTAATATTTGTCTGTTTGAGGCGTTTTTCGGAGGCATCTCACAATGTTGGGTGTAATACCACCTGGTTTCAAAGGCCACACACCAAAATGCTCAGTGACAGAACATTTTGAATGTGAATTGTGCTATTTACAAAGCAGTGCCCTTTAAGTGAGATGACCTTTTGTGAACACAATGACAGCCAAATAAGATGTTGCTGGGTGTGAACAATACCTAATTAATCTAGTTAACCTTCAACAGGCTTTGACATTAACCTGTTGGCCCATCAGCCAATGAGCACGAGCATTACCTCATTAACTCCCCTTGATGAAATAAAAAGCTCAGCAATAGATTATGTCAATATAACTGGCATTCAGGTGGTCATATCAATGAGTTGACTATTGTCATTTCTCCCCCGCCATTGTTGCTGCAGCTTCCTGCGGTGGAGATGTGAGAGAGCCTGGTGGTATTATACTGTCTCCTGGATACCCAGAACTCTACCCCAACTCTCTCAACTGCACCTGGACTGTAGAAGTTAGCCACGGCAAAGGTAGGAACGCAACACACTCAACTCATCTTTGATATTCACAAGCCTTAACATAACAAAGCTTTCAAATACATTCTCATCTCAATGGTAGAATTACAGGGTTTTGTAATTTCCACTTTGTGTCCAATAAATTACTTTTTAACAATGTTTTACCTAACCTTTCACATAGGTGTTCTTAATGATGTGAGGAAACTATGCCTTTGTGACATTTTGGTTATGACAACTTATCTGGTGATCTGACATTTATTTTCTACTAAGGTGTCCAGTTCACATTCCACTCCTTTCATCTGGAGGATCACCATGACTACTTACTGATCACAGAGAATGGGAGCTTCGCCCAACCTTTGGCTCGACTCACCGGCTCTGAACGCCCAGCCCAGGTCAACGCTGGCCTCTATGGCAACTTCAAGGCTCAGCTCCGCTTCATCTCTGACTTCTCCATATCGTTTCAGGGATTCAACATCTCATTCTCAGGTAAAAGGAGAGAATGAGAGATTGCCCACATTCAATGATAGGATCACAAGTGCTAAGCCCTCTAAAGCAGGAGCAAAGTATCATGTAAGGAGCAATTTGCCTGGTAGGATGAGAACAGGCTTTAGATGGACTATTCTCCCAGGATAGATAATTCTGATCCAGAGAGGTCAAGTATTAGGTGTCTGACAGCGATGGTAGTGATCGTGTCGGAGGGCGTGTAAGATGAATATCTTGAGTAAGGACTACTCCACTGAGCGAGGGGAAGGGGAGAGGGTAGGATGGAGGGAGAGAGGGAGAAAGAAAGAGAGTTGGCTTTTTATAACAGCCTGCCTGGTGCTCACTGAAGTGAGGCATAACTTGCGCAGCAATGAATATTCATAAAAAATATCTGATTGTGTGGTGTGTGCTGTAATTAACACCTATAGATTGCCCGATTATGATTCCTCTTTTGACCTTTTACAACCTTTGATCAGATTGACAAGGTTGGGTAATGTCTCCCCCATTTCTTCAGAGTTGAATAAGCATCATGTTTTCACGGGACTCCTTCCCTCCATGTGACAGTGCTGTTTTGGGTTCCTCAGAGTACAATCTGGAGCCCTGCGAGGACCCCGGAACGCCCAGATTTGGCTGGCACACAGGCGACAGCTTTGGCATTGGGGACACTCTTGCTTTCTCCTGCAACACAGGGTACCGCCTACAGGGGGCGAGAGAGATTGTGTGCCTGGGAGGTGGTCGCCGGATGTGGAGTGCCCCTCTGCCAAGGTGTGTGGGTACGTGGTCAGCTGCTTTCATTTGCTTATTGGGTCTCTGTGTGATTTGGTACTGTATCAGTGATGTGTTATACTGTGTACTGTACTGTGAGTCTCGTCTCTCCAGGCTTTGATCCGCAAGCTAACTGTAGTTGGGGAGAGGCTTGGAAACAGAAGCAAATATATACACTGTATTCCTGACCTGTAGCGACTTGCATTGTGAATGATTCATGAAGTTTGAAGGAATCTATACTTTTGTAATGACAAGTTTGTTTTAGTACTGTACACAACAAAGATGTTGGTGTACTGTGTATATATATATATATATATATATATATATATATATATATATATATATCTCAGTGTCTTCCTTTTTTAGTGTGCATTTTGCTGTTGGCTTTTACTGCTGAGATGATTCAGAGCAAAAGATTTCCTTCCATATTTTAACAACAAAAATGTCTGTAGAGCTTTATTTTGGCATGAGGTTTAAAAGTAAGCGTCTTAGGAATCAAAGCTACAGTACAAGGATTTTAGATGTGTAGTCAGTCTTGGGGATGTTTTTTTTTAATGCTTTTTATATTAATTATGATGCTGTAGCATCAAAGGCAGAGATATTTTTTTAACAAATGAGTTATGGATTCTATGTGCCATTAGACCTTGAGCTCTTTCACTGACAATTATATAGCTAGGAAATGAGTTCTTGTTATGACACATTGTGTATCTTATCTTCTTCCAGCTGAGTGTGGCTCAACAGTCTCCGACAATGAAGGAGTTTTGCTGTCGCCAAACTACCCGATGAACTACGACAACAGCCATGAGTGTGTCTATAGCATCCAGGTTCAGGCAGGGAAGGGCATTAACATCTCTGCCAGTACATTCCAACTCGCACAAGGTGACATTCTCAAGGTAAAAATCACCACTGCTTTCTTTGTTAGAATGTTCATTGAGTCTAGTCATTGTGGGTCTAGCTGTACATGTTTACCCTTGCTAGAATCGATTCATCCTTAGATACATATCTGAAGCCATACTAACATGATTTGATATTAATTTTGACCCGTTACATTTATAAACTACTGATAAACTTAATTGGTTTAGCACCTTTTCAAACACATTGTCACTGTGCTGTACAGGTACAAATGTCTAATGTCATTCTTCCCTGCAGGTATATGATGGGAAGGACATAGCAGCACCTGTCCTTGGCACCTACACAGGCTCCTCAATGCTGGGCCTATCACTCACCACCACCTCCAACCAGCTGTGGCTGGAGTTCTACTCAGACCAAGAGGCTACAGCAGGAGGCTTCAGAATGATTTACTCCAGTGAGTAACCTTTATTTCTCCTGTGTTTTAAAAGTAATGATTTTCATAAGCACAGTGTGGGGCCCTTGTAGTAGAAAATGCCTTTCGTGCAATAATTGTCCTTGCTTCTACTGTACCTTGTTAAAAGTTTTGAAATAGCTGGAGAAATTAGTGTTGTGGAGGTTTCTGTGTGGGTTGCAGTAGGATATATGTGGGTGCATACCTAATTGGCCTACTGTGCTGTTGGTAAATGTTTTTTATTTCCCATTTCTATCTCCAACAGTCTCCACTGTGTTTTACCCTAAAGAAAGTTCCTTACTAAGACAAGCAAACAGGACATGATACATGACTTACAGTAGCTACTTCAAACAATGCCATACAGGTGGTAACTGCTACCTCATACCAAGTCATGGTGATTGGTTTAATTCATTTCAAAGAAATGAGATATAATAATACATCATAAATAAGATATTGCTGGGTAGGTAATTATTGTACCGTATAACAATGTGATATCTAAGGACATATCAGATGAACAATGCACTGAAAAAGGTATAGTGTAACCAAGGTTTAATAGTATTTTTCAACACGGGGACATTTTATTTTTGATATATCCCTTTAGTCATTTGAGCTGAGATGAACACATGTCCGTTAGTGTGGGATTTGACTAATGTGTGAGCGCCCTAGAGGGTACGAAGACGGTGTGGTGGTTAACTTAAATCTTGTCTGAACATGAAATCTGATCATGTTTTCATGGCTCTTAGACCAAAGTGTGGAGGTAATTTTCTAAATGTAGGCAGTAACAGTTGTGATTTATTGTGGGCATGACACTTGTAATACTGCCATAACATCTGGCATGGGCTTGGGGACTGCTGGGAGTGAATGATATAAATCTGCTCTGCCGGGTTTATGTACCGTTTGCTGCTGCCGCATAGCAGGACAGCTTCTTCATTTACAACCGGGGTGGAGGAGCTAGACAAAAACCATGGTCAAGATACAGCCCAAGACTTAAGAGTTATTGGAACGTTCCTCTATTTGCGCAGTGTTTTTATTTTTTCATTCTTATGAGGGTCCGTACAATCCCTCAATCCTGGTAAATGTTCACACTCAATTGAGCACTTAATTGGTTAAGTCTAATTGTGCTCTCTGTCCAGAAAGACTCTTTTACTGCCAAGTAGTATAATGGGACTTTAAGTTCAATCCTCATCTGTGCTCAACCGGAAATTAATTCCATACCTCAATCAATATGTCTTTACAATGCAGATGAATTAGAATATGTCTCTGTGTTGCATTATGGCTGTTCTCCAATAAAAAGACTTACTAGTTAAAAAATGCTGACGTGTAGTTTTCTCTGTGTGTGTGTGTGTGTGTGTGTGTGTGTGTGAATACGCGTGTGTACACGTGTCTAGGAGTCAGCCATAATGATCCAACTTGTTTTCACTCTATTTTTCTCTCCTAGGTTTTGAACTCTCCCACTGCGAGGATCCAGGAGTGCCGCAGTTTGGGTTCAAAGTCAGCGACCAGGGTCACTTTGCTGGCAGCGCCATCACGTATGGGTGTGACCAAGGTTACACCCTGCATGGCAGTGGCATACTGAAGTGCATGACTGGCGAGAGAAGGGCATGGGACAACCATCTCCCCTCATGCATAGGTAATCCCCCTCTCTCTCTGGCAGCTGCTATTAGTATGCAGTCCAAGCACACAGTCAACATTGCCATGCTCAGTGTTAATCCTAAGGATTTAGTCCTACATGATTCCCACTTAATTGGACTGTGTTAAAAAACGCACTGCTTTTCATTTCGTGAGAGAATACAAATGGCTCTAAATGTTTAGTTATGAATAATTGATCTCAGAGAATGTTCTTGATGCGAGCTAGTCTTTGTGTCAAATAACAGCATCGTCTTAAAGTGATCCGGAGAGCAGTGAGGTTTTTTTTGGTTTTTGTCATCCCTTTGGAGTTTGTCGCTGTATTGATGAATGATTTTTCTTTGTTACAAGTAGATGGGTAATCAGTCAGAGATATACAGAACATACATACTGTCGAGATATCACTTTTAAATTCAATGCATGCAGAGCCAAGAGGAAAATATGAAAAGCTATTACCTGCAATTTGCTTGAATCCAGTCGGTGTTGTAGAGCTGTGTCTTTCCAATGTCTAGCCGTGATGGATTATGGTAAAGATTGATTTATAAATTCTGGACGTGTGCAGAATTGCTTAATAAAATGCCACCAGGAACTCGGCCTCCTTTTCTTATACATATGTATTTGTTCAACAACAGGTTCAGTGTGGTCCTACTGTATCAGTGGAGGCTGGTGGAGGTAGAAATCATAGGATGGGACTCTTCCTATATACTTGCTTTTGCATACAGTGCAATGCATACAGTGTGATTAATTGTTAAACATTGATGTTTATAGATAGAACGATCATCATATTGATACTGACACTCATTATTTCTGGTTTGAATAGCAAGTGGGGGGTTCCAGCAGCTAAAGTATGTTTATGGTCCACTGTGGAGGAGATGGCTCGCTGCTATGATGATGATATCTGCTATTTGATGATATCTGCTATGGTCCGCTGAAGCCGGCTTGTAATGTAATTTTCTCATTAATTAACTGGGGAGTGTTTGTGATATAGTTAGTTACATGAGTTACAAGAGAATATATGTGGTAACACATTCAGGAGTCATTGCTATGTGTGACTGTCTCCTTCCCCCAGTGCTGGACCAGCCTTGTGTGTATTTTATGGACAGCCTTTGAAAGTTAATTGATGGTGCCATTAGGAGGGATGCTTAGGGAAAATTAGTTTTCCATTCTTGAGGGATTGGAGTATCTTGGCCACTGTTGCAGTTCCCTAACCAGGTAAAAGAGTGAGAGAAGAGGTGTGCTTAGGGGAGGGATTTAACTGGTATCTATTTGTATTCATTTATACATTCTGTCTCATGCAGAGCCGTTTATACATAGAGTATATCTCTATGGCTCTGGTCTATTGTGGACACTGCCTGTACTGTATTCTCTGTATGTTGACTGTGTCTTTCCCTCTATGCTGCTGTTTTCATAGTCTTTGTTGACATGGTTGTGTTTGCCTGTTTGTGGTCCATGTGCAGCGGAATGTGGAGGAAGGTTCAAAGGAGAATCAACTGGGCGCATCCTGTCACCGGGGTATCCCTTCCCTTACGACAACAACCTGCGATGTGCTTGGACCATCACAGTCAACTCTGGCAACATTGTCAGGTACTTCACATGGGGAAAGACATTTAGTCATATGAATACATTACAAAACATATATTAAGAATGTGTTAGTCAATTTCGAGGTCCATATAGTATACAGCTAAAACATCAAATAACTGACATTCATTAAAAACCATCAAGTGAAGTTACATTTAAATCATGGATTCACATATTTTTTTATTGTGGTACTGTAGATTGACTTTGTTCCAAGTTAGGATGGAAAACAGGAATTTCATGTAATTTCTAATCAGATATATTCTAACATCTAGCCTCCAGTTCCTGGCGTTTGACACAGAGGCGTCCCATGACATCCTGAAGGTGTGGGACGGGCCACCGGAGAACGAGATGTCCCTGAGAGAGGTGAGCGGATCCCTGCTGCCCGAGGGCATCCACAGCACCCTCAATGTGGTCACCATCCAGTTCGAGACCGACTTCTACATCACCAAGTCTGGCTTCGCTATCGACTTCTCAAGTGAGTCTTTATACAACGCAGCATTTACTTCCATTGTTGTTGATCTGAAATTGTTCCGTCAATACTTGGTATATTGGGAGTTGGCGATCCATCAAAGGCTTAAACCTGTGTTTCCAATTTCCTAATCCATTGTTTGGACACACTCTGGGTTTGCAGGTTTTTATTCTAGCCAGAATCACATAATTACAAGGCCCCTTATGAGTTGTGTCTGATGTGTACTGTAAGTGATCGGCTAAAGCAAAAATATGAATATATTCTAGGGTTACGGTCTACCCGAATTGTTTGGGATACATGTCATGTCTTAAAAACAATCCAAATATTTATCCAGTTACTATTTCAATCAGTTATTCACTCCACCTGTTTTTGATACTGAGGCACTTCAGTACATTGAAGAGTATGTAAAGCCATTTGTCCTGGGTGTGTGTTGACAGGTTCCGTGGCGACAGCCTGCAGAGATCCTGGGATGCCCATGAATGGCAGTCGTAATGGTGAGGGGAGAGAACCAGGTGATACCGTGACCTTTTCGTGTGACCCAGGATATGAGCTGCAGGGAGAGAGCAAAATCACCTGTATTCAAGTGGAAAATAGATATTTCTGGCAGCCCAGCCCTCCAAGCTGCATTGGTGAGAATTTACATTAAATATAGTACTGCTGTGTGTCTCCAACAGTGTTGTGGTCGATTCTATTTCAATTCTTTCAAAAGAAGCTTCCCATTTTCAGCATATTGAGAAATCATTGAAAATAAATGCCCCATTTTGTCATTTGGATTTACCTCCTGAGCTGACTGAATTGAAAATGAATTGACCCCAATCTTGATTTGATAAGCAAAATCCTGTTTCTTAAAATCCAGCTCCATGTGGGGGAAATGTGACAGGCTCAACTGGATTCATCCTGTCTCCAAACTTCCCACACCCCTACCCTCACAGCAAGGACTGTGATTGGCTCATAGCTGTCCACTCAGACTATGTCATATCACTGGCATTTATCAGGTAAGATGTAGAATTGGATTGTTATATTCATGGTCCCAGTCACACTGTCAAAATAGTGATTTTTTTTATTTTTTATAGTGAATAAAAATTACACATTCTTCTCAGACTTCTGGAGGCTGATGGAGGGAGAAAGAAGGGCTCATTGTAATGCATGGAATGGTGTCCATTCCTCATTCCATTCCATGCATTCCAATCAGCCCGTCCTCTGACGTCTACCTTCACAGGCCTCCCCTGCTTTACATGACTGCTAGAGCGAGCACAAACTGTGCCCTCCTATGGGGACACAAAACAAGGAAGAAGTTATGATTTGAAATTGCTGTTGTCTTGATTTGACTAAAAGTTAATTATCTCGAAGCTATTTACATTTTTGTCATAAGCCAAGCTCATTAGTTTGAAAACAACAGCATCCCTCTCGCTGCAGAATGTGATTTGATATAGACTACAATAATATGAAATGCCTTTTCTCAGTACACGTACTTTGCCATTGCCTTTTGGGAGAATCTCTGGCACCACAATGTCGTAACAATTCAATCTCTTCTCACCTCTTGGGGGGGACTTTTTCATTTTGTCATTCTTTGTCTGAAGTGCAAGAGGCTTAGATAACTCACTAAGGCTGTGCAAATTCACGATTTGTAAAACCAAAAATGCTTTTGAAAGCTCTCACTCACGTCACAGGTTAAAACATTGCTGAAACAATTTTAACAATTTATGTCGATTTGTTTTCTTTTTCAGTTTCAGTATCGAGCCCAACTATGATTTCCTGTATATATATGATGGGCTGGATAGCAACAACCACCTCATTGGTAGTTTTCAGGACAGCAAACTTCCAGAGAAAATTGAGAGCACATCCAACTTCATGCATCTGGCCTTCCGGAGTGATGGCTCAGTGAGCTACACAGGCTTTCACTTGGAATATAAAGGTAGGTGAGGGATTATAGTTCAACTCTCTAAGTGTTTGCTTTCTAATATAGCTGCAGTTCAGAATTTGTATTCTGATACATGTTTTGTTCTTTCCCTGATTTGAATTGCAACTGTGAGAAAAGACTCACTTGGCCTCATTTGCTTTATGTAAGGGGCAGGAATCATCTATTTTGTAATGCAAATATAGCTTTATTAATCCAGCTTTCTTTCCTGATCAAACATTCATACTCATTATATTGTCACAGAATTCTGTCCTAATTAGAGATCTTTCTTCCTTGACATTTATTCATTCTAAATACTTTGTTCTCCGCACAGCTAAGCTACGGGAGGCTTGCTTTGATCCGGGCAGCGTGATGAATGGGACCAGATTGGGGAACGACTACAAGTTGGGATCCATGGTGACATTCCACTGCGAGGCCGGCTACTTGTTACAGGGACACTCCACTCTGACTTGTATTATGGGCAACAGCAAGAGACCGGAGTGGGACCGCGCCAAGCCCAGCTGTCAAGGTGAAGCAACCATCCATCACTTATAGCACAGTAACACTAACCAACAACAGTGTTGGGTTGTTTAAGCTGAGGGGAAGCAACAGTGTCAGTTTGAATATGGCCGAGAGGAAGGTTTATTCTATTCCGTTCAATTGACTTAGATGCTCTATTGAAGCGACATGAACTGTCCATGTATGCATGAACACACAGTGCACCTTCGCCGATGGTCTCAACTCCTTTAATTCCTTCTCGCAGTGACCACATATGATTCATTACATGGCTTGTGCTTTTTAAACAACCCAACCTGGATTTATCTTGTCGGCCTCAGCTCTCTTTTCCAGCCTAGCTGGTGACGGATGCATTGTGTCCCACATGGACATTGAGCAGCTGGTGACGGCTTCCCTCTGACAAATGAGTCTGTCTTTGTTTACTGTACACAGTCCTCTCTCTCTACCCACCTGCTGAGTCAGTCCAGGAGGTCTGAGGTTCCACATTAAAAGCCTCTCAGCAATTACGGGAATTGTTAACAGCTTAAGATATGAGTTGAGTTGATCCTGCAGGTGTTAACCTTCTGTACTGTATGGACTAAGTAGTCACTTAGACTATCACGACAGTGAAAAGTGTGAAATTTAAAGTGAAATAAACAGGAGGAGGAAGCTCCATAAATGGGTACTGTGTTTCTGCGTCATGTAAATGTTGCCAAGGTAATCTGGGGAAGAGTGAGTTTGATTTTGTTTTGCATTGCATTGAGGGAAGTTGCAGTATATCTCCCCATTTTGGACATTATGCTGGACCCTTAAACAACTCACCTTCCATCCTTTCTTTGAAAATGTCCCAGATGTTTCTCTTAAATGTCAAGCTTTCTGTAGACTCTCCGCAACAAATGTTAGTCAGCAGTTAAGTGGTCAAAATGAGAATTTTGTCACCTCCTATTTTCAGTTTATTTTGCTTACCTATGCAGTTGTGCCAGTTAGAATGGATTTGCTGATTCGTTTTACTGCTGTATTTCCCTAGGTATTGTAACCTGGATGTCATTTTGACATTCTATTTGCTTTCTCAGCCCCATGCGGAGGTCGGTCTACCGGATCAGAGGGGACTGTGCTGTCCCCAAACTACCCACATAATTATACCAAGGGTCAGACGTGTGTCTATGACATCTTTGTCCCAGGGGACTTTGGTAAGCATTCCATACACACCGTCCATGGTTTTTCACCATCTTGCAGGAACAGCAGACAAGGCCTCTCAGCTGTAGCTGTAGATAACTACATTGCTGTGTGAAACAGATTTGTTTGTGTTTTCTCCAGAGGAGGTGGATTTAAAAGGAATAGAAGCTCATCCTTAGCTACAGTGCAGTGTGTTAGAATAGAACTCACTTCAAATGACCAACCAGAAAACACTTGATAATTTTCCCATAGGACTTTGAGAGTAGTGTAGTTTAATAATATGTTGTTATTGATATTTCAAGATTTACTCCCACATATTGTCAGGTTAATGTAGTTCCACAGATCTATTTTCTGCACAGTGATGTATTCCAAATACCATAATACAGCACAGTATGTACAATACAGTATACACATGTTCCCATGGGAAGTCCTGCATTTCCCCACTGACGTCTCTGTTGTAGCAAGATATGTAGCAAGGTATGTCAAGGCATGACTGCTGTCATCATCAAAAGAAGGAGAGCCAAGCAAGGGTCAGGGTAAACAAAAAATTATTTTGTTTAAATGAAAAATGCTCAATAGCTAGTGGACGAGAAGGTCAAACACAAAATGCAGCAATGAATAAATAGAGCAAACAAACACACTCTCAGTTGACACAGTGCATGATACAGTGTACATAATTCAACAGTACAGCAGTATGTCTATACCATGATGCACTCCTCCTCGATGGAAATATTCCATTTGTGAAGCCGTGAAGTGATATATTTTCTCAGAGGTATTTTTTCCAGAGCTCCACGCTTACAGTACTTTAATTAATCTGCAGTTTGATAAGCTTGCTTGACAGTTAAGATTCTGTAGTGCCATTTTCAGCTGCTCAGGAAGTTAAACAATCCACACATTTTCATAAAAATTGCATTTTCTTCAGCCTAAACTGTTGGGGCCTTTGAGAAACATTCCTCCCTAGGGTAAGATCTCCTCATTTCTATGGAATATAAGTAGTGATGTACAGTACAGTACCATTGATAGTTGAATGCAGACAGAGTGTACATTGTTCATATCCAGAGACATTTCGAACTGGATACACTGGCAGAGAAAGGTCAGCATAAAATATCATCTCTTAAGTTCAGGTCCACTGAGAGGGATAACAGAATGTAAACAATGTTTTATATGAATTGTTTTTGCAGCACATACTGTATGTGTAATAGTATACATCTAAAATACTGCTTAAGTCAGTGTATGCTAACAGAGTATTTAACATGACTGAACTGTGTCTATGGTGTCTTTCTCTTAATACACTCTCAAAAGTCATGTACTACACTTGATACACTATCACAAGTTCATAGTATTACACAGTCTGCACTCTACCGTGGTTCCTTGGTCCAGCCTAGGTAGAATACAAAAAGCCACACATGTCTGCTGCTTGCTCCCAAAATAGACAGTTGTTCTTACTTGGGCTTTTGTATTCATTTTTGACCAATCTTCCACCACCAGGATGATATGTATGCACTTTGCATTGTTAATTTCTTTTAAACTGCATGAATATCATTAAGGTACAGCGTCTCAGTTGCCCTTTAATGTTTAATTATTCTGTCAAAAATAATGTTTCTAGTCATATTTCAAACAGTAGCCTTTCTGCTTTTAGGGATGAATTATCCGTAGCAGCCAACCTTTGCCTTGGGCACAGCTTGTAAACACATGGATATACTGCCCCTCTGGAATTTACTTTTTGTTGTTTACAGGAAGTCCAGTAACTAGAGTAACTTTTTTGTTTTGAAATAGAAAATCCTTGAGCTATTATTACAGACTGTAACGTAACGTGTCCAGCCACTTTATTCATGTTTATGAAAAGCTTTTCTCTTTGTGGAAGATGACATTTCTGCAGTGCAAAACTTCTACCTTTTGAAAGATAAAGATAGACTTAATGAAACCTTCATATAAGGTCAACCTCGTACTTTAGGTGCTTTGAAAATCATGAATAGAAAATGTCAGAACCTTTAAGCAACTCTTTACATATGACGTTATAAATTATGTTTGAAGCATCTACTGTATGTGGGCCTTATAACTGGTTTATTAAGGCTCTATTAAGCATTTATAAGATAGGCTTTACATTGCTCAAAGTCTAACAAAGTCCTTGAAAGGCTCTCTCACAATCGTTACATTGAGATCATGATGAGCCATGCCATTTAAACGTCAGATTTTATAGGTACAACATGTTGTCATCCTTCCATCTGCGGGCTCTTTATGACTCCAGCATATGTCCATAACATTAGCAATAACACATGCATAATGGTTGGTGTCAGAGAAGAGCACTAACGGTTTGCGGTAATAAATCTCAGCCAGTAACAAGTTAAGAAAGTAAAGTGGCGCCGAGGAAGAGGAGGTGATTAAAAAAAAGACCTGACCCTGGGGCTCACTGTTGATTCTGATGCTGATGTTCAGTGAAGAGTGAGATTGTGCCTGAGGCTTTCTGGTGCATGACTACAACCTCCCACGCACAATCACACACAGTCTGATTGCTCCCTCTAGAGTCTAGTCAATGAGAATCTCCAAACCTAATACATGGCAGGATCTCTGGGCCGGTCTGCCTTTTGTGTTTTTAAACTGGGTAGCAAAAGTATCGGCCGGATAGTGTTCCTACTGTACTGTACTGTAAGCCGCTCACTCACACAGGAGGCGTGGAGGAGCTTAGGAGCTCAGTAGACTCAACAACAGCATAACAGACCAGGCACTCCACCAAGTCACGAACACAAAAGCAGCAGGAAATTCCGTTTTGATTTGTTTGGCACTAAACAACATCCTCGTGACAAGGGAACATTTTCTCTGTGCAAAAACATTTTAAAAATCTAGTCACGAACTGACAAGATAGGAGTACAATCTAAAAGCCTATGTTAAAAGTTGAACATATTTAGCCAATATGTTGCTTCCACACGGCTTCCTCAGCTGAAGCACAGTTCCTCCCAAGATGCTGCCTAATGGCCTCTGAAGCTCATGCCAAAGTGCAGGCATTCGTCCTGCCAAGAGGGTGATGCAATTTCACTGTGATAATGGAACATTAAAAAAATATGTGACTGTGGTTCTTTTTATGATCCCTCAGGTTTTCCGTAAATGAGTCTTCTCATTGCTTGCACTATGAGACTGATTTGATTGCCTGCAACATGTGATTAATTAAAATGAATAACCCCTGAGTGCAGTCAGATGAGTATCTTGCCAGAGACCACAGAAAACTGTTACAATCACAATGCATTTGAAATTCATTCAAAATGAATATGTTTCAGAGGGAAATTAGATTATGATCACTTGTGATTATGATCATCAGTAATTATGTCTGGACTTTTACGTTCCAAATGAATATGGACTAAATTAACACCGCAAAATCGTGATTATCTCAATGACAAAAAGGGTAACTGGTTTGGAGAGACTTAAATGCTCAACAAATTCATGGTGAATATCACAGTACAGTATGTACCTAAACAATATAGTAGAGCCGTCCACCTCTCTTCTGTGTATGTCATCAACACTGAGAATTAGGGAATATTTCACTGAAGGGTAGCGCCTACACTGAAACACACTGTTGTGTGACCGCGACTTTTCTCTGGAACTGTATCTTATGTTATGTACATATTGTACTGTATGCCTGCAAAGCAATACCACTACCTCCAGCTGGGGGACAAAAGATTCATCATCCTGTTGAATAAATTAGGTAACACGTTTACAATGATTTATTGACTTAATAGCTGGACGTGATTACAGCAGAGAAGCAGATTGGCGTAATGCATGAATAGCTTTGGATTAGAGAGAGCAATGAGCTCTGTGGAATCCGCAGTATGAGGTGGCAGCGCAACAAACTCTGCATAATACTGTATGCTAATGCTACAACAGTGAGTTCCCCTCAGGAGACAAGGCCTTTTTATTCAGACTGTAGCTTGGTAGGCGAGCCATATGGCCTGGTACAGTACTGCGTGAGTATAGGCTGTGACCTTGTTAAAGTCTCCTCCTGGCTGTCACTGTTCTTTTGCTGTTGGTTTTCAATCTGTTTCATGTCGCTACGCAAATACAAGTGTGTCACCTTTATTATAAAAAGAAATAATAAAAAAAAATACATCGAAATTGTAATGTGCACCTTCTCAAAATGTTTTTACATCTGGCAATCAGTCGCACAGCTAGCTACAGTACCGTAGGTGTGCCAGGACTCCAAACGAGGCATTAAAAGGAGAGGACAGCCTCCTCTGCATTATTCATATGCAGAAGGACAAACATATGTTGCAATTTCTGTCTTTAACACCTTTCAGATGTGGTGTTCTAGCCTTGAGGCATATCTAACTCTGTGGCTCCAGGCTGAAATGGTTTTCAGCTACATTAGCAGTGCACCGAACAGTGGCCTCCTCTTTATATGGCCTATTAATAGTTTACCTGAGTGTTTGTTTATTTCCATCTATTTAATTTCTGTCACCATGGTGCTGCAGATACAAGATATTTTTTTCTCTGTATGTGTGTTCACTGGATAGAAGATAAAATACTTTCATGCAACCTGGCCTCATTGTTGTGTAATACTGTAGTTATTTATAGTTTAGTTGAAACACGCTTGTCAAAGGGAAAGAAGGTGCCATCTCAGACTAAGCTCCCTACTGTATGGCATTTATTCCTACATCTTCATCACTAGGAGCTGAGAGTGCTTAGTTTTCCCATGATGCCTGCCTGGGCACTAGAGGATGAGATTGGGCCTGTTATCTCTCCCAGTGACTCTGCATATCACAAACCCACTGGTCCACATGGCTGTGTACATTCAGAGAAGTGGATGAGCAGATAACATTGATATACGTAAATACATAATGTAATGGGAAACTGTTAATTGAAGAATGTTCATGCAAGGATATGGTTGATATATATTTTCTCTTCCATTTATTGTTATAGCTTCTGCAGTTACACTTCTAATGTTTCTCAATTCGTCAGAGCTGCCGCTTGAGAAGGGTCTTTTCAGATGCTCATTACATCTTCATATTGAGATGCTACTTTGAATTGTGATACAGTACATTGAACATTAAGATATTGAAATGAGGGTTAAAGACAACTCATTTAATAATCTTGGCTATATTCCAACATTTGGAGGAACAAACATAGTAGATGGTATACTGTGTGGTATGGTGTTTTCTGATGCGTTTTCTTCTTATCATTCTCTCTCTCTAGTGCTCTTTGGGCAGTTTGTGGTGTTCCAAACCTTGGTCAGTGATGTTGTGGATATCTATGACGGGCCCTCTCCGGAGTCTTCTCTTCTCTCCTCTATATATGGTTCGCACTCAGGTACAGTACATCACTTTTACTTATTCATAATTTTTCATAATTAATGGTTACATTTTTTAAGTCCCCTACCCAACACTGTTCATAATCTACAGTATTTGCCACTTCATATGTCACATAATGACACGGCAATATGTTCTCTCACTTTTACTTGGTCATACCATATGTACAATATTAATTGTAATCCTTCATGATGATAAACAAATGTATTTGAGGAGCCGCATGAGAAAAAACGAACTATTCTTTTTTCCCTTTTCAGGAGAGACTCTGCCGTTAAGTTCTGGAAACAAAATCACTATCAGGTTCACAACAATGGGGCCACAGACAGCCAAAGGATTTCACTTTGTATATCAAGGTACGTTTTTATCAAATATCTCTACACTCAACTGGAAATCTGTTCAAGAGACTGACTCGTTGTAACGGCATAATATCTTGGCATTGAGCGTATCGGCTGGCTAAAAAGCACTACATCTTGGAAGCAGGTAGATTTATCACTGCCTATTGAAAGGCCCATTCACCAGTGTTCTATGACTGTGGCAAAGCAGAGCAGAGAGGCGGGCAGACAAGTGGATTGACTGATGATCTCAGAGGATATTCTTGTTGCTTCACCATTCCCTTTCTTTTCTCTCTCCCCAGCTGTCCCTAGGACCAGCGCGTCACAGTGCAACTCAGTCCCTGAGCCCAGGTTTGGGAAGAGGATAGGGAACGACTTTGGCATTGGCACCGTTGTGGTGTTTGAATGCAATCCAGGCTACACTCTGCATGGCTCCACCGCCATCAGGTGTGAGGCTGTCCCTAACACGCTGGCCCAGTGGAACGGCACTGTGCCTACATGTGTTGGTAAGTGGAGAGCTCCAAACACACACACCCACGCACGCACGCGCACACACACACACACACACACACTCTGGGGGAATGAGGTACAGATACTACAGAGATGATGGAGGGATTCAATGAAGTCAGAGAGTCATGAAATGGCCCTCATGTGACCTGGGAGGTTATGGGTTCAGAAGCGTTCACTTTATGAAGAGCGAGAGGGAATTGTTGGATGCTGCGATTTAAAAGAGGTATTTATAATGATTCTATATTTGGTCCTCATGTGAACTGGGAGGTTATGGTTTCAGAAGTGTTCGCTTCACTAAAAACGAGAGGTCACTTTTGGATACTGCCATTTAAAACAAGCATTTATAATGATTCTAGCTTTGGCTGGTTTCCGAATAAACCTCCCCACACAGGCAGTGCACAACAATGGATATGGGGTGTTTGGCAGTCTCAACACAACAATATGCTCAATTACTCAAAACGTTTTTTGGAGAATGAAGGATGAGTTCTGTTTTTACACCTGTGTAGAGAGGTTTTTTTTTTTTCTCTTTCCTTCTCACCCGCTGTATCTCTGGGTCACGTAATGATTGTTTTACTTCAGTTCCACAATGCTCTTGAATTACAATGGGCTTCGTTGTTTAGCTAGCAGGTACAACGTTCAATCATGAGTTCATTAGCTGTCTACTCTTGGATAAAAGACAACATGTTTTAATAGATATTTGCCCATAGAGTAAAAAAGTAAATGGAACGGAACCGAGAGATGTGTTTGTTCTGAGACCGTTGAGTGTTTATTGTTCCATTCTAGAACTTTCTCCTTCTCAGACCTGTCTTCACACTGTAAATATGATGTATTACCGCAGCAGGAGATGGTGGGGAGCATCCATCCTGATGTATGACTTTCATGGTCTCTAATCATGCTTGACCAATTAGATTAACTTTTATCTCATGAGACTCTGAGGAGTCATTACGTTCCAGACTAATTTCCCACGGAATGTTTCTGTTGCATGGTGCAAAGCAATGAGGGGGTGGTCTCACAGTGGTGGAACCAAGCACATTTGATCCCTTCTTGTTATTTATGCATATATAATACATGTACATCTTTTGATATATTTTCCACAGGCTACTCTAGGTATAGCAAGTGGCCATCAAATCATACAGTATATGTAAATTGCTCCTCCTACCCACTGATAACATTTACCCTCTATGTTCTTCACCGATTTGTACATGTCAGTTATTCAGTGATATAAATGTTAATCGATCCTTATTTTTAAGCGCGTGGAAGGGTGCTTCAGTGATTATTGGAGAGTTGGATGATTACGGTGTGTGTATCGCAGGAGACAGACATAATTTATCCTTCAACATTACACTACGCTGGGAAGGATGAAATATGAAGACTGAAGTGGTTTGGTGTGATTCTCAATCTCAGAGCATGTGCGTGGGAGTGTGGATATCACCTGTAAAATATTGATGAGTTTGAAATTGCAGTGAACTAGATTTTTTTCCCGTGCCACAGCATGTTTAACTTCACACTTTGGACTAACCTTTCTTTGACAGAGAACATCAGAACCAACAGTGTATGTGAAGACAGGATATCCTTGCTGTGTTTAACATCCAGAGATGCTTGTTTATTGACATTATGAGTGAGTCATTGGGAAGGTGTTGAATACAATACTGTTGCTTGCCAACCTTCAACTAGACAGAAGTGCTTAACCAAGAGGTCTGTTGGGAAGAGAAACAATATCATTGTTCCTCCCTCTGCAGGAAATGACATTTAGATTCCAAGAACATTTTGAGGACGTGTTTCATTGAAGTGTGAAGAGTGGATGTCAAATGTAATGGTTATTATTCTCACCCTATTCAGTTTAGTTATTTCTTTATTTTTACCTGTCATGAAATAAACGTTGAAAAGCACAAGTCTGATATTTCTATCACTGTCGACAACGCAGCAACTCATCTAAAAGGCAGCTGCGACAAAAGACATTTAATTCTGTTCTTTCATAGTACCGTTTTTTTCCTTTTTTAATCAATCAGTGACTGATTGATTTGACTTGTTGTTTATGAATGTGTTGTGTTATACCCATTATAACAGAGTCATGTTGCCAGCGTTTCGGTGGTCTATTGAATCAGTAGTAAGTCATGTGTTGTGGTGTGGGCTTAATGATGTCTTTGCCTTGCAATATGTTAGGTCTCTCGGAGTCTGCTGATACTGTAGACATGAGGTACTTGACGCCATTGGACTTGAAGGAGAACGTCAGTAGTCAGTCAGGGTCTGGCATCCATGTGAATGAATAGGTGGAGATGGCTGTAAAGTATGCGATTTGTGGGTTCAGTTAGGCACAGTGTCATAGGTGAAGGGGAAAGGGAGAGCATCATAAGGGCCATGGTCAAAGCATAAGGAGAGGAAGGGCAGAAAAGAGTGTGCTAAGCACTGTGCAACAAATGCCCTGTGAAGCCGTTGACTACCAATGAAGTTAGATGGAGAGGCACGTACAAAAGGCATTCATCCTAGAAATCTAGAAAATAGTTACATTAGGGAAATAGGGTGGTGTTACAGTAGTTTCATACTAAATACAACTGTGCCATTTTTAGTAACTTTTTGCTCTTCCCCCAAGTGTTAGTTCTGCTGGTGGAAACATAACATACGTCTTCTCAAATCCTAACTCTCGGGGGTGAATCCCCAGGGAAGCCATCGGCCAGCCTTAGGCATTGTACGTTAGTAGTCTTTGTAATGGGGATTCAACATAATAGAAGTGTGCAACACAACTAAACAGTCTGGACAGGTTTGCATGATGGATGACTCTATTTGCTCTTTACAGTATGCAGTTGAACATTTTGTTCTAAGACAATGGCTAAACTAAAGTATGCATTGCTGCATATTCTATTAACACAGAGAGGTCTGTGTGGAATGGTTATCATATCTAGTAAGATTACTTCCACAGTATTTTATGTTGCTCATTTATTATGGAATTTAAGTGGGATGTTTCTCATAACACTCTCTTTCTTGTGTTACCCCCTGCCTGCCTCCTCTGCTGTGTGCTGTGTGTATGTGTGCGCGTGTATGTGTGTGTGTGTGTGTGTGTGTGTGTGTGTGTGTGTGTGTGTGTGTGTGTGTGTGTGTGTGTGTGCGCCTCACTTTGCTCTGTATGGCCTCTGTCATGTCTTGTCTCTTGGCAGTTCCCTGTGGAGGGGTGATGACGGCGCGCAAGGGGACCATCCTATCTCCAGGATACCCAGAACCCTATGCCAACTATTTGAATTGCGTGTGGAAGGTCTCAGTGCCAGAGGGAGCAGGAATCCAAGTGAGAGAACAGCTTGAAACCTTACGAATGTACTGCTTGATAGTTTAATGGGTTGGAGGATTAAACTTTAATGAAATTGTTACATTTGGCTCAATTATGAATGAGGCACCTCTGCACAGTTATTTTTGATACTGATTTCTCTCTGATTCCTTTTGTTTTTCATGTCTTCAGATCCAGGTCGTAACTTTTGCCACAGAGCACAACTGGGACTCTCTGGATTTCTTTGATGGGGTTGACGCCAACGCTCCAAGACTTGGCAGCTATTCAGGTAAAACTGGGAATTTTTGAAGCACATGTCATTGAAGCGATGTCTGAACACTCAACAGAGGCAGAGATGGATAAGACAGGGTTGGATGGCATTTGGCATGGCCTTTGAGAGGCCAGAGCAGTCCTCAGAATATCTGAAGAAAGGCACGGTTTTAGGAAAGTAAAAAGCCAAGGGCCTTGTAGGTTTAAACCCTACTCTATTAGTAGTATGCTCTGGTAGGCATGACGGAACTATGGTTGATTCTATTTCGTGGAACTTGTTTTAGGTACGACCATCCCACAGCTCCTGAACAGCACATCTAACAACCTGTTCCTGACATTCCAGTCGGACATCAGTGTGTCGGCAGCAGGATTCCATCTAGAGTACACAGGTATGGTGAGATGCCCTGCCTGCTCCTCATTCCCTCATCCTCTCTCATTCTCTGTCATTCTCTCTCTATCTCTCTCTCTCTCTCTCTCTCTCTCTTTCTCTCTCTCTCTCTATCTCCCTCTCCCTCCCCCCCTCTCTCTATCTCTCTCTTTCTCTCTCTCACCCTCCCCCCTTCTCTCTCTCTATCTCTCTCCCTCCCCCCTCTCTCTCTTTCCTTCTCTTTCTCTCTCTCACCCCCCCTCCCCCTCTCTCTCCCTCTCCCTCCCCCCTCTCTCTCTTTCCCTATCTTTCTCTCTCTCACCCCCCCTCCCCCTCTCTCTCTCTCTGTCTCACTCTCAGTGGGTGCCTCTAATCTATGTCACTACTCTACCACAGCTTCCCACCACTTGCCTCAGCATGACAACGAGAAGGAACATGAATACACTCACTCCCGTAGTGTGACGACCTACAGTACAGAATATCGATTTTGAAAGTGTTAGTGTTTAATAGATAACGATTACATCCCGAATGTGCATATTTTGAATGGTTGTGTGGGTGTTTATGGTTTTTATGTGCAGAGGAATGATTGCTATTGGCACTTCTGTGTTTTGACTCTGTCCTAAGCAATAGGTTTGGATTCGTGCCCAGAACCTCAGCCCCCCAACAATGGCCTGAAAGTGGGCGACCGCTATACAGTGGGCGATATGGTATCATTCCAGTGCGACCAAGGCTACTCTTTGCAGGTGGGAGACCAACTAAATCATGCTGTTATGATGGATGAATCATATCCCCATGCCTATAGGGTTTTGGTATGCCAGGAATACCCTTAAGGTGAAAGCAGAAGCATACTTCACTGCCTCATACTGTATGTAGTAGGCTAACCTTTCTCCAATACTCCTCTCAGAAGATAGATAGCCATGCCTTTTTAGCTGGAGGACATTGCAAAACTTTGGGGCGAGGCTTGTGTATAGAAGCTGAACTAATCCACTCGGGTACCTTACACCTAGCCTATGTTGTTCAGCTCCTCAGTTCAAAACACAACAAGCATCCTGTATTTCTATGGACACACACACACTCTAGGTAATATTATATGAGCTAAACACCATAGCAGTAGAGTTCCTTCACCTCCAGTGAACACCATCAAACATTCACAGGCAGTAGAGACCTTGAGAATGGGGTTTGAGAGCCAAAGATACAAACATGAATCCATAAACCTGAACGATTATGCCACTGGAATTCATTTGAATAGATCCTTTTAGAAGAGGTTCTGTTGAGTCAGTTGTAGGCGTAGAGTCAGGGGTATGCTTTTATGCTCTTTGTTTCATTCCTACAGTTCTATCTGATTCAGAGTTGTGTTGTATTGTATTGTATTTTTCCATCCAGGGTAATGCATACATAACATGTATGCCTGGACCTGTCAGAAGATGGAATTACCCTGTACCTCTGTGTTTAGGTAATGTATATTCATACATTTACAGTATACAGTATATGAGTCGAGAGTTTATAGAAAAACAATAGTATATCATATTATTTATGTATTGAGGAAAGCAGGGTTTAGCTGTGGATATTATTTTCCTCCTCTGCAAGTTGCCAAATCAAAGAGGGCTTTGCTCTTCAGCATTGTTTGTTTTGATTTTGATAAAGTATCCCTGATGCGTGTAGCCTGCTTTCCCTGGTTGCCCAACTGCTGATTGCCAGTATGATATCTAGGATTACCGGGTGGTACCTCTGTGGCTCGGCACTGTGTGTTCCCTAGCAGTAGCTTTACACTTTAATGCAGGAAGAAAACCTGGCTTATCCACATGCCTCCTATTGGACACATGTGCTCTCCTTTGTTAACTCATCACCATTTAGCTCCAGACTGAATTGGTTTTTTTGTGGATAAACTGACATTAAAGCGCTAGCCTGGGTGCTCATTCATCCATACGTGTTTTCATTTCACACAATAAGGTCAAGAGTTTCAAACCATGAACACAATTGAATCCCACAGCAGTTTCTTAAGTGTCTGAAGATACAGAGCCAACACTGGCTATGTTTCCGACACTTAGCACAGAAATGGCCTGTCAGATAGAAGTGGGGCTGAGCTTTGTATGTATTCCACTGCTGGCGGTAATTGTATTACACGTGGGTATTTACATAAGAGAAGTATTTGGCTCTTTAGAGGGAAATGAGTTTCACCTTCACAGCAGTAGAATAGGCTTATTGAGATGCTTTTACTTTAAGGAAGTGTCATTGGGGAGCAGGAAACCCACTGATCAGATTCACTGCTGTGCAAATGGTGTGATTGAATATTGACTTCTCAATTTATTTCAGTCTGGATAACATAGTTTGTGACCTGTCAATTGAAGCACCCTTGTGAACAATACAAATGCACACACATTTGCACACACACACACACACACACACACACACACACACACACACACACACACACACACACACACACACAGTTCTCCTGGTAAAGTAACAAGTTCTCCTTGGCTGATCTTCATAGCTCAGTGTGGCGGCTCCATGACAGACTTCAATGGAGTGATCCTGAGCCCAGGCTTCCCAGGGAATTACCAGAGCAGCCTGGACTGCAGCTGGATAGTCCAACTCCCTGTTGGCTTTGGTCTGTAGGCTACTGTACCCCTCAAGTCTGTTGTTGTTGTTGTTGTTGTACTGTACTGAAGTTGTTGCCCTGCTTTTCATCGTCATTCACAGTGTCATAGAACTACCTGTTCAAGTCAGAGAGGAGAAAATAGAGAAAATTCTGTAGACTCAAGGCAAAACATGATGTGTGTGAATATTTGTAAAGAAATCGACCTAGGGCTGTATTTTTATTCTTGCCAACGTCTCTTTGTATTGTAGGAATTCTCCTTCAGTTTCTAAACTTCTCCACTGAAGCTGTGCATGACTACCTTGAGGTTCGCAGTGGGAGTCTAGAGACGGGCACAGTGATCGATAGGTTCAGCGGATCTGTTGTGCCTGACTCACTGTTCAGCACCACCCATGAGACAAGCCTCTTTTTCCATAGCGACTACTCTCAGAACAAACCAGGCTTCCATATCATCTATGAGGGTGAGCAGAACGTTTTGTAACCAGTTCAGCTCTTAAGATAACAACAACAGTTTTTGTAGATTCATTAAGTATCACTGAGTTTTGTCTTGTACTGTAAGAGGGCACACAATTGTGGGTACAAACACAAATTTTTTGGAACAGTTAAGATGATGTTTGTGTGTACTGTATGTGTTAGCGTTCTACACTTTTTTGACTAGCCTACTTTTCAGAGTTTGTGTTTTTTCTGAGGTTCTGTTTTTTTCAGTAGGTTTTGTTCTCTAAGGGATTCATCTACAATTGTGTGGGCTTCTAACCATTAAGACACATTTCTGTTGCTGTTGATTATCAGCATACGAGCTGCAGAGGTGTCCTGACCCTCGACCTTTCCGTAACGGCATCGTAATTGGCCGAGACTTCAGCGTGGGCCTGACCATCTCATTTGAGTGTCTACCTGGATACACCCTACTGGGAGAAGCCTCACTGACCTGTCTGCACGGCATCAGTCGCAACTGGAACTATCCCATACCACGCTGTGAAGGTGACTGGCTGCTCATGTTTAATGTTCAATGTTTCATGTTTAATGATCTCATCTCTGGGAATGGAATTAGTTTTGGTTCCCTTCACACAGTCATGGAATGTGGTGTTGTGTGTAGCGTGGGCGGTGTCTCCTACTGTATATTGTCTACAGCACTACACCATCTGAGGCAACAGGCCTGCTTTGAATCTCCGGTTCAAAGTCAAACTTTATAGTCACTTCTAATAGGTTATGACAAGGGAATTTAACACCATGTACTCAGGTTCACTTTGCCAAATAACAATGACAATGAATTTTACTTTATGGAGTTACCTGTGCAGTGATCCCAAAATGTACAGGGCCATAACAAAATAATGTGTGGTTATGGTTGGCTTATCAACAGATAGCCACAGGAGCAAGTTTTATCACCAGTGGTATATCAACAGCTGACGTTTTTATTCTGCTCTGGTCTGTAGCACTGTGCGGTGGGAACATCACGTCCATGAACGGGACCATCTACTCACCAGGACATCCAGCGGATTACCCCAACTTCCAGGACTGTCTGTGGAACATCAGGGTTTCTCCAGGGAATGGCATCTACATCAACTTTACTCTTCTCAACACGGAACCTATCTATGACTACATTACTGTCTGGTAAGTAATTAAGTACACAAGTACAGTACATACTGTAGCGGCCTTTGTTGCAGGTGCAGTATAAGTTTGTTCTCCTCAGATCTGATTGACATGTTAGATAACCTTTGTCTGCAAGGACATTATACTAAATGGATTTTGATGTTGAGAAAGAGGATTATCTCTACACATCTATAAGTGAAGAAGCAAATTGTTTTGGCAAGCCAACTAGACTCCAACAGAAGTCTTCCTGTGAAGCCGATCCCTGTTGCAGATGCCTTTCTGTCTCTGTAAGCCGGAGGCAGACCTGATTCCTTCCTCTAGGGAGCAGGCAGAGGGAAATGCCTTGCAGCACGGCGGCGTTGACGTCAAGGTTTCGAAATGAAACTGTGCAGAGCAGCATAAACAATCTATCCCTTGATAGCTACGTCCCATTTTCCTACAATTTGCTGATGACTCTAAAATGAAATGCTAATACGCCATTTTAAAAGGGTACAAAAGGCAGTCAGTGGCACGTTGAGCATACCGTACCGCACTTCGGGAAATATGCATCTAAATGATGGGTAAATGTTTTGTCAAATACGTCTATTGAATATTCGGCTGAAAAAGCTGTCTTATTTGTGGCCCCTTTTATCCTTTCCCGCTGAAACATGTTCAGTGTTGGGAGGACAAGTGCACATTAAGCAACCCCGTCCCTAATATGTTTAACGTTCACAGTCAACAAATGAATCTGCAGCACTCACACTGTCATTAGTGGTAGTGCTTCTCTGTGGGCCACAGCAGTCAGCGGCACCAACAATAGCTTTACCAATAATGGCCGTCCTATTAGGGGTCTCCGGTGGGAAATTGCTTATCATAGACAATCATTAGGACCGGTGCTGTTGCCTGACCTCATTCAATTCTTATTTTAACACAATATGTCGTCTTCTCTGTGTGTGTCAGGGATGGCCCAGACCAAGGCTCACCCCAGATTGGACAGTTCAGCGGGAACTCGGCCCAGGAAGCAGTCTCCACCACAGCCAATCAAATCCTCATTAAGTTCCACAGCGATTTCAGCACCAGTGGCTTCTTTGTGCTTAGTTACCATGGTGAATACCCTTCTAAGACCTCTAAGTGCTCTCTAGCTGTAACAACCCTTATTAATTTGATGCCAGAGCCTCTTGACTAGTGGGAATATAAGGCTAGGAGAGCAGAACCATGTATCTTGGCTCTTGTTTTTCCTAGTTAGTTTTATTGGCTTTATTGGTCTATTTCATTTGTGTATTTCCTAGCTGCTACATGTTATTATGTAATGATAAATTAACACGGCCATTTACGGTATTAAAAACTGATTTGAAAATTAGATGAATAAAACATATTTGATCTCTGTTGAATTACCGTTCACTTTTGATGATCATGGCTCATGCTAGCTGACAATTTAGAAGCGACAGTAAAATGGATGTCTTCCGGTTTGATGAGCAGAAAAAAAAGAATAATGCAATGCAAGTATAGCCAACAGCTAAGCTCTTGTGTTGATATCCATGTTTATCTTACTTTACAGCTTACCAACTCAGAATCTGTCAGTCTCCTCCAGCTGTTGCCAATGCAGACATCCTCACAGATGACGAGGAGTTTGAAATAGGTTCATCAGATTTATTTATTTACCTATTCATTTGTTTGTGTGATGGGTTGGATGACTGGTGATTTATTCATTCATCTACTCTCCGTTTTGATATGACACTTGCGTGTTCACTTAATTAAACAAATACACAGAAGTTGTTTTCCAAGTGATTAGCGCTAAGCTAAGATCACACGCTCAGTGGCGGAGATCTCTCTCTCTCTCTCTCTCTCTCTGTGATCACGTACTTCATTTGAGCATCTCCGTCGAAGTCCATCTTCATTAGCTAATGTGTTGATTGCTATTGTGTTCTTCAGTGATGCCTATTACTAACCAAATGGCTGTGTGTGTGTGTGTGTGTGTGTGCGTGTGCGCGCTCGCGTGTGTGTGTGTGTGTGTGTAATGACTCAACAGGGGACATCATCAGGTATCGATGTGTGCCAGGCTTCACCCTGGTGGGGAGTGAGATCTTGACCTGCAGGCTGGGAGAGAGGCTGCAGATGGATGGGCCTCCTCCACTCTGCCAAGGTTAGTCTCAACTGGCCGGTCTCCTACTCAAATCATGTACCTATACACACAGACACAGACACACACACACACACACACACATACGCACGCACGCACGCACGCACGCACGCACGCACACACACACACACACACACACACACACCAATTGCGTGTCCTGGTGGACGCTTTTGGCTGTGTGGTTGCCCGAACATCGCTGGATCGAATTGTGCTTTGGTAAAACAATATTCGCTAATTATTGTTGCTAATGCTAATGTTTGCTAATGTTAATACCTTCCCCTGACAACTTACCCTCACATAGCGTACCTTCAGTTTTTTTCAGTGTCGTCCAAAATTGTCCAAAAGACATGTACAGTACACAGTAGGTACACAATTTAATTAGGAAACTGTGTTGCTCTCAACACTCATTTGATGCATGATTTCATCGAGTTTTAGAATGATTTTATCCAGTTTTAGGATGCAGTATTTCTCCCAGTCTGAAGACCACACTGGAAATCATAAGTGTGATACGTCTATGTTTTATATTACCTCAAAATATATGTATATATGTCAAATCAATCTCATTTCCAGGGCTATATCCAAGGCTGCTGTTGCCTGGTCCCTGGTCTATATAGTGTATATTATGTGCATTAGCCAACTAATGACATTTATTATCATGTCATGGGGTCTATAATGGCGGGACAATGATTGTCATAATGGTCGTCGGCTAAAGAACGTAGTATAAATCTGGACCGAGGCTAGGGCCAATACTTTAGTCCATGAATTAAATATCAGTCTCAGATACGATTTGTCATCACCTACCTTACATTACTTCTACTTTTTCTTTGATGTATGTTGAAACGTTCTGCTGCCCTTTTTGCCCTGAACATTTGTTGGCATTAACCTTTTTATTGTGTCGTATTTCTCCACTAAAGGCCCTGGAGAGAGTACTTTTATCAGAACAAAAATGCGAAAAAACAGTCATTATTTCAGACATGCCAGCCTCCAGGAAAAATGGAGGGCTGAGAGCTGATATACAAGTATCATTTTACCATAAAAAAGTTAGCTGTCTCTCATTTTTTCCATTGGGTTATTATTTGATAGATTGATATCAGGGGAACAGGCAACAACACTGAATCACTACCATGGCCCCGAGGTGCAATACCTGTCCCAGGGAAATGTAATTGTTTTGTCCTGTGTTATTATTTCACTGTAATTTCGACAGCCATACTGTAGTCACAGTGGAACCATTTCTGTATTCCCCCCCCCCTCCTTCTCTCCCTCGCGCTCTAATTTTCTCTCTCTCTCTCTGTCTCTCTCTCTCTCTCTCTCTCTCTCTCTCTCTCTCTCTCTGTGTCCTCACAGTGCAATGTCCTGCCCATGAAGTGCGTTTTGATTCGACCGGGGTGATCCTGAGCCCGGGGTACCCAGACAGCTACCCCAACCTGCAGATGTGTTCCTGGCTCATCAATGTAGAGAAGGGATACAACATCACCCTCCATTTTGAGCTCTTCCAGTCTGAGAAGGAGTTTGACATCCTGGAAATATTTGATGGTGGGTTTTTATTCCTAACGCAATTAATCATGTCTCGCAGCAGATCATTTTCAAATTATCCTGTGATTACGTGTGATGACAGATTTATCTGTCACATATAATTAACCTGTAAGTAATTAATCATTATGCTCTAAAGTCAGACATTGTCAGTCAGACATTATTCCATGCACCCCTCCAAGGATCTAATCTCTATTTTCATAAACTGTCTCAAAGTTAATAATTGGCAGCTTATGAAGTATTAACAGTATAACCCATTTATAAAAATTGTACAAAAGTGTTACACTGGGTTCTAATAGCAGTACACACCTTGTGTCCCCTGTGTTTCTGTGTGTGTGTGTGTGTGTGTGTGTGTATGAAGGGCCCAACATTTACAGCCAGAGCCTGGCGTCCCTGAGCGGTGACATAGCCACGCCCTTCAGCCTGACGACCACCGGCCACCAGCTCCTGCTGCGCTGGTCCTCTGACCACGGCACCAACAGGAAGGGTTTCCACCTCAGATATGTGGGTGAGTATCAAAGTATGTATCTGTTAATAATCATATTCTTCAGTGACATGTTAATCATCTATCACATTGATTAGGATGTTTAACAAAATAGTGTCAACAAATAGCAAGGAACTAAGTATTCTTGTCTAAAGCTGTCCTTCAGGCCACCCTCATTGCCCACAGTATGTATCTGAATAGTCTCGTGGGGCCTTTCAGAAATGTCCCCGTGTGGAGGCTTATTGACTTTCAGCTCCTATAGACTGATGGGGAAGGACATGCACGCACAGGAAATCTGCATATCGTTATCCATCTTCCAAATCTATCGTCAACATCTCCCAGACACAAAATGAGTCAGTAGATTCCAGAGGCTTGCCGATTAGCTGTCTGCATAAGCTATAAAGATTTATTTAGATTTATAGAGAGCGCAGTTTCCACCTTCATTCTGAGCCACCCACCTACCCAAACTCATGATTTGTCTGTAGAGGTGTCTCTCTGTAGAAGATTTTTTTTATCCCTTCGCTCCCTAACTTCTCAAATGCCAGATCTATTATTTCCAGACGTACTGCATTAGCTGGTATGGAGGCTCGAGACGAGTATTTGAATGTCTATTTAGTCTATTTTATTAAATGTAATTTGAAGAAAAGAGGTCTAAGAAACAAATAACTGTCGGCAATATCAGGATGCACACATGCTGTGTTTGTTAAATCAATTTGAATATGTATCTGCCTATAGGCCAGTGAGAAATGGTAATAACTTTATTTTTTCTACTAATCTAATGTTCATGTCTTAAAGTGCTAGCACTGTGCTATCTACAGCCTAGCACAGTGCTAAGTAGATGTGACATTCCTCAGGCCTTCTTCCTCATTATCTCATAAATCTTATGTATTTTACATACTGTAGAGTTTCAGTGAATAATAATTTAGCGTGTCTTTTTAGAGGTTGGCATCACTAATGCCTCTTTCTCTCTTATCCTCTCCTGTCCTCTCCTGTCCTCTGCCCCTCTCCTCTCCTCTCCTCTCCTCCCCTCTACCCCCCCCCTTTCTCTCCTCTCCTCCTCTCCTTCTCTCCTCCTCCTCCTCCTCCTCCTCCTCCTCCTCCTCCTCCTCCTCACCATAGCCATGTACTGCAGTACTCCAGATTCCCCCCAGCACGGCTTCGTTGTTAGCCAGACTGGAGGACATCTTAATAGCATTGTCCGCTGGGCTTGTGAACGGGGCTACAGGCTTATCGGAAAGGGCATGGCTGTCTGTAAGAAGACCCCCTATGGTTATTATTCCTGGGACACGCCAGTTCCTGCATGTCAAGGTAAGATCATGCGCACTGGCAGCATTTTATTCCTCCTTCGCTTCCCTTGTTCAATGCTCCTCCACCAGGCCGCCAGCCAGCCCCAACGTGACAGCCAGGCACGGTTCAACTACCTCATACCTATCAAGTGGAACTAACAGAAATCAATCCCATTATTTTGTCAATTCCCACTCCCTCAAATTACTTTCGCTAGCTACTTATTAGCATTCGGTGTTGGTACCATTGTTGTGCTTCATTCACCTAATTGGATTCTTTGTTAGCCTTGCAACTGCTCATTCAGATAGTTGTCAAGCTTTTAGTAAGGCTGTTCTGAAGCGTCACAAATTGAACATCACTGTGTTGACCACACGTTCAGTGGTTGTAGGAGAGGACAGGAGAGGATAGTTTCTCTCCTGTTAAAAAAATAAATAATAATAATAATAATAATCATTTTTCCTTCTTCTAGCATTGTGACTGCCAATGGCCCCTGGTCCGAGCATTGATTACTTTTTCTTATGATGACTGATGGATAGATGCTTCACTCACTTAAACAAATGTACTTGTTGTAAGTCGCTTTGGATAAAGGCGTCCGCTAAATGCCATCAATGTAAATGTAGAACTGGAGAAGCCTGTGTGCGTGTTAGTACATGTGTGTGATGGCCAGGTGTTTGTCTTCCCGGGGCCTCCAGCTGTGTCGTGTGGAGTACCCACTGCACCAGCGAATGGAGGTGTGCTGGCTGCTGATTACTCTGTTGGCACACGTGTGACCTACTTTTGCAACAATGGCTACCGGCTCTCCTCCAAGGAGCTGACAACCACAGTCTGCCAAGCTGATGGCACATGGAGCAACCACAACAAAATACCCCGCTGCACAGGTATACAGGAGATAGAGAAGCCTTGTGGTACATGCCGGAGTGCCTCTCTGGAAAGAGAGATTAAACAAATTATTTTGTGAATTGGCATAAATGTTTCCAAACCACAGGCTTTGTGTAAAAGCAGATTAATGCCCAACATATAGAAGCGTAAACAATAGAATTGGGTCTACATTCACATGTTAATGTGTGGTTTATTTTATATTCCTGTTCTGTTATCTATCCTCCAGTCGTGGTTTGTCCCAGTCTCAGCTCCTTCTCTCTTGACCATGGGAAGTGGAGGATTGTCAACGGTTCCCATTATGAGTACAGAACCAAGGTTATCTTCAGCTGTAACCCTGGATACTACCGGCTCGGGCCAGCCCACATCCAGTGTATGGCCAATGGGGTGTGGAGTTGGCGGAACGAGAGGCCTCGATGCAAGAGTGAGTGTCAATATAATAAGGTCTTCAACCTTGTTGCTTTGTTGTCTTCAAGCTTTCTATGTTGACTCATAGGACCTATTGTGCTGCATGTAAGAAATCAGAATGTTGAGAGCTGTCGTAATGGTTGAAATTAAAGATGTTGGACAAAAGGTAATGCTATCATTATACGCCTGAGAGGAAGTATGGGTCATTCTTTATTGCATGAGGGTCACAAGGTATGGTGTAAATTACTTGCACTGTCATTGACACAAAAACGTAAGCCAACTTCTGCTTTCCTCTCTGCTGCCTCTCGTATTGCAGTCATTTCGTGTGGAGAGCTGCCCAATCCTCCTAATGGGAAGAAAATTGGAACACAGACTACCTTTGGAGCATCGGCCATTTTCAGCTGCAATCCTGGATACATTCTGGTTGGCTCAACTGTTCGGGAGTGTCTGCTATCTGGGCTGTGGAGTGGCATGGAGAGTCAGTGCCTTGGTAAGTAATTCTAAAAGTCTATCGTTTACACAATGACTTTCTGGATTTCCTCCGCAGGAGACCTAGAATTCTTATTTCCGAGATCTCCCTTCCTCACATTTCAAGTGCAGTAATAATGAATCACTTTGCTGCTTTTGAAACATGGGATAGAATTAAGTAAATCACTGTCACATTAATTCAGTTGCAATTTCCTATATTTAAGTGGCAAGAGATTTCTCCACTGAAGGAGATTTTTTGAACCTAAAGGTAATACGATTACGTGCATGAGAGTATCAGACACATTTTAGGAAATTATAGTTTGCCTCCCTCCTCTTCCCTGCCTTGGATGACAGTAACTGTGTGTTCTCTCCCCAGCTGGGCACTGTGGAGTTCCGGAACACATAGTTAACGGGCAGGTGATTGGAGAGAACTTTGGCTACAGAGACACTGTGGTGTACCAGTGCAACCCAGGCTTCCGCCTCATAGGCTCTTCTGTCAGGATCTGTCAGCAAGACCACAACTGGTCTGGACAGCTTCCGTCTTGTATCTGTAAGTGTTCACCTCTCCCCAGCCAGCCAGTGTGTGTGTGTGTGTGTGTGTGTGTGTGTGTGTGTGTGTGTGTGTGTGTGTGTGTGTGTGTGTGTGTGTGTGTGTGTGTGTGTGTGTGTGTGTGTGTGTGTGTGTGTGTGTGTATGTGTGTGTGTGTGTGTGTGTGTGTGTGTGTGTGTGTGTGTGTGTGTGTGTGCGCATGTGTATATGAATAACTGAATAAGTAAACTGATGCATACTGCTGATATGTTTTCCAACGTGTAGTTTGCCTATTGACAAATTGAGATATCTTGTTTACCCTTTCCTATGAAGATAATTGGATCATATTTTGGATCAGATTCATATTTCCCTAGGTGTTCCTGGGTTAATAGTATGATAATGACATTCATATGATATGCAGCACTCATATTTATCGAGTCCCTCTCTCCTTCTCCTTAAATGAGCAGCCATAACATGCGGCCACCCAGGCAGCCCTATCTACGGCCGCACCACAGGGGATGGATTCAACTATAATGACGTCGTTAGCTTCTCCTGCAACAAAGGCTACCTCCTAGAGGGTCCGTCTCGGGGCCAGTGTCAGGCCAGCCGCCAGTGGAGTCAACAGCCGCCAACATGCAGAGGTGGGCACCAACATCTGAGGCCGTTAAATGTGCCTATCTGTGACAATACCTTTGTCCTATTTTCATTTTCGGCTGAAATATTTTAAGCATTGTTGATAGTTGAAATGCCTAATAATAACAGGAGTACATCTAGCAGTCTATTCATAGGATAAACAAGCAGCAGCCTCTGATCAGGTCAGTTTAGCATCTATTATTAACTGGCAATTGAGCAGAATGACAGATCACAGTTTGAAAATTTGCCACTCAGCCAAGCGCAAAATATGTGCTTCCAGCTTCTATGAGAGAATAGTTATTAGATCTGTGGTGATAAGAATTGCTGCGACAAGTTCATTAGGGAAATGATCACTATATTATGACTGTGTTTTATTCTTTTCATCTAGTGGTCAACTGCACTGATCCCGGCATCCCAGCCAACTCAATCAGGGAGAGTAAGATTGAACATGGCAACTTTACTTTCGGCAGTGTGGTGTTTTACGACTGCAATCCGGGCTATTACCTCTTTGGCTCGTCTGTGCTCACTTGCCAACCGGTTGGGCACTGGGACAAGCCATTACCAGAATGCATTGGTATGTTGGCTGTATTTTCTATAACCTTGCCAAGTCCTCTAGCCTTCCTCAGCTTGAATTGTAAGGGTTTCTTATTTGTGACAGTGAGACTAAATGATGTACCACTGGTAATAACGCAACTGCTATTTGTTGGTTCACGGCGATGTTGAATCAAATTCAGGAATAAGAATTCAGCACGATTGACGTCTACAGTACCTGGTACCATAGTGCCCAGCTAGTTGTGTTATAATGAATCCTAAAGAACCAGCAAGTCATTCATAGACTTTGTGCAATTACCATTTCACAATGTAATTCCTATGTAAATCCCTGCTGATCCCTGTCTGTAGAGTGATATCAAGCTCTACCAATCTGTCTGTTACAGAGGTTGAATGTGGCCACCCTGGCTCTCCTCCCCAAGGGGTTCTGACTGGAGATAAGTTCACATTTGGCTCGACAGTGCAGTACGCCTGCACGGGGGAGCGGGAGCTCATGGGGGAGTCTTCACTCACCTGTCAGCTCAATGGCCACTGGAGCGCACCTCTCCCCCACTGCTCAGGTAAGGATGGCACACCTGGACCAGACTGCCAGACTGCCACCAGACTGTAATTAATCATTGAGTTGAGGAGATTCATCAGTTTATAGATACAACTAGTATCTTTATGAGTTGATTATGGATTAGAATAACCTTGAATTGACGCTGACATTGGATTTGACGATAACCATAATGATAAAGACATTATCCAAATGAGGATTTGTACCCATATAGTACCTTCCTCAAACCTGTGACCTTAAACTCACTTGCTTTATTCTGCTCTGATCTGTCTGTGCTTGATTGCGTTGCCTGCTCTTTAAACCTCCCCACAGCCAAGACATTTCATCTTATCTCTGTGATTATGAGGAGTGTGTATACTCAGTTGATTTTTCTGATGCAGAAAAGTGTGTGTAAGCAAAGCGGTTTGGCAGTGGGGAGTTTCTCAGACACTCTCATGTGCCTTTGGAAGCTTACCCAGATCTTTCCCAGCATCACTATTTCAGTGATTAGAATCTTAGTTTTGCAGGATGTTTTTGGAGCATTATTTTTGACTACCTTTTCTTAAAGTTCACCTGATAACTGCTGGTAAATTTAGGAATGCATTGAGATGTTGCATTATCTGCAATTCATTTTGGGTTTTGTTCATTTCTTCTGTCTTGGGAAAAACATTTTGTCAACTTTTTATGAGGATGAATATAGGTTTCTAACCCCAGATAAGTGTGTATTAAGCAGTCTCCCAGTCCATTAATATACATGTTGTTCAGTATGGAATACTGTAGATCTACTGTATACTATTGTGTATTAAGACATTATTTCTATGTCAGGCACACACTTACTAGGTAATCAGAAAGGAAGGCCCTAACCAACTTCTCTCCTGCATTTCTCCATGTTGCATAACTGGCTTGAAAGCCTTATTATCTCTTCCCAAAATGAACCAGTGAACGGACATTAATTCAGATTCACACCTAATCTACCAGTGTCTCAATTAGTGAGATTGTCACAGCACATGGTGAGCCTGGCTGCTCACCTTAGCAGGGAAGACTAATGAAGTGCTGGCAGCCGCTCTGAGTCACACACTCTCTCTCACACACACACACACACACACACACACACACACACACACACACACACACACACACACACACACACACACACACCTCCAACTGTGAGACATTGACCTGAAATCCAGCCCAGACTCAGACGTGTGGGTAGGGGATTTGAGTTCGTGCAGCAGGGCTCTTTGTAAACAACTCAGATTTTACAGTAGGTGATCCCTTGGCTTGGCCTGCCCACTGTGGTACAGATACCACTGTGCGGTATGCTCAGTGGTACAGTACAGCACACATAGTGAATGATTCAGAATGGAGAAAGCCCAAATTGACCTCATAAAAAGAAATTCAGACTCGCCCTCTCTCTCTCATTCATTTTTGAGAGAGAGAGAGAGGGAGACAGATAGACAGAGAGAGAGACAGACAGACAGAGAGGGGGACAGACAGAGAGAGACAGCAGGATTTGTGGGTGTAGCAGCGGCGTTGTGCTATGAAGAGATGCTCCCTGTGTATAGGGTAGGCTCCTGACTCCTAGTCTTCCTGGCTTGCTATTCACAATATGAAATGTTCAGAAGATGTTCTCGCTCATCCTCCCAGCTCCTGTGCCTTATTTAAGGAAACTTGGCCCACTTTTACTGACTGTAGTATAAGCCTTTAAATATAGCAGAAATTCTTCTCTGTTCATTTTTATGCGAAGACAGGGTGACGCTGCTACAATATAATCGTAACCCAGGAAAAGCTGTATTTCTTATAGGATATAAGCTCACTGATCATATCAATTACCTCTTAAAGCACACCTGGTTGGTTTTAATGGTGTTCTTTATTGTCAGTATGTTGCCATGGCTTAGTAGAGGTGAATGGCAGAGAGACAACATGGTCATTGTTGCAATGTGTTTTACTGCTGGTTCTGAGCAAAGAACTAAACGGTCGAGTCTTGTCGTCTGCCAATGTCTCTCTTTATGTCCCTGGTAGGTGAGTCTGCAGGCACCTGTGGGGACCCGGGTACACCTGCCCATGCAAGCAGAGAGGCAAGCAATTTCAAGCTGCGCAGTAAAATACGCTTCACCTGCGCCGTGGGCCACACGCTGTATGGCTCAGCCGAGAGGATCTGCTTCCCCAACGGAACCTGGTCCGGGAGGCAGCCGTTCTGCAAACGTGAGGGCAATCCTTAAACAAAAATGTCATTTTGCAACAAGGCGACGTGGCATGAATACTGAGCGCTTCTGAAGAAGCGCGTGGCTTCCATACCCACACACCCACACGCACATGATGGATATATACAATTTGCTATTGTGTGATACGGTTTGTGATATTGGTAGCTTCCAGAGTCTTGCCCAAAAAAAACATTCTTTTTTTTGGAGACCTAAAGCCAAGCTCTTTTTGGAAGTGATAAATGAATCATTCCAGATGTTAAATATTGTATCATACGCCAGCACTGTGTGATGCATAAATTGCCTCAGGGTCAACCGGAAATTGCAGAGACTCTCTGACAGACTTGCCTTTTTGGTTATAGTCTCAGACTCACAGCTTGACACAATGTCCATGTCATTTTTAATATGACAGGGTACTGCAATCCAGCCTAGCAGTTGAACTGATTTAAAGATTGTTAGCTATCTAGCTACCCCACAAGGCTGGATTGACTCATGCCTGAAATCTTTTTTAGCCCTTTTATACTTTGAAAGCCAGTCTTGCATTAAACCCTAGCATGTCATCCATGTGCTTCCTAATCTCATGAACTTGAAATGCACCACAAAACTCAACTCACATTCATCTGTTCATCACCTTCAGTAGTCACTGTACGTCAGAAAATAGCTCTGTGCTTAACTCACTTCCTGCCTGCATTGAAATCATCTACACATTTTCCAGACAATTAAGTGATTGAGAGGGCAAATCAATGTACTAATGAAACATAATTAACAGCAGGGGAAACACTTGACAAAGTCCTCCGTTTTTTTTCCGCTGCAGGAATGTACAGTATCGGCTGGGTTGAATGAGTTGCATTAGATATTTTTTTTGTGAGACAGAAAAGCTATTAGTGGCATGACTCTGACGTGTCTCTCTCCCTGCCTCTCCAGCCGTGCAGTGTGTGAACCCGGGGACCCCGGCTCACGGTCACATGTTCCGCGTAGATGGTACAACCTTTTCCCATTCCATTGTCTACTCCTGTATGGATGGATACCTCCTCTCCGGCACACCCACCCGACAGTGTTTGGCCAACGGCACATGGTCTGGCAGCGCCCCAAACTGCACAAGTAAGTCTTCCCTGGAGAGAGCTAGCCTGAGAAACCAGCAGAAAACACCACATTTACCTGACAGTGCTCTGTTCTGCACCAGTAAGTATTTCCTGGAGAGAGCTAGCCTGAGAAACCAGCAGAAAACGTGTAAAATAAAACAGTTAGGAATCTAGAATTGTATAAAATAAAATAAAAACACCTTTCGGCCATACAAGGTCTGCAACAGAAAGCAGTAGTAAACACTAGAATTAACAGGCAGTGTTATAGTCTACTGGGTGCTATAGTCTGAGCACCCAGTAGAAAATATCAGATCTAAGATACTGTACCAGTCATAAATCTCGTACCACTCTCTGCGTGACATCAAACAGACAGCCGGCTTTTATCTTCAGCACCCTCGCGAATGAGCCTGGTGTAATTAAGTAGTGTGTCGATCTATATTCAATTTGCACTAAAATAACTATTTAATAATATTCATTTTATGAGCATGGTATCCTTGTGTCTCCTAATTGAACCACACAATAAGATACATGATATGAGCATTTCAATTTGACAATGAATATGAGCTAAGAATATGAGATAAGGGAGAGATTTCTAGGAAACCCTATGAAACTGTGTGATCAGACATGCAGAAAAAGTTTGTATGCAGTCAGTCTGCCTCCTCTCAGTCCCTCTGATGGGTCTGATCATCTCACTTCTCATTGAACTGACCACTTCAGGGACACAAACATGCCGGATGCCAAGGTTTGCTCATTATGAATCCATTTGGAAAGCCAGTCATTGTCATGACTCATGGGTTATTGATCGTGAATGGTTATAACAGGACCAAATTCACACACTCAAGACGAGGAAAGTTTTTGCTCGCTTGTTTATGTTGTGAGTTATGAAGTTAAAACATTGTCAGGAGCAGGGATACCATTTGCTAGACACATCTATTGGGTCTATTGATTTTATTTTTCATAGCTTTCATTCGTTTCCTACCAATCATCTGTTTAGTGCTTCTGCAAAACGACTCGCTGACAATGTTTGCTGTCAGTATTCAGGGCAACTGTATTTGCGGTGCACTTTACCCAAGGGGGATATGATGAGATAAGATGCTCATTCAGAGTAAGGCGGCAATAAAAAGTGTAACAGTAGTTGAATTGTTGGAGTTAACATCTTGCAATGTTTTTTTTTACAATGTCCAGACTCCCTGAATAAAAGCTGCTTCCACACAGAGACTTACTGACTCTAAATCATAGGCCTTCCTTGTTTCATTTCTTTTGATTCACTTTTAATTGGGGTAGAAAATTCAGCAGCAGCTTTAACTGGACCTGCTTTTAACTTTACAGTATGCCATTTATGTTGTGTATACGATATGCTTACTGCGAAGTGTCTTTTAGCAGTGAAAACCAGATGTCAACCGTCAACCAAAACATGCTCAAACTGTGCATAGCAACGAGGCCTGAACAACAACAACAACAACAACAACAGCAACAACAAAACACTGACCGTCTCTGATATTCGATCCTGTTTGTTTGATCTATCCTGACAGTGATCAGCTGTGGCGACCCAGGGGTTCCAGCCAATGGGCTGAGGTTTGGGGAGGACTTCACCATCGGCCAGAATGTCACGTTCATGTGCGAGCCTGGATACTTGATGGAGTGGGACATTGCTGTGACCCGCACTTGTACCCACAATGGCACTTGGAGTGGCATGATACCCATGTGTAAAGGTATGACATCAGGCGATGGGTAGAAAACCATTTAATTTAACTTGAACCAGGATAGTCCACTCAGCAAATGAATATATTATTTTATTATACTGTACCCTACAGTATCTATAGACAATGTTTTATCACACAATTACAATTATTCTAACTTAATTCTAATTATCCAAACCCTTAGGGTTTTGGTTAACAGTGAACTTTGATTCTGTACTGTACAAACAGAAAACTGTTACTGCTCTCACAATCACTACAGCAGTATGATATATTGTACAGAGAGCAGTAATGGATTTGCATATCTGGCAATGAATTCCAAAAGTGAAATATCTTCAGTGGAGGATTAGCAGGTCTAGTGGTGCCAAGGCAGCTAGCTACAATAACTGTAGAAGGAACTCCAGGCAAAGGAGACATTCATTATTGCCAAGGAGCAGATCCCTTGCAATTAAAGGAGCCCCATTTACGCATACTACAGGGAAGGCAAGGCATTTCAAACAATAAATGATGCCCATGGGTCACTCTAGACGCACATTCAAACTAGACATCCCTGTGAGCATCATTTCTCACCGTTGGGGTCAAAACATGCCTGACAACTTGCCCCTGAGTACTTACTGGAAGAACATCCAAACTGACACAGACACTCACACACTAAAGGCCGTTGTACTATTTCATAGCTGTTCCATTATTAAACCGTCCTGTCATGCGCTGGGCAGATCTACGGCTTGCTGTGATCAAAGGTAGTTAATGTGGAGAGAGTATGTTGGAGAGGCACCTCCAGGCACTAATCACGTCAACTGTTCAGACAGCTCTGCCTACCGTGCCTGCATCCAGACCCAGACTGCCTGCATGCCTGCCTGCCTGACTGGCTGACTGGCTGACTGGCTGCCTACTGCTGGAGGAGTTTGGCCCTGGGGTGCCACCTCGCCCTTTCTCTCCCAGCTGCAGACACACTCGACACCACGGCCCGAGTGTTGCCTGTCAGAAACCACTGACCTGTATGCATTAGTCAGTGAGCCAGAGGGGCTGCCATTCCCCTCTCTCTCTTTGTCCGTCTGACTCTCTCTCTCTCTCTCTCTCTCTCTTTAACTCTCTCTCTCTCTAGTCTCTCTCACCCCCCGTCTCTCTCTCTGTCTCTCTCTCTCTCTCTTTAACACTCTCTCTCTCTCTTTAACTCTCTCCCTCTCTCTCGTCTCTCACTCCCCCCCTCTCTCTCTTTCACTGGTCCCACCAGCACTTTCCCATTTCTTTTTCTCCCGGCTAAATGAATAAAAGAAAGACTCTGAGAGGTTTGATTATTATTAATTTGGCCCTCTATATTAATGTTGTCACTACAGCTGCTGAACAGGGAATAGGGGTATTCAGAGGTAATGGGGACTGCAGCGTGTAGTGTAGTGTGTAGTATGTAGTGTACAGTATGTACTGCAGCAGTGGAGGCTGGCCTCTTTGATACCCTTCCTCATTCCGTTCCATGCATTACAATGAGCCCTGTCCTCCGATTGTTACCTCCACCAGCCTCCACTGGTATGCAGGTGTTTTTCTCCCAGACAATCTGAGAGAAAACAATGAAGCAGCTCTGTAGATCAAAGCTTTTATTTTCCCTCCTGACAGTACGAGGTCAAAGGGTTTGCGAGAGAAAATAATATTTTTGCGTCTGAGACCAAGAACAATGCCTTCCTCAATCACTGACACTTCTTTATTTCTGCATGATTGCTTTTAACTTCAAGGTGGCGAGTTCAGACAGCGTGAGTGACATGATATTGTCATGATGCAGGGCATCTGTTCTCCTGTCTCTCTCAGGCAGTAGGTGCTTGGGGATATGGGCTGATATGTATGCCAAGCTGTGTGTGTGACACATTCAAAGCTGCAGCCAGCAGGGTTCAGACTTGAATCCGAGGTTTGGCGTGTTCAGCTAAGATGCACTAATACGACTTAGGTTTGGAAATGGGGACAGTTTCCCACTTCTTATTCAGTTCTGCCTGCTGCTGGAATCTTGAGGTAATTTTGGATGCAGTGCATACGTATGTAATTATTTTTGTCATAATCATGGTGACTTACATACCGAAAAGCCCATTCTGCATCCAGCTGGATCTCTACTGAATGAATTTAGTTTAAGTGCCTTACTCAAGGGCTCAAGAGTATCACAAAGTGGTCTGTGGTGGTGGTGGTCTTTATTTAGTAATCATTTTCAAGGAGAAACAATATGACAGTCAACAAAAGAAAGCATTCTGAATTGCACAGTACATGTTTTTTTCTTATTTGAAGTACACTCAAGTACACTCAAGATTGATTGACCCAAATACCCGAAACAGCTACCTTTAGGGTGCAATCTGCTGTGCAATGTGCATTGATGACTTGCACCACTGAAATGTACCCCTTGAGTGCTATTTGGATATGAACAATCTCACAGATTTCAACTTTAACTAAGAAACAAGTTGTGCCAACACATTCACTCAAATGATACAGAAAAGCCCCCAAACATCAGGGTACACCAAACGGTATGCTGAAGCAACATTATCATTTTGTCTTGTTTCTATTTTTTGGAGCGTGTGACGAGAGGACACTGATGCTATGAAACAACAGCCATGTTTTATTTATAAGCTTAAAACCTAAATCCATCTGCTCCCCACGGGTTAGTCTCTAAAAATGTCAGAATCTCTTTGAGCTTATTATGCATTTATTTATTAAATTACTTTAACAGAAAGTTTAAAGTTTACACATGCAAAAAATGTCCTCCATTTCCAACCCGAAATCAGATGCTTACACAACGTGTTGGGAAGACTAGATCCTCCGTTTTCTGTGGATCAGGGGAGGCTGGTGGAGGCAGAAATTGGAGGACGGGCTCATTGTAATGCGTGGAATGGAATGAGGACTGGTATCAAACACGTATCAAACACATGGTATCTACCATTCCTTATTCCATTCCATGCATCACGTGTTTGATACAGTACCATTCCTTATTCCATTCCATGCACTACAATGAGCCCGTCCTCCCCTGCTGTGGATAATATCACACTTGGAAAGCTACAGTATGTCTGAAAATAGTAAATCAGATGAATGCAGACACAATATCACAATATCAATCAATGCAAGGAGCTGTGGACAAACCAGGGCACCAAGGAAAAACAGATGTATACAGTGTGCTGGCTAATCATTCTAATTATTATTATTATTATTATTATCTCAAACTCATGTCTTAGTCATGTCTAGTTGCTCTGTGTACTCCAGGCACTGATCCTGTCTGTCTTTTTTTACCCAGTGGTCACCTGCTCTGTACCCCCACTCATCAACAACGGGTTACTGGAGGGCACAGTGTTTGAGTGGGGTACTAGTGTGAGCTACACCTGCCTGGCAGGCTATGAGCTCTCCTTCCCTGCCATCCTCACCTGTGTAGGGAACGGATCCTGGAGCGGAGATCTGCCTCAGTGCCTGCGTGAGTAAACATAAACACAACACAGTGCGGCCATTTCCTCTCACACAGCAGCAACAACGGCTTGTTGTTTGTATGAAAGACTGATTGACTGAGTGTTAGCTGCTATCCCCAGCAGATAGTCTCTCTAAGTCAGAATAAGTAGCTGCAAATCTGGATGTGTATTACTGTAATGAGTGATAAACATACAGGGATTCATCCTCACGACTACATCTGCAATAAAAACAACAGCAACAACAACAACAACTACTACTAATACAGTATGCAGGACACAAGTCTAGTAGGGTGAGAGATTGACTCCAACCTTTGTAGCTCGGCCCCCTGCATACTGATATTGAGCAAACATACATCGATAATTAATATATACTCTATAGAGTTTGCCTGGGTCGTCTCCAAGCATCTATTATGCACAGCTTGCTTTGGCTCTTCAGCTATTTCAGTAATATTTCCATAAAACAGCAAGTTATCAATGTAGCACTTAAAGCCTATGACTGATGTGCATTGTCACCTGTTTGGTCGTTGACACTCTGGAACATTGCCGAATATTGAGAGGCCATTGTTTGAGTGTTTGACAAGTGGCATGACCATCAGCCCCTGTGGGATCATTTGCATCTTTATTTGTTGCCATATCACATATTGGCTGAAGGGTAAATGGATTCACAAGTCATTTATCAGACACACAGACAAATATCAGTGTCGATGAAACATCAAATACAGCAATATTTTCTAGATTACAATATTTGCGATGTTCCATAATCCTGGTATTCCTCCATCCATGGCTTCTCCTGTAGTAGTCAGCTATTATGTAGTAATGGCTTTGAAGCCGTGTTTCTTGGCTGTGCCTAGCACAGAACGAGATACTGAGAACTTATCTCTGGTTCCAGACCTGCAATGTGAAGCAGATGGCAAGTCCTGTGCAGCTGCAACCACATTTATTGACTTGATCCCCATAGTGCTTCTCATGGCTGCATGACTGAATGCAATGAGTCTGGTCCCTCTCTGCTTTCTTATAAAACCTTCCAAAGCCTAAAGCTAACAAGTACCCCTTGCTTGCGAGTATCAAGTGATGGAGAGAATTGCTGATGCTACACTCCTGCGCCCTAATCCATTTGATTAGGCATACAGTGGAGCAGCAATAATCCACAGGGTTTCGTTCCATGTGCTGGGGTTGGGGTTGGGGTTGGGGTTGGGGTTGGGGTTGGAGTTGGGGTTGGAACCCCTTGACAGCACCAGAGATGGCCTGGTATAATGGGCTGCACAGATGGCTTCAGTTGTGTTAACCCCAAGGCCCTGTCAGGAAATTAATCTTTTAGTGGGTAATTATTTTGATCTAAATTGGGGTGGCTCAACCTTCTGCACCTCAAGGCTATTGAAATATTTATTCATGGGATCTCGATAACTATTTACCGGTGGTTGGATTGTTGGAAATAAAAACCTGATTGGAATAAATAATTCAATCCGGAAATAATGTCAAATCTATAAAATGGGTTAAATGAACATGGGTGAAGAATCTTTTTATGCAGAACTATGAAACTATGAAGCTGCTATTATGTTTGGGTCTTTCCAGCCAAATTCTGTGGAGACCCTGGTACCCCGGCTCAGAGCAGGAGGGAAGGACGCAGTTTCATCTACAAGTCTGAGGTCACCTTTAGCTGCAGCGCCCCCTACATCCTGGTGGGCTCAACTACACTCATCTGTCAGGATGACAGCACCTGGGGTGGATCACAGCCCCGATGCATAGGTATACACCATGTCAATGACACATTTATTATTAATGACAGAGCAGTCAGTACATAGGGCATGTATTTCTATATATCCTACATGTACATATCTTTTTGGATACTGATCTGTCATATGTATCCCTATGAAGGATTGTGCTTTCATATATGCATCTCTGGGCTTCATTACACTTTCATATATGTATCTCTAGGGGTAATTGCAATTTCATGTATGTATCTCTAGGGATGATTGCACTTTCATACTGTATGTTTCTCTGTGGCTGGTGGGTCTGTGATAGTATAGCTGTACCTATTGGGATTCCTTTGTTATTCATGATGACTGCTCTGTCTCTGTCTTGTGCAACCATCATGATGGTAATCCACAATGACTGTCTCCATGTAGAAGCCACCAGGACCACCTGTGAGAACCCAGGAACACCTGAGTATGGATCTCTTAACAACAGCTTGGGCTTTAAGGTACAATAACCTATGTTTGACTACTGAGTTGGCTATGTTGTTATTATTGGCTATGATTGTGAAATACAGGTGAATTTCAAAGGAAATCCAGCCTGACCAAGTCAATCTGAAAGATCCAAACATATGGGGATTGGAATCATCATGTATTCCTTTAGATGATGTTATGTTGATGCAAGGGATCGCAGGGCGTATGGGGTTTCAGCACAGCAGAACCCACAGATTCACGCTGACTCCCTTCTCTTATTCTGTTTGCTTTAATTAGACTCGTATGTTCTTCATTAATTTGAAGCCCATCTTATGTTTTCTTAGACCGTTTGAAGAATGGGAACTAAAACCCTGAAGAATAGAGGATGGGTCAAAAATAACACATACATTTATTCCCAATAATTACTTCAAACGGTTATGGACATGATGAAACAAATTCAACACAAGTGGTCACATGACCAACTAACACAAGTTAGCATTACTTTATATATGACGGCAAATAATTTTCATGGTTAATAATGACTGATAATGATTTGCTCATCCCTGTGTGACAGACACTCACACCGTTGTCCATGGACCTAACCCGAGTAACTCAAAGGAGATCTCGCTGTCCCTCTCCACCAGCCACCAAAATCCATCTACACGTTGTCTAAAACTATTAGATATTTACATGCAAAAATGCACATTTATAATATCAAACACATTTCAGATAGTGATGTGATTTGATTTAATGTGGTGAAATTATTGATGATTATCTTCACAGTATAAACTGGCTGTTGAGCTGAAGTAGGCAGTTAACTGCTGTAGTCCCTAAGAGTGACAGGGGAGGCTGGTGGAGGCAGAAATCAGAGGTCAGGCTCATTGTAATGCATGGAATAGAATAAGGAATGACACAGGAATTATGCCTGATGAAAGTCTCTGACCAAAACGTTGTACCTATTAAAAAGTATTACAGTGTGCGGGAGCCTCTTTTTTCTACCCCTAGTCTGTTTTTTCCACATCTGTTGAATAGAGAATACAGGTGTGCAAAAGCCCTTTTTGTCATGGTGAGTTTTAATACCATTCCTCATTCCGTTTGTGATGGAAATCTTTCAGTGAACAACAATAAACGATGTTTGGTCTCAGTTTTAATGCATATACAAAGTTTAAACAACGTTGTTTAAAGCTGGATCAGCATTCCTTCACCAACAGTGTGGATTCAGATACTGAATGCTGTGGCTGAGGAGAGGACCCTCCTTTACTCCAATGCTCGTACGTCATAGGTCGAGGGGTCAACATATCTTGCACCTGTTTGCTGATAGAGAAGCTGGGAAAGAAGCGTAGGCGTTGTGAGCCACTATCTCAAACCTCAGCCTGCAGTTAGGAGTGTTCCAAGGTCACACACTGTGTATTGTATGAGAGAAGGAGCAGTCGGTTTTGGTTATTCCTCAGTCACATAATGGAAAATAACAAAGTACATTGGGTCACAATAAGGTCAATACATTTCATATATGACTTAAGCAAAATAGTACAAATACATTTTTTGCCATTACACGTTCCATACATTACAATGAGCCCCGTCCTCCGATTTCTACCTCCACCAGCCTCCACTGCAAAAGAGTATAGCTCTTTCTTTACATATTCAAGGAGCACCAGTTGAAGACCTCAGGACACCCTAGTGTAGTCATGTTCTTATCTGTCTACCCCAGGTGGGCAGTAAGGTGGAGTTCCACTGCCAGCAGGGCCACCTGCTCCAGGGCTCGACCACACGCCGCTGCCAGACAGACCTCACCTGGAGTGGCTCTCAACCCAGATGCATCCGTGAGTAGTCCTCCTCTCTGTCAACACCCCCGCTACCCCCACCACCCCCTCCACCCACTCCACGCTGCCCCCTATGTCCTCTCCACAGATTGCTGCTACCATTTCAATCAACGTGTCATTTCCTGTCAGTCTAGAAGTGGGGTGTTGACATGATTACTGTGGCGCTCTCCTGTAAACCATGCAAGACAGTTGGTTTTCTAAATCAGGGGGATATATACCAGCCAGAAATATTCCCCTGATATTCCATCACAAATGCAGTGAACAAATTAGTGTCATTTAACAAGCATTTTGTTAGTGAGAAGTGTGTTTTTGGTCATTATGACAAATCGACGCAGGGCAACAAAATATACCAATTTATCTTACATTAAATGCTTGAGTAAACACTTGACTCGGATAATGATGATGATGTAAATCATATTCATGATAACCACCCAAGATCTAATCCTCAATGGAGTTCCCCTCTAAGAAAAACTGTGTTGGTACCGAAAACACTGTCTGTACCCTACAGTATTCCCAATCCCAACAGTCAGTCTGTGTGATCTCTCCAATATTCTGCACTGCGGTGTGTTGCTGCTGCTGCCCTGCTTGTTCCCACTGTGGTTGGAGTTTGGCTGGGCTGTAGGGGACTAATCGCATTGTGTTGGTCCTCTCCTCCTCCTCTCTTCTCCTAATGTTCCCCTGCTCTCAGCCCTGTCTGAGCCCCACTGCTGCAGTTTACCGCCTACTGATTGCTAGCCTAGTGCCCGCTAGTCTACTGATTGCTAGCCAAGTGCTGGCTAGCCTACTGCCTGCTAGTCTACTGACTGCTAACCTAGTGCCTGCTAGCCTACTGGTTGCTAGCCAACTGCCTTCTGGTTACTAGCCTACTGCATGCTAGCCTACTGTCAGCTAGCCTACTGCCTACTGCTAGCTAGCCTACTGCCTGCTGCCAACTGGCCTACTGGTTGCTAGCCTACTGGTTGCTAGCCTACTCCCTATTGGTTGCTAGCCTACTGCCTGCTGCAGCCTCTCATCATGTATACAGTCCGTGGGCTGGACCAGCTCACACATCAGTTGGATCTATTTCTACAGGAGAATCTGCACCCAGGTGGCCCCCCTGGGACACTGTCCCTATTCCTCCACCACAGCCTGCTTCCCTCCTCTTTGATGGAGCAGAAAAACACTCTTTCATCCTCCCTGTTTCCTTCCACGCCCTATCACAGTTAATGTCATTAAAATGCCATGAAGGGGCAATTTGGTGGCATAACTCAGAGGCAGCTGTCTATTATTTGACAGCTGGCAACTCATTCATTCAATCATCAAGCAAAATATTCTGTTTATTCTATCTTTTCTACATGAGGCTAATTGTGGAGGGTTTCATTTCATAGGCTTCTTAGAGCTGTATATTTGTTTATTTTGTGTCCAAATTGACTTCCATTGAATTGCATGTACAGCAGACACATACAGTACTGTGCTCAGTGCTTTACTAGCCCAATGTTCTGCCAGCACTACAACCACTTAATCCCCAACTGTGTGAATGATTACTCGCTCAAACTACCTATGTGCTTTAGGTCAAACAAACCCTGAGTGGTGTTTCGTAATAAAAACAGTGTTTGACATGATTGCCTAATTATCTCCATGTGTAGCCCACTCATGCAAGCAGCCAAAAAGCCCCCTGAATGCAGACGTGGTGGGGATGGACCTCCCAGCGTATGGATACACCCTTGTCTACACCTGTCAGCCTGGCTACTACCTGTCTGGGGGCTCTGAGCACCGAGTCTGCAGGTCTGATGGCAGCTGGACTGGCAAGGTGCCGGTGTGCCGAGGTAAGGTCATACAGTAGAACTCAATCTGTTTCCATACGTCGATATTAATATTGCTGCAGTGGCGAAAAACAGGCTCAGAATGGCAACTTGGTAGCCTTCCATAATCTTCAATGCTGATGCGTTTTGGAGCTCGCGCCTGTCAGAGGATTAACTATTTAGCGCGATTGATATTACTGTGTACAGTATACTCATTTATTGCCAGGTAATCTGAGTAACTTTGCCAAGATGCATTGGAAGGCACTACAGTAGCTGTAAGTTTGTTGAGATGTTAAATCTGCGTGGCAAGCTTATGCAATGCAAAATTAGGGAAAAGTACTGTGTTGGCAACATTTTGGAGTCATGCAGTGTTTATTTTGTATAACATCCTGAGGGTGTATCCACTGTGCTGTGTATGATTGCTTCTGACATACATATTTATGTGTTTCTAGAGGGCTTGAAATTGACTGAGAAAACTATCAAACCCATACAGGGGACACCAAGCCCAAAAATAAATGGTAAGATACTGTCTGAAATAGCTATATATACTGTATGTGATTGATGGTTCACAATTGCTGGTAGTTTCTTACTTTTCTCACCTTGACAGTTGTCTATAGATAGTGCGAGACTGCAATGCAAAATTGTAATTTGTATATTTTATGCCATTCAACTTTTCTGAAGTCAGCATCTATACCAAGGATGTTTTGGGGACAGATGACAAGCACAGCTAAAACAGTCTTTAGTGTTGAGCCTCAAACAAACCATCCACAGAGCCACACTTGTCTGTAATGAGTAACAAACTGAAATTGCAGTGTTTCACTACCTGTTGACAACTTGCAGAGTATAATTACATTAACGAAGCTGGGAACTGTCTATATTAACATGCTGTGAAACTTTCTGTAAACAGTTTTTTTGATGTGCTTTTTCTTCTTTATTTCACTAATTACTAATTTCATCTCTATGCCGGCGTCAACTTAAAAACATCTTTTGATTTCATGCTAACGGTGGTATTCTATGTCCCACAGAGCCCACCGTGTGATAGGTCAGATAGTCTCATCACCCAAACATGTTAACTTGGTAAACAACAAAATAGAACGACAATCACTGTCCATGTTGTACATGGCGCTGTGATTACCTGCTCCCAATATAGATGTCTTGAATGTCTTTTGTTGCAGTTCCCGATGACGTCTTTGCCCCTGACTTCATCTGGAAAGGTTCCTATCATTATAAGGGCCAGAAGCAACCAATGACTTTGACAATCACTAGCTTTAATACAACTACTGGAAAAGTCAATGTAACTTTGACGGACAGCAACATGGAGTTCCTGCTCTCTGGTAAGTAATCTAAACCCTCTGTCTTAACTACTCTGTCTTAACTGCTTTTGTTGTTGTCACATTCATTTATTTTCCCAGTGCCTTGCGTCAATCCCATCTAAATTATTTCATGCCTAAGAGCGGAAATTAACTATTGGTTCTGAAGACGGATGTATTAGTCAATGGTGACTGCTCACCAAACTGCCTCTCCTCTACCCCCACCCCCCACACCCCACACCCCACACCCCTCTTTCTTTCTTCACTCCTCTCCCCTCTCCTCCTCTCCTTCTCTCTGCTGCAGGAGTGTATAAAAGCCAAGAGGCTCGGCTAATGCTCCTTCTGTACCACATGAAAGCCCTGGTTCACAGCACGTACAGCAGGATTACTGACGAGACCTTGGCCATGGACGGCTTTGTAAGTACTGTACACTGGAATTTGGGAGGGTGGGCTACTAGCTGTGGAATAACTGCAATCTATTATTTTTTCACAAGAGTTACTTTCTTACATGAAGTTTGAAATTACAGTAGGCCTACTGTTGCTAGTTTGCTTTCATATCTTGAAACTATCTGTGATATTGACTGTGTACATTTATATGTTGCCGACACTTTACTGCTTTAACTATATGTATGGTAGATATCCACAAGAAGAACATGTCCATCATCCAAGATGATTGAGAGGGATGTAAAGTAATTGTTGTTCTTGTAAAATTGAAGTTTCTCTGCTAAGAACTTCAAAGACCATAAAGTAAAACAGTGTGACCAATAAGTAACTCATGCAGAGTTATGGATAGAGGACTTCAGTGCTTGAGCAAGTTCAAAGAAATATGTTTGTATATTTCTAAATAGACAATGTATGTTCGCATCTTTTTATGTTCTTCTGAAAGGTCTCGGCAGAGCCTGATGGTGGCAGTTATGTATTCCAAGGCTTTATACAGGGTAAAGACTACGGTCAGTTTGGACTGCAGAGACTAGGTACAGTACAATACATCTGTTTAGTAATGTTGTTGTTGGAATAATTGTGACCATCATCTTCATCATCATTGTCGTCATCATCATCATGGAGTCAGTAAGTGTTGAAGCATTGGGGAGAGAGGCAGTATGACCCTGGTAATGCTCCCATCTAAATGTGTTTTCTTCCCATCCAGGTTTAAACATTAGAGAGAACATCACAACTCCTGACACCCCCCGTGGAACGCACAGTAGTTCTGTGGCCATAGCCATCCTTGTGCCTTTTTTTGCCCTGATTTTTGCAGGCCTTGGATTTTATCTGTACAAGCAGCGGTACGTATACTTCACTGAGGTGGTTCTTCATTTGATCACTTTTAATTTATGTTTAGTAAAAGATAGTATGAGAAAAATTTGTTTTACACAATGTGCTTTACACTGAAAAGGGCTTGATAATTAAAAACGTACCTGAATTGATTGGTTTTTTAGACAATGGTCTTTGTCCTGACAGCTGTGTGCTCTGTTTTCCAGGAAAACCGATAAAACACAATACACAGGCTGTTCCGTCCATGAGAACAACAATGGGCAGGCCACGTTCGAGAATCCCATGTACAACACCAACACGAAAGCTGCTGAGGGAAAAGTAGTCCGCTTTGACCCCAATCTGAACACAGTCTGCACCATGGTTTGATGTCTGATGCCAAACAGAGAGTTAGTTCTTGTTTTGTAAACGGATACATCTGCATGTTTCTGAAGAAGCACACATCGTCAGAAACGTAAAAGCACACGTTCAGGAACAAATAGTGTTGTGTGTACGGGAATGTGAGTGAGGCGCGTTGTTATAAGTCAGTTCAAATCTTCACAAGATTGGTGAAGTAATCCTCACTTACACTCTAAGAGTGTTTGTTATATGAATATCCTCCGGCATATTGGTAAATAGAGCCTTTTATGCTCTATAGATATCTATACAACTTAAAGGGTGGGAGTGTTTTATTCAAAGCCAAACCAAATGTAACCCTTATTTCCGCAAGTATAGCCCCATTTTTGTTCGTAATATTCCATCCCCAGAAACTCATTTAGAAACACTGAGCTTCTCAACTGTGAGTCGATCAAAGTGATCTGCGGGGTTCATTTTCCATGCAGCGTGCCATGAGAGATGAGGAGTAAGAAGGAGTCTCTTCCCTATATACGCTCTTTGGCCAATTTACTTTAGATTGGATGTTTCTGCCCCCTGACTGAAGATAAATGAAGGAATTTTATTATCAAAGAAAATGTATTTTTTTGGAGTGACTGAGAACTTGAATTCCCTTCTCTGGATTGATATTTTGAGTTTGAGTTTGAGTGTTTAGTCAATCTGAGAGACTGAGGGAGTTCCACGGTGCTCTGTGTCGGTCCCATGGACGTCCCGTCATATAACTGGGTTATATTTTGCTGAACCATACACCTCCACAAACACTCTATATGTTGCACACTTTGAAAAAAGTTACCATCACTTTCTCATTACTTGGGTCCCAGTGAGTCTTGATCATGTTTTGACATTGTAAACCATGAAGTAAATCATTGCAGTGCCTTGTCAAATACTGTATGGGCATACGTTAAAGGAAAACATTGTTATTATTTCATCTGGAAAACAACAGTGTACATTATCTTCAGTGTTTGGATGATTCACTGAACTTCATGTCAACCTTCCTTACCTTAGAGAAGAGACATGTTTTAAAGCAGCTCATACGTTCATACTTGTGCATGTCTGCCAAAAATGATCAAATATTATAGCGTTGCTGCTATAGTAGTTTGTACCACTACAATATGTGTTTCCTGTCATTGCAGTTACATTTTGTACATTTATACAGTTTTGATACTTGATGGCATTCTCTTTGGCAAATGTCTTGTGTTATCAATATGTAATATATTTTGCAATTTCACATTTCTGATTGATGACAATAAATGCATCTAATAAATATTTAAAAAAAGGTCTGTCCTATTAAGTCAGACTTCAGATTAGTTTAGAATGCTTTTCACTGTACAACTCAGTGGTCATCCTATGTAAAACAATTCAGAGCCAATGTATATGTATATATTCAAATATTTTGTAAAGAGATATATTTTTGTGCAAATAAGCATTTGTAAGTTATTGAATATGTTGTGTACATTTTCATATGTAAATGTCATGTAAGATTGAAAAATTGTTTTGTATTTTTTCTTTATTGCCGATGTATAAATCCTTAATTTATATAAAAAAAACATAAACTCTAATGACATGTCTTTGTGATATTCTATTTATATTGAATGAATGGCAGACTAACACAGCAGTTTTGCATTTATGATATAACAAAGACATTTGACTGAAAGAGCCCAATCCTATAGCTCCACATTTCATTGCCTGTCATTGAGATGTGGGCATCAGAGGAAGTTATTCCTCCTTAGCTAGCGATGGACAGTAGAGTAGAGGGGATCAAAACCCTAGAAAGTAGAATACCTAGAGTATTGAAACTCCATCAGTCCTTGAAAGCTTGTAGGTAGTTGGGGATCAAACAAGTCATACTGTAGGATGACTACACAGTGAATCTTCAAACAAACAGGAAGGTGGTGTTACTGCAGAGTCATGGCACCATCAAATATGAAAGTGAATCACAAGCAATAGAAGGTAAGGACTATCTGACAGCTTGTGACAGACATATGCAGTGATATAATGATTCAGTGATTCTTGCTTGGGCACGACAATAAAGAGGTGACAGATTGTAATAGCTGTTATATAAAAGCCACAGGAAGGAAATAATTGACAACAATTTAGGTAAATCAAAGTGATTGAGCGGATAAGGTCACATGTGAGAAACAAAGACACAGAAAGCAATTTAAAGTGACAATATGGGAATTGCATGAAGGACTCTTTTGTCACGTGTATCCTGATTGTCAGGCTATCATCGATTAAGCTTAGGAAAATAATCATTCCATCTTCTCTCAAGGCTGACAGGCATAGCAAATACCACTGGCATTCACACTACATATGGCTCTTGTGACAACTCACCAGTCTCCAGAGCCCAATAGCTAACTTTAATCCTTGACAAAACCCTGAGGAAACCCCCCAAGCTCCACACCTTGAAATGAAAGAAGAGCCTTCACGTTTGATCACCCAGCGTCTTCAGTAATTGGACCCTCTAATTGAAATGGGACATGCATTTTTTTATTCAGATCCTGTACAACAATCGCAGCTCTCTCCCGTTACACAACAAACTGGGTATGGGAACCATGGAAACAAGAAATGAGCCGAATGCAACAAATAGAGTAATATTAAAAGCTAACACAAGACATTTTTATTTGAGTGTAATTATTTCAGGGGATTATGATTGGGTGGAATGCTGTGTTTGTGAGTTTAGATGAATGGTAACGATATGGTGCATTGAACAATCACCCTTATGCAGGCTGTGCTGTGAAGAAGTTGAATCAATAGATCATCTTTTCTGGAACTGCCCCAAGGTGGCAAACCTTTGGTGTCAGGTACAAAAATACCTCTTAAAGCATGACATCCAAGTTAAAATAACCCTACAAATACCATGTTAGGAGACTTGGAAAAACACAGTGGATCAATATAAAATATAATTATTTTTTTAGTGAAAAAAAATATTTTCAGCTCAAAATTGGTGAAGGCTTTACAGATAGAGAGTTTTAGGAACTGTATCTGGCACCACGGCAAAATAAAAACTTACAGTATACTGTATGGCAGTCGGTAATAAGGGAAAAAATGAGGTGGGAACGACTGAGAGCAGCAGAGGGATGGGAATGAGAAGAGAAATAATGCAATGTTCTGAGAGCACAGTACCATGTATGTCAAAACAGGTACAACACTAAAATATTAAATCTCAGTATATACTTCTTGTGAAAGAGTGTAACAAATAGTATTGAGTCCATACAGCTGCAGTACATAACACATAGAATTTCAGTTCTGTCTACATTACATGCGCTTGACACTGAAAACATGATTAAAAAAGGATGGCTTCTTATTTGGACTGTGATCAGAATGCTCAAATTGTGGCATTATGGGGTGTAGGAGAGTAGAAGTGGGGAGTCATGAATTCATATTTGACATTTATTCTCATCAAGAAATGTTTGGGGATAACAAGCTCCTAGTTTACACTAATATATTATCTGAGCCTGACATTTTAGACATGTTATACTGTCTAGATTATTGTATGTGCCAATGGCAGAGGAGCTGACTGAAGCATAAATGGGAGGAAAATATGTCATACATGCTATCTTCAGCACCTTATATAGCACATGTATCCAAAGAAGAGAGTTCACATAGGAAACCTTTCTGTTCTTATGGTAACAATATGTGCTGATAGGCATACATTCTGGAACAGTTCCAGAACATTCTCTAGTAGTCTATAATTGGATCAATTACAATTAGCATTATCAGGAGATTATATAATGCCTTGTTTAAGATGGGTTAGTCGCAGAGGGGGACTTATCTAAGACACCCTGTGCTGTATACAAAATACACACTTTACATTACACATTCAACATAACACGTAGACACAGAGTGCACTTCTCATATAGCCACTTACATAATAGATATTGCACATTCCCATACATTCAGTCAGTGGATGACTAACACAGCTCAACTTCACTTCTTGCTATTCAGGATTCAGGAGAATTGATGGACATGGGAATGAAGAAATGTTTATACCTATTTGGCTTCCACGTGGGGACCCTATGTGGCTGCCTGAGGGAGAGGCTAATACTCCGAATGCAGTACAGGGCAGGGGTCTGAAAGAATTTTCTGTGCTTGTCTGATAACAGTTTGTTCAAAAATAGTCTCCAGGGAGGGATGCTACCTCACACCCATAACCTTCATGGCCGATTGTGTCAGGCGGGCAAATCTCCAAATCATTTTGAACTCCGTTGAGTCATTTACACTCAAATTCATCTGAAGTCAAATTAAAAGTGCAAGGTAACTTGCAAGTACACGGTATACCTGCAAGTTAACTTATACTTAGAATTTGAGGTAGATATGAATCATGGAGTAACTCAAATTCAAAGTGTAAGGTAAGTTGCAGGTACAACATGCCACCAAATTAAATTAACATTATGTAGTAGTCTCATTGATCATCACCACGTGCCTACGCATGCAGACACGCAGACATGCAGGCACGCACGTACGTACGCACACACACACACACACTTTCTAGTTTTTCTATTCACATACTATAGAGCTGTGTAATGAAATAATACAAACATAATTTGACTCTTGACTTTTAACTGCTAGAGGGTGTGCTCTCTTCCCTAAAGCGTGGCTGATGTGCCACTGTCAGTTACGTCATGGCTGTCATGTGTTATGTGAAATCCATTTTCTCTGTTTGAATAAGTTCTGGAAAGAACCAAATCTTCTTTCCTTTGACAGGGGATGTCAGACGTAAAATGGCTTCCTTCAAACGTGTCCCCAAGCCTCAGCCAGCCTCTCCGTCATCCTTTGTGCCTGTCACCCCCCGCACTCTTGGAAGCCACTGTTCCTAGGGCACAACTGCCTTGCCTCTGACGCACTCAAAGAACCCAATCACCATCATAAGAATCTAATTCAGCACACCTAGTCTGACCAAATCTATCAGAACATGCACTCGCCAGAGTGAATGGATTTTACATGCTATGTTTTCAGGTTATTGTGGTTGGAGAATATATATGGAGAATATATATGTATATATATATATACAACCAAATCATGGCAATTAGGAAAACAACAGAGACTAGTGCCCTCCAGTGTTTATTATATGAATAATTATGTTGTCAAGTATGTCGCCCATTGATCAAGCCACAGAACTCATAGATCAAAACACAGTGTGTCTCTTCACACTCATGACATTTCATTGAAAGGTGTTTTTGTCAGAGATAATGACATCATGATGATACATTGTTGGCTGTCAGAAAAATATCAATAGGCCTGTCTATCTTTAACTGAATATGGCCTTGATAGCCTTATTTCAACAGGAAACTAGAACGCACTGTAAAAAAAGATGTTGGAATGCCATCTAGAGGACTTGCTTGGTGCTGAGGTCATTTTCTTGCCTAGGTTTCATCCTGAGAATGGAGCGAGTAGAAAAATAAGTGTAATCAATAATAACATTTTGTGTGAACTACCAAGGTATAACAATATTTCTATATAGAAGCTTTGTAAAAAAACATATTTTGCCAGGGATATAGGTTGCAGTGTCTGGCTACACAAGACTATACACAGCTGTACCCCTAGAATCACCTGGACAATCCCATTGGATTGCATAGATGCTAAATTAATCCTGCATGATTTCCATATGTACACTGTTATCACTGTTTAGCACCAGCCAGTCATGGCAAACACCCCCCCCCCCCCCCCCCCACCCGGACAATTGCACTATTACTCCCCTCCCCTGCTCTTACTCAATACCACTGCTCTTCTGTACATATCTGTTCATACTGTTCATAATGCACATAATGCACATATCCTTATATTTTCTTTAATACTACTGTTAATACTCTGCACATACTGTACATACCTGTTTATACTGTTCATGCGGCATTCCATATTTATATTTATTCTGCTATCTACCTCATGTTACTGTTAATACATATATACTGCTAGACTGCATTACCTATACAGCTCATATGCTGCTACACTGTTCATACTGTAACTTATTTATTCTGCTATAATGCTAATACTTACTCATATACTGCTTACACTGCACTACTTATATTATACTGCACACTTTGCTCATATATTGCACTACCTGTAAATACTGTTCATTGCACTTTCTGCTATTTTGCACTTCTGGTTAGACGCTAACTGCATTTCGCACAATGACAATAAAGTTGAATCTAATCTAATCGAATCTATGGGACTTGGACCGGAGAGGTAGGACCTGTGTGAACTATAAGCCCACACCAGCTATTGTTGTATTGTGTCCTCATCTGCCCTACCTACTCAATGTGGTAGGGTAGATCATAAAACAAAAAGCTTATTTTAGAAAATTGGAAAATAAGCATTTTTGACTGTAAATTAAATCTGATTGATCTGTTGCGACAACACAGACGTGTATGAAAACTGTATATAACTCTACAGGGAGAAGCAAAACAATTTTCCAAAAAAAAAGCTAGGTTATTTTACTGTATTCAGATCAATGATGATGATATATACTTTCCCTGGAGGCAAACAATGTCCTGTCTCTGTAGGAACTAACTGATTACAGGTAGACTTTGCCCGGAGGGAATAGTTACAGGAAGTAGTGCTGAATTGGAGCCCAGTATAAAGGTAAGGAAAAGAAATCTGGGAATTGTATTGATAATTACAATGTATGAAGTTTATCTAATTGTATTATTGTTGTCATGTAAATGTGTGGTCTTGAAGACATGTGATGTTTTGTAATTCAACTACAGCATCAACTACAGCAGTTCCACATTCATGGATCAATACTATCACCGTAGAGATAAAAGGAAACTTGAGCTTTACTGGTATTTGATGGCATAGCCACATTTCAGTCACATTTTCCATGACAAATTTAGTGTTACACTGTGTAGTTACTATTGTTACAACTGTTTTAAAAGCATAATGTTTACTTTCGGTTATGGTTAAGGAAAGGGTCAGGGTTTATGCTAGGGTCATTGCTCTTAGTACAGTGGGGCAATGACGTATAAATATGTGTTATATAATAATAATATCAAAATGATTAGAATAAAACAAATATAATAATACAAACACTGTAATGCAACATGTTATCCAGATTTCCCTGTATGTAAATGATGGTATTTTCCTGGTAATATTAAGGTAGAATGGATCAAGCCAATAAAAGTGGTGGACCACTTCCCCCTCCATACAACCCTTCAGGCTATGCCCAGCACCCTGCCTCTGGTATGGAGTACGCTGGGAAGGACAACATCGCTATGGTGTCTCCTCCTGCCGGTCCTTACGACAACATGACCTACCAAGAAGACCAACCCAATCAAGGACACAACCAGGAAGCTCCACCTGAGTACTCCATCGACTTTCAGGATACCAACTGCTTCAATGATGCCACAATCAGAAGAGGTTAGGCGTGTAGATCTACACTCATATCGTTTTAATTGAAATTAGATCATTTCAATCTGTAGACATGTTTTGATGTGAAGAATGAACTAGTACCTGTCGTAAGAACAGGGACGTTTTGACAGCTGTGTGAGTTGTTTCTACAGGCTTCATTAGGAAGGTGTACCTGACTCTAATGATTCAGCTTGTAGCCACCGTGGGGATCATCTGCGCATTTCTCTACTGGTGAGTGACACTTTCCTCTCAACCCACTTAAAATCTCCTTGAGGCAGAACAGATTAGATCTAAATCAACTTATCTCCATTGAATTTTCACATCAAACAATACCATAGCAGCTGGAAGCATCATATGTACCTATAAAACAAATGGATTCATGTTTCCTCTATTTAATTGTAGGAAGGCACTCAAGGAATGGACTATCTCCAGCAGGTGGTTTTCCTTCACCATGATGTAAGCCATAATATCCTCAGAAATTCCTCAGAAATCTTACACTCTTTTGTGAAAGCATGCACATCAATCACTTTCCATCTGGTACATGTGATTGCAACATATCATCTATTCTACTTTGTCTCTTGAACAGGGGAGTGGTCTTTGGCCTCATCATAGTCTTGTCTTGTGTTGACAACATACGGCGAAAAGTCCCGCTCAATTTCATATTCCTGGGACTGTTTGTGAGTATCATATCCAACGAGGCATCAAATTACACTAAAACCCCTTCTGGTCCTCATTCATGATGTGTTATGTGTTCTTTGTCCTGTGTAGACCATTGCAGAGGGTCTATTGCTTGGATCAGTGGCAGTGTGAGTACTGCTGCCTATTTGATGTCCCCGGATTGACCCTGATTTACTCATAGATAGTAACATCTTTTATATCTACCTCCCCTCTGTTTCAGTTAGTCAGAGCACTTTTATCCCTCATGACAGTTTGCTATTATACAGTACTATTACTCATGGCAGTTTGCAGTATAAACCTCAATAACTTAATCAAATGAAAAGATTGAGTATTTCTATTCAACCAGCAATGATGTTCAAATGAAATCTGACTTGCCCCAGGTTCTTCAATGCCGAGGCTGTTCTATGGGCAGTGGGGGCTACAGCGCTAGTGTCTTTTGCAATGAGTGCGTTTGCCATGCAATCCAAAGTAAGCTCTCTCCTACAGTAAATGTTTATCCACACCCACACAGTACGATTCTGATGGTTTATGGGTTTATGGCGGCTATTCTTGCTACGTTATCTTTCTGACATAATAGGCTACTGCATATTGCTTTTTCAAATACGATGCCTTCTCTCACTCATACTTTGCTGTTTTAGTGGGACTTCACTGCAGCATATGGATGTATGTGGGCTCTTGGTTGGACACTTATATCCTTTGGGTTGCTATGTGGAATTATTAGAACCCAGGTAAATCCAGGGCTGTTATGGATGTGTACAAATGACACCAATACAAAAGTTTGAGTCAGCAGATTTTTTACTTTTCAATAAATAGAACAAATCCATTTGTTCAGGACTGATTGCATGTTTTTATTCAACAGTATGTTTACATTGTGTATGCCTGCCTGGGAACATTGGTCTTTTCTATAGTAAGTACATTCCAAAATTGCTTTTACACTAATTAGTTAGGGTGGTGAAGCAGCCCATTCGGTTACTGCAACTTATACTACTGGCAGTAGTCTTTGTGTGAATGTACGATAAAAGCTAATTATGTGATCCAAGGTGCTAAAAACACCTCTCTAGTTTATCTGATATCAGTTTGTTATCTGTCCAACAACACATTCTTTTACCTTCTCCCTCCAGTACTTGGTAATGGATACACAGCTTATTCTGGGTGGGAAACACAAATACAGCATTTCTCCAGAGGAATACATCTTTGCTGCTCTCAACTTGTACCTGGACATCATCTCACTGTTCCTCATGCTGCTGCAACTAATTGGACTCTGTCGTTGACATCACCACCATGCAGCCCAAGCACTTCCATGTTCCACTGTTCTGTATTCCTCAATGTGTTCTGAGCTCCTAGTTTAATTTAAAACACACAGTAGAGTAGAATATAGAGTACCAGTCAAAAGTTTGGACACACCTTCTCATTCAATGGTTTTTCTTTATTTTTTATTATTTTCTACATTGTAGATTAATATTGAAGACATCAAAACTATGAAGGAACACATATGGAATTATGTAGTAAAGAAATCCGTTTTAAACAAACCAGAATATGTTTTATATTTTAGATTCTTCAAAAGGTGCTTTGATGACAGCTTTGCACACTCTTGGCAAGGAGTGTCCAAACTTTTGACTGGTACTGTATAGATAGTATACAGGTGGTACTTTGTAGATAATTGATGTAGAGTAATTATTTTGCTTTTTTCTAGCTGGGCCTTACATGTCATGATTGTTATATGTACTGTCAAATGACTCAAATGTAAATGCAATGTTTGAGAGCATTGAAACATACATGTGGAGTTGTATAAAATAACATTCAGCACAAAATCAAAACTCAACTCATAGTTTATTGGCCACACATCAAACATTATCTTTCATATAAAGAGGGAATGTATCAAGTATAGACTATGAAAGTGCAAATAGCATTTCAAGGATTAGTTGCTTTACAATAAAAAAAAAAATTCAATGGGTTACAAAATACGTTTGCCATTTTTGAAGTAATTTGCCATGACATTGGAATGCCATGAAAAAAATAAAATAAAATAAAATAAAATTCTATGTAATTTGTACTCAATTCATGCACAGCATACTGTTACATAAAGGACAATAGATTTTCTAACTCCACGACTTAACCAATTTAACCAATTTACATCAATCCCACAAGTTCACTAGCTCCATTTATGGCACTCACAGCTTCACATTCGCAAGACTAATTTCAATGCAATACATTTTGTTTTACTGCTGTTTAAAGAGTCAGCATACGATTACTTCAATACAGTCAAAACACCAGTTTGGAGAAAGACCAATTCATAAAGTCAAACTTTGAAATAACTGTCTTACTTATATTCCACATATACTTTATAGACAATAAATCAATACATCTTTTTCTTTTTTTTTTTATCAAATTAGTTATTTTGTATATCTTAATACCCCATTTTCAATCATGATAACAGACTTTCTTTCGATTTCAAATAAACAATAGTTAGTTTTCAATATATAGTGTCCTGCATTTGAGTGTTTTCTGCTCCAGAATACACTTTACACATACCGTTCCAAAGTGAACACTAATAACTTTGTACTTCAGTTACTGAGCAACAGATTAACCTGTTCATCCATCAACAAGGCCAAAGCCCCCAAACTACAACAAAAACAGAACAGAGTAAGTAAAACAAAACATTTTTCCAAGTTTGGAAATGAGATGTGGTACGTTGACCAACTGTGACCCACAATACAAAAATCATGTAAGATCAGTGTGTTATATTTAAATGCATTACAAAAATGCTCTGGAAATAATCTGGAAAACACACTAGAAGGGAGGCTACAAATGTATATAAAAATGTCATTAAAAAGGTCAAGTTTGGACACTCTGTTAGTCTTATGAGTAAAATTACTAGAACAACAGGTGTAGCTTGTATACACACTCACCATTAATTACTGTAAGCACTCAAGAAATGTGGCAATAAATAAAAAAAAGATTCACATAAAGGCACTGCAATGAATTGCGTAGAGAACCGTTTCAAAGACCCGCTGCAGCCCTCAAGTACAGTAGCTGAGTCCTATCAAGGCCTTACTTACAGTTTAAATGACCAGTGACAAATTACAGTGATTAGGTTTGAACAACAGATCACAGGAAAAAAATATCTGATTGTAATCCATACTACTTCTGTCCTTTCCTACTTGGTCGAGAGCGGCCATGTTGATTTTTTTTCTCCTTTCAGGGCTGCTCGTCGGTCTTTCTGAGTACTCTACATCACGCCCGCGTCCATCTTCTTCTAATAGGTTGGGGGGAAACACAGATCTATGAAAGCAGGCACAATTTGCTGGAAATCCACTTGGTGGTCGCAAACTGTGCTTTTTGCTAGCCAGTGTTTGGCACCTAGAACTTACCCAAAAACAGAGGCAGATATGAATAGGAATGACAGCAGGTGTCAGTCTGTACATATTACATTGGGATGAAACAAGTGCCACTGCTCTCACATACAGCTGAAACACCCCCCCTCCCCCCTCCCCTCAGACCTTATCCAAACACTTACAGTAGGCTTTTACTCCAGTGGAAAAAGATATCAAAAGATTTGAACAAATCCTGCAAAAGTATTTAATTCTCTCTCTCTTTCTCTCATAAATATATAAAGTTCTAGTCTAAACAGATTAGAGAGAGAAGCAACATTTTCATTACTGTATCAGCACATATCCATTCAGGTAATACCCATTCAATCCATCTGATTATACTTTCTAATAGTGCTTGCTTTGCAGGAATGCGACGGTCTATCTATCTATCTATCGGTCGACCTGGGGGTATTTTATACCCATATTTTCAGCTTTCAAGTGTTTGATGTATTGTGTAAACACAGGAAACTGAACTACACCATTTTCATAAACCTTCTGCGCTAGATGGGGGGTTTTCCCCTTGTTACTGGCTACTTGGACACATTCTATCCTCTCCTGACTCTCTCCCTCCTTTGCCCTGATTCATTCTACTTTGCATTTCAAAGTGTTTTTCAGCCTTCTGAAGATTTCTAGCATGGGTCCAGGTGATCAGACCAGGTGTATCTGCTCCTCCCACTCAGACGAGCTGGTGCTGGGCTGGAGGTCAGAGACAGAGTCACATTTGGGGGTGTCAGTGTGACAGATGTTAGCACCGGTGTGGTCATCCCCTGCGTCTGCCACCATGTACGGCAGGGTCATGGCATCCAGGCCCACCAGGTCTAGCTGAGTGGGCCTCTCAGTCTCCTTCTCCTCCATGGCGCGGAGTGGGCAGCGCCCCCCATCCCCCCCCAGGCTCAGGCCCTCCTGGGGCTTGTTGTTGTGGGGCTCCAGGATGGCCTCCTCCTCCAGGGCGCTGGCCATCTGTGCGTCTAGGTCAGTGTCGGAGGAGGTGGAGGGGATGAGCGTGATGCTCTGGGGGTTCATGTCGTGGAACCAGGCCATGATGTTCCCCAGGAGGTTGGCGTTTGCCGCGGGGTCGTGGCTGGTGGAGTCTGTGTCGCTGGAGGAGGAGAAAAGCCCGCCCGGGGGCTCGCTGCTGCCGCCGAAGGGGTTGAGATTGTCGTTGCGGCGCTGCGGGGTGTACTGGCTGCTGATGTTGCCCAATCTCATCAGGCTGTCGCCCAGCTCCAGGAGCTCAGAGCTGCTCAGGGCGGCACGGGGCACATCCATGCTTGGGGGAGGTGGGTCCAGTCTGGAGGGGAGGGATGTGCCGATGGCCCCCAGAGACGCCTCATTGGCCAGGAACTCCTGGTTTTCCCTGCTCATGGCCAGCCCAGACTCTTGTAGGGAGAGCTGGATAGCCAATAGGATGTTGGGATCATCCTCATCCAATGAGCCGAGGCCCTGCAACAAACGATTGCACACAAGATACAGATGTGAAAAGTCGAGCTGAATAACACTGACATCTGCACTCTCCTTGAAGCCCATTTGAAAGGAAGTTAGACAACTAATTCATTAAAAGCAAGGTCTTCTTCAAAAAATTGACTTCTTTTTCTCTTTTTTTAAATGCCCTCGTCTGGCAGCCAATACAATTTCAAGCTTGCGTAAGTAGGAAAAAATGCTGAACTCACCATAGGGGGACCTTGTCTTCTGCCGCCTCCAATTTCCTGTGCGTCTGTGTGAACCAAGAAATACCCGCAGTCAAAATAACAGAGCACACTGAAAGAAACTCACGACTCAAATCACTCAGCCTCCAGTAAAGAGTCAACATCTGCCAAGATGAACACAGCTCTCGTTACAGCACATAAAAGGTAGCAACAACAAGCCAGGGGTGAAAACAACACACTACAACATTAAACAATTGGCAATGTGGTGCCAGCGCTAACTGACTCAAAATGCCCTACAAAATAGACTATGAGGCGCTGTAGAGGACAAAAGGTTGTCCAAATAAGCTACTGAGAAAACAAATTGAGACAAGAGGGAGGATTAATCTATTATCCAGTGAGAGGGGATGAATTACCTACTTCATACATTTTAGGAGTCGTATTCTGCCAAGTCCTACATCTAGGCTACACAGTGCAACATAAGTAAAGTTCTGTCAAAAAGGAGACACATAGGAGTTTCATGTAGCTCTGCCTTCCACAGTCTGATAGGTGATGTAGGTACCTACCTAGATAGCTACCTAAAGTGCTGTCACTGGGGTCGTCGGGGTCGGGAGTGTTACTGCGCAGGCTGGACATGTCCCCACGTCTCCGCTGTCTGTGTCTCCTCCTGTACTGGAACTCTGCATACTCCTGAAACAACAACAACACCATCACCACCACCACACCGACAACATGTCTGGTGGTGTCACCTTGGACCCCCATCTTCTGACAGTCTCTTCCAAACATGCATTGTCTTGTCTGAGCGCCGGACTGCCATCATGACATCCCCAACACGCGCCATATTAAACAGGGCTAATTTGACAACTATGAAGTCCTGAGCGGGTCCCACTCCAAACAGAACTCCACGGCCAGACATTGAAAGTAATGGGTCAGCAGAATGCCTCGATGTCATCTCTATATTCATTGACTCCTAATAGCCTTTACATGCTTTGGAAACACAGACAGTAGACTGCTTTCATTCTTATTGATGAACAAACCTTGTAATTTCACACTAAAGGCATTTTCACTTGAGGGAGTCATACATTCATGTTAGGTGGAATCAATTGAATTGTTCTCCCCAGGCGGTTGGCTATATGCCCCGTTTGGAAAAAAAGCCAATCATGGTTACTCATTTTATACAGAGATGTACAGAAGGCATTTTCAGTCCATTCCAAGAGAGAAAGGCAATCTTCATTTAGCAAAACAAAGAAGATAATTAATTTGTAGAGGGATGCTAGTTCACATCGTATGCAACATTCCAACTATAAACTGAATATTGATGCCTGATGAGTATTCTGGGCAAAAAAGGGGGATTTGGATCCAAGTGAAGATGAGATTCAGAGTAGAGGAATGTTATGCCTGCCTATTAAATAGTAATGATGGTGTAAGAGACACACAACCAAACAAATCAATGTTGACACTAAATAAAATGCTAATGAGTCTGAATCTAGGCTGTGGTTAGTGAGCAAACCAATCTAGATAGGGGAGCAAAACTGCAGAAAACATGGTCAAAAAGCAAAGGGCTGTTTTATGCATATACAAACATGAAACAGATATATATGTCGAATACACAGACTTAACATTAATCTATCAGACATGTAGTATTGATTTGCGAGAAAATGCTCTACATTTGCCAATTATTCTGTCACAAATTGATCAATTCAAAATTCAGCCGGTATCATCCAAGTCGGTATCAGTCAAGTAATTGTTCTAAAAACACTAGTGTTTGCTCTGCACGCAACCTCTTTTCACAGTATCTCCAACACCATGGCTGTTATCCTTGTATTGACATTCTGAGGTGGAGACCCAAATAAAAGACCCAGTGTGATCCAATCTTCTGCGAAACACGGGGGATGAAATTCTATTGAGCCTGAAAAAGAGCTTCCCTCAGCCCCACACTGTTGTTTTTCATTTCCGTCAGAGAGTTGGTATACGAATGCTAGCCAGATAGTTAGCGGTTAGCAGTGGAGGTGTCCAACAGTCTCAAAACAAAAAGCTTGTTTGAAGTGTAGATGTGAAAACAGGTGTGCTCGCTTGTGACATCAGATTGGCGCCACTGTACAAACTGTCAGTAATTAAATTTTGAACACCACCAACAGCACCAACCCACTTCTGGCTGCTCAGTAACCATTGAACAAGCTATGTTTGACAGACGCTAGAGAGCGGGGAGTGTGCCGTGTGCTCTGAATCTGTCGTTGACAGACTGCTCTGCCAGCAATGTAAAACCACTGAGAGCCATCTGCAGTCATCTCTCTCATCCTAAGGTAAGAGACTTAATTGAACTCATGTTTATTTGACAGCCATGTTCTTGCTGGGAGCTTTGGAATAATCGTTAGAATTCCATCCAAAGGCAAGGAGCGAGAAATATTTGAATACTGCGCTGTCAAACTAATATATTCAAGTAACCCGAGCTCAAACAAATGAGTATTGAACGGGAAATACAACAGAAACGTGATAAATAATATGAATATTGAAAGGATAAAGAGTAATGAAAAATAATTAATAGCAACAAGACTTTTACCATTGGTAGGAAACAAAACAAGGCAATCCGGTGTTTGTGAATCAGCAATCGTTTGAGAATATTGCTTTCCTCTGTATTAAATACTGATGGCTTCAGTAACACCTTCTGCTGGCTTCCTGAATTATGACAGTTCTCTCTCTCATCATTCCCTCCAAGTACTGACAGATTCCTCAGGATCTTTAGATTGTAACAGAACACCACTGAGTAACCTTCCAGAACAAGCATCTGTAACATTGAGTGGAACATTCAATACTAGTCACATGCTGTACTCTACGCATAGTGATGATTATTGAAACATTGGCAGAGCAGAGGCCCTTGACAATTACACAGGGATCTACTAACACAGATAGTTACCTCAGGAGATGCAAAACCTAAATACTCCCAGTCCCACGTTCCACCAGCAAAACTGAAAACACAAAAAGCTAAATACATTATTCTGAACATGTGCCATTTAAATACAAATAAATAATAAACGCAACAATTCCAAAGGAAAAGTCATGACAGGACAACTGGATCTGTGCCTGTCAAGCTGTGTGTGTAGTGTGTGAGGGGATGGGGGACGGGGACGGGACGCCCACCTGCGACGAGGGGCATCAGGGGAGTCGTTGGGGGCCACACCACGAGCCACTGACGCCAGGAACTCCTGCCTCTTCTGCTGGACCAGGCAAGCAGCTCTGATGATTTTATGGCGTGGCGTTCGGAGGTAAGGCCGGTTGACTTTCTGAGCTAGGTCCTCCGTCACCATCTCAAGGTCCGTCTGAGGATAGGGTTCATTCATTTGTTCAGTTACATGTCTTGCACCATTGCAGGTGTCCAGTCCATATGGGCTGATAAGATATCATACACTGTGCATTACAGAGAAAGCATTTTACAGAATGTGAGTTTTTGACAGAGAGCATAAGAACCTTTTGACAATACATGTTTCATATGACTGCCTGCTGTGAACACTCTGTCTGTCTGTCTGTCTGTCTGTATCTCTCTCTCAGTACCTGCATAAGCTCAAAAATCTCTTTCTTTGTGCTTTTAGGTTCCAAGAAGAAACCGTAGGGGTAAGAGCACTTGAGTATGCGTCGAGTCTTGAGCAGCTCAAGGACCGCGTCTTCAATGAAAGTAGTGTCAGGTGGGCCTCCTTCCCCTGATGAGATACGAGGAGATGAGATCATAGTGCAGGATTACACTCAACCTAATTCATCCACAACGCATCTCTTCCCTCCTACATAGATATTAGATTAGATTCAGTATGCCAAAGAGTGTGTAGTTCAGGGAAATATCCACTCACTTCCACTCAAGGCTCTGCTCAGTTGTTCCATCTTCTCTTTGGCTGTTTTCAAGAGGCGCTGCTCCAGCTAAGTGAGTGGATAGAGGCGGCTTCAGACTTTAGCTGAGATTTTCTAATGCGCAAAGACAGGGATTATACAAATGTGGCCCAGCGCCGCCCTGCTTACCTGGTAGCTGTGCTCGTGGTTCTTGAAGCGTGAATAGTAGTGCATAAAGCGGTCGAGTTCCTGAAAGCTCTTGTGCTTCTTCTCAGCCTGAAATGACAACACGGTGATTACAGTCTCCACACTTTCTGTAATCTCATTTCCACTGGCAGGCAGACCCAGGCTGAAAAGGGGCGAGTGGAGTTTGGAATGAGGGAATATTGCTGTAGGGTACATGTGTACCTCCGAAGCACAGCAACCACAACATGTGTGGGAGGCGGATTCTCTTTGGGTTCCTCTCTCGAGGTCGAGACTAGACTGTGTTTGTGTTTGTGTGTTCCTTTTTGTGTTTGTGCGTGTGTACAACAAATGTGAATGTAAAAAGATGGAGCACCTCGACTGTCATCTCTTTGGACTGCTCCTCCACATGCTGGATGACCTCGTAGCGCGTGCAGCGGTAGTAGCCTCCGGTCGACGAGCTGTGCTTCTTCCACTCCTCCAGGCAGATCCAGCAGAAGTCATACTTACACTGCAGGAAGCACAAGAGGGCAATCAGCATGCTGTATACAAGGTTCTCAACCGTAGACACATACGAATCACAGAATCCCTGAAAGTCTAACCCCTAATCGACTGTCTGAATGGTTTCTACGGCCAGCCACTAGGAGGCACTACGCCCATCTACACAATGCACAGAGTCCCTCCGGGCCAATGAACAACAAAACAAACTATGTTCTACATGAATCATTGGCACTAAAGTTCTCTTCAGACGTGGTTCATTTCCACCAAAAAACGCTGCTGCACGGTGACAAAGCAAACCATGCTTAAAACACCTACATAGTCCTGAGGGGCACCAGGCTAGCATGACAATCTAGAAAATCAATACAGTCCTGAGAGAGAGAGAGGTCCCTTGGCAACAGTGAGTCTTGCGTTTCCAAGCAACAGGGGAAAAGCCATTTCTCAACAGGTAATGACAGGTCAAGAGAGTGGAGGCTGATACGCTCCCCATCTAGCACTTTAGTGATGGCCTAGTACTTTACTGACACCGAGACAGTGTCCCTTGTCACACCGAGTCAACAGCCCAACAGCAGCATGTCGTGTAATACAACAGACCTGGCCTCCGGAGACACTGATGAGACCCCCAGAGGTACATCCGTGTCTCTCCTCTCAAAACACTCATTCATCTCTGACAACTAGAGAGCCACAGGTGGACATGATACAAAAGACAACATCCATTTGCTGTTGGGTGTTTGGGAGATTATGTCCAGGCCAGCCAGCGGTGAAATCGCGGGACAGGTCAATCAGAACCATGCATTCATGCAGTAAAAGCAAATTAACCTCCCTGTGTTAATTTCCATTTGCATAATTTAAATGCAAACAAAAGAGCCCCCCCCTCCCCTCCGTTTCCCTGCTAGTCTTGTGGTCATGGGAGGTGAGCTACTGGGCTAGAAGAGAGTGTGTGTGTGTGTGTGTGTGTGTGTGTGTATGTGTGTGTGTGTGTGTGTGTCCTACCTTAGCACACTGCATGTGGTTGCAGCCCTCGTTCTTCTGAATAGGGGACTTGCAGTTGGCGCAGGGTTTGGAATTTGTGAGTAACCATAAGCAGTTGGCAGCATCTTCGTAAGCTTCACTGACGCCAGCCACTTCCAGCAGGGAAAAAAAAACAACACAATTTAACATAATGAGAATGGCTCCTACCAGCAGCTCAGTAACAACACACCAACACACCACTCTGCTGAGAGGGAAAATGGTTTATCCCACCGCTGTGTGTTGCATATTTTTCCTCTGACAACCCCTTTCACACAGAGTAATTCCTGCTATTGAAGCATGCCTGCAGCAGAATTTTTAAAAGCTGAAATGAAACCACCAGGGGAATGACTGATGTCTGATTCTGTGTGTGCCACTTGGGTCTGTGAGCTGTCAATCATTCATCGGTCAATAAAAAAAGGTACATTGGAAATTTTTCCATCCATGACTGAAGCAGGACGGAAGCTGCATTTTCAGTGTGAAAGGGGGGCGGGAGGGAGGGGGGGGTATTATCACAGACTTTAGAAGCATTTAGACATTTAAGACCAAATAACGACTCTATTACAGAGAGGCAATTGAAAGACCAAATGAAGTGAAAGAAATTAACAAAGCATGATCAAGTATCAAGAGAAAGGAAAACCCAAGTAATGGCAGGGGGGCACTCACATTCTTCTGGCCTCATCTCACTACATTTTCCGAGCCACATCTTCCACGTTTGGCAATCACAGGGTTCATGGGCCTCTCCCTGACACTCCCTGTGGACACACAACTATGCTGCTTAGCCCACAGATAGACTCACACGACACAGAGAGTATTCATAAAGCTCCATAGCCATGTAATGTGTAAGATGCAAAACATTGATACGTATTTAAAATGAGCAGGCAGGAGAGGATAACAGATCAATTGGTTTCCCGTTAAGAAACATGTGTTTTGTTCATGTGCCGATTCTCTGCAGCCCAAGGAAAAGAATGCCTTGTGAAATTTCTGAAAATAGCACTACTTTTCTGTGGTAAAACTGAAGAATGTTCTCAGGCATTTGGTACTGGGGGGGTCGTGGCATTGGGCGGAACCTGGGGGGAACTGTTCTGCTGGGCCAGTGGCCTGTTAGTGGTGGACAGAAGGTGGAGCGCCACAGGGAGTTGGACTCCCTCAGCCTGTTACCATGCCAGCCAGAGCAGAGAACCTGCACACGCCACAAGCATGCATACACGCAAGGGTTTGTGCAGAAAGAGGTGGACATCATTCATATATTCTGTTCTAATTCCGTCCCATGAGCGCATGCCGTCAAATTTGACAGTCATAGCATTTAATGAGATGCCATCAATGAGAACGTGTGTTATGCAGAGTCGCAGACTAAGGCCCAAATGAAAACAAGCGCCGCAACAGATAAACTAATTCCAGCATTTCAAAATGCATATTTAGACCATCTGTACATTATGATCAGAAGCCGCTGGAGATGAGATGCAATGTAGGTCATGACATGGCTCCTACAGAGAGAGAGAGAGAGACAGGGCAGCACTAACCAGCAGAATAGATGGCCCTTGCCACAGTCCACAGCCGGAGCTCTGAGCAGGGGGAAGCTGAGGGGGTCAGAGGTGCTGCTGCCTGGGCCCTGGGTGGACAGGCGCACCGCCCTCTCACACCCAGCCCTGGGACACCAGCGGATGGCTGGGTTGTTCTCCACAAACGCCTGGGGGGGGGGAACAATTCAACAATGTTCTGTCTAAATAAGTTATATGGCTACAGAGCAGAGGAGGCTAGCAAAAACATATTTCTTCAGATTTTCAGTGCATCAACAAGGGTTTTATCAGCAACAGTAAGTGTACTGGTGAGTGCTGGTTTAGATGACGGAGTGTGTTTAAATGTCACACATCGGTCAATCCCACATTTCCAAAGACACAAATAAAACAAGTGGTTTCGTTGACCAGAGAAGGTCATATGGCTACTACATCATATAATGTACCCAGAATTACAACCCTTCTTCACACCAATTCTTATATTTTTTTTTCCCCCCCCAACACTTTTTTTTCCGTCACTCCAAGGCAATTCAAGCTGCGAAGTTGTGCAGGTTCAACAGCAATCTAACACCCGCTTTGTCAGTTATTAACCTCTGACCCAGAAAAGAAAACGATGACAGCCACCCAATAAGGGTTGATGTTTCCATGACAACACAGGGAGAGGTTAGGACATGCCTTAAGACCTGTCATTCACAGACACGTCCAGATAAGGAGTACCATTGTTACGGTCAACGTGGAAACCTCCCAGAGTGTCTGTTTATACTATGTACTGGAACATAAATCTCACCGTTACTGGAACTGGAACATGGTGCTTAAATATCAGGAAATATCTCCTCTTAAAGGAACATTTCACCGCTGGTCACCACGACTCAACAGCAAGTTAAAAGTAGTCTTTGTTGTGTAAATAGCCAGGAAATATGAAAGAATTTGCACAAATATGCAAAAAAATAGCCTTATTGGACAAGGAAGTAATATATCCAAATGATGAAATCCTACGACAGAGGCTTGTCTAAGCAAAGACGATCATTAGTAAACAAGTAAAAGATGTATGCACCAGCACAGTGCTTATGGATGTAAACAAACCGGTCTGTAGCCAATTCCCCAACAGTAAACTCACTTCTCCCTAAAGCTACTTGCAGTTTGCTGAACCATGTGATTACCCCCAAATAACCTCACTCAGAATAAAAACTTGCGATAACTAGCTTTTGATCTACAGAAGGTATTTGGAATTGTTTTCACATGCCCACACATTCCTACGGTGATCTGGACAGTGATTTTGAGGTAAAAAATCTGTGAAGTGTACCTGTAAGAGCTACACTGTACTGAATAGAGCTTGCTTTAGGGCAACTCCACGGTAACAGAATGATGCGGGGACTCGATTTTTCACATTCAAACGTATGCCAAAAAAATAACATCATAGCCTTGATAGCAAAGTTTAACAAACCATACAACTCTATGCACAACTTAACAATTCCAACTGAAAATAAAAATAAAATAAAATAAAAGGTTTTACAAAGCCTTTGCTTATCACTATTCTTATGATGGAAGACGGTTGAGAAATATATTTCTGACTTGATTTCCCAAACATAGACTCTTAGCTTTCATTTGACACACAATTTGATAGGCTTTGATGAATTTCACATATGGTCCTCATGGGTCTTTTTACACGGAAGCGCCCTTTACAAAAACATATTTTTCTCTGTAGTCAGTGTTTGCTGGTCTGACATTTATACCTTTATGTCAAACTGGAGATAGCGCTTGTCCATCTCCCTGGAAACCACACTCTCTATGACCTCCACAGGAACCAGCTGGAAGCAGTCATAGGCGGGGCAGAAGATGTTGTGTGCTTCTCCCTCCTGGATCTTCAAGTTCAGAAACCTGACACGCACACACATGCTAGAAGTTAATTGTCCCACTAGGGTTTTTTATTTTTCTCCCAGTCCTCACAGTATGTTTTTAATAATCACATTCCAAGGTAAACTAGCTCATTAAATCAATAAAAATCAATGGTAAACAACACTCACCCTTCCCAGCATGCTCTGCAGAACTCATGGCCACAGGACATGTCGACAGGCTCCTCGAAAATGGATATGGTGCACATGCAGATACCACACTGTCAGAACCACAGGGGGAGCAAATACAACACTGAGAATGATAATTACAGGAGTTATAGCACTTTTGTTTAGTGTAATTTATATTTTAAACAAACAAACAAAAAAAAAAGGTTTGAAAGCCTATATCTTGTTGTTTTGGTATGTTTGCGATATAGCAACCATATAGTCTTATAAACAAAGAACCTTTATTGACTGTCAGTGATATGGTCAGGTGCCATGGAGATCTTCCCTAAGCATGTGACACGCCATCAACATCAACGCCATCTCTTTTGACATCATTTCTATTCCATAAAACTCAGGAAAAATGGAGTAGGCCTCCTTTTATTGCACACACTGAGTCCTTGTTGTACTGTAGAGACTGAGAGACAATGCACTGAGGAATCCATTCTAACTCAACAATGGAAGTATTGATCTGTGAAAGAAGTGATTGTGATACAATCAACTGTAACCTTTATAGGAGCCCTTGAGTGTGGAACTTGTCATTTGGAGTGAGTAAAGTTGAGGTTGAAGATTATCGTTTTACTAGCTCGCCTATTCACCCCATTGTGAAACAAACACTCCCTTCATTGAGTTACTGATCAAATCTAATCTGTGTCAGATAGTCATATTTTAACAGTTCAGGCTGGTTCCGTTACCACAGGTGATAATGTGTATTTCCTGAAATCAATCATCTGGTAATCATCTGTAAACGCCACTGTTCTATAAGCACCAGTATGAATCTATCGGCGACTATCCCAATTATCTCCCCTTTTCCATTAAATGTGCACTCACGGCCAATGGGCTCTTACACCACTTCAGGGAAAAGGGCTTAGAATTGGGAGGCAGACATGACATGTGACCCCCCTGACACTGCTGATCTCACCAGGGGCGTTTCTTCGTCGCCGGGGGTGAGGCTGATCTCGTCGGGGGTGGTGATGGAGGAGCGGGTGGTGCGGGGCGTCCGTGGGGAGGGCAGGGTGTCCCAGGCGTTGTACCCGCTGGGGGGCGGGTTGGGCATCTGCACCCCCGAGCGTTGACAGCACTCCTCGGCGTTGGACATCCAGGCCTCCAGTAACTTCTCCCTGTCCCAGTCTGAGCCGCGCCAGACACACTCCAGTCAGCACTCGCAATTAGGTCACCCTCGTACAAAAAACTACCAATCAAATCCCTCAACCTCTACATGACCTCGTTTGGATTATGCCCTGTCCACTGGAGCTTCCTCTGGCCTCATTGAATTAAAAACCTTATTGATATCACAAGTGCAGGTCATTATCTTTGTGCTTAGGGCTTTAAGTATTAACGCTCTTAATATAAGGCTGCAAACTTCACAAGGAATTCAGTTCGGGGATGAAAGTTAAGGCAGAACAGAACAGTATATGAGACAAGATTCCCTCAGTGCAGAATAAATATAGCTGCATTCAGGGGTCAAACTCTCACCCGTATTCCCATAAGAACATCTCACATGTAGCACAGCCTACAAGGAAACCAGCTTGTATAATTGGAGATGATTATAGCAAGCAGCAAAGCAATTAGATTATCATTTAGAAGCCCACTACTAGACTTATCTGAACAGGGCCAGAAGGAAATATCTGCAGAAAAAAGCAGCCAATGCCCAAGTGTATACAATACCATGAGAGAAGGGTTTCGATCCAGACTGATAGAGAATGTAATGTGTAGCCTTGGAAATCAGTTAATGAGAAGGCTTTTTTGTTAGTGTCCTGGAAAGAGCTCAAACTGAACAAATAGACAGCCTTCTCCAAACACAGAGTCTCCCTGTCTGTCTGTACTGTATAGTCAGTCTTTTGTGTGTCAGCTATCCCTGTCTGATGTACAGCTGTAGCCCCATAGGTTAACTGCCCTAAGTAATAAAGTTGCCTTGTTCTAAATAAAGATGTACTCTATCATTTCAGGTCATAGTGGGTGACATCACTGTATCACTTCACTAGGAGTGAGTGAGTGTGTGTGTGTGTGTGTGTGTGTGTGTGTGAGACCCCACCGCGTTAGGCTAGCGTTATGTACCATGTGCCCGGAGCAGAGCCTCTGCGGTGAAGAGAGGGGCCTGCAGCATGTCTGCTGTCTCCACTATCAGCATGTCCTTCAGGCGACGCAGCTCCTGAGGCCGCAGGCCCTCGTACAGCTACAATAACAGAGAGAGGGGGAGAGGTGTTAAAAACAAAACAAAGACAGAGAGCGATACATGACTCTCTTTGGGTGTACACAGAGAGAGCAAACTGATTATAGCAGTCACATGCACAAGTGAGACAAACACTGATATTTTTGTCTCTGTGTATATAGCCAGGAGCAGAGCACAGCTGCTGTCTCTGTGTACAAGTGGTCAGCTGACTCCAGCAAGAACATTGGACTACAGTCAAAGATAGTCCCATAGTTCCAGCAATGCTAAACAAAAAAAAACAAAAAAAAGCTCAAGTCTTAGGAGTGGAGTACAGTATTTTTCAGTGCAGCACCGCAGGCTTCTTCCCTTTATTGTTTGAAGGCTACAGTATGTTCTTATGCCTTTTATAGAGGCAGTACGTTTTTCACACCAGTCCTTTGTTTGTTCAGTCTGTCTCATCTGAATGCTTACATTAAATATATTTTTCAGCCCCAACAAAACCCAATACAGTTCAAGGCATAGAAAAGCTATAAAACATTTATTTTATATATTATACATTATACGCACGCACATATATACATTATATATAGCCCCATGTTTTATATATAATTCAAACATTGTAATAAAACTTAGCATGAGAGGATCTTTGACAAACTTAGTATACAACTACAAACAAATTTCAGGCCCCTATGCTCATTCCTTGAAGACCTACAGTATGAAATCAAACTTTGAAGTAAAATCAGTCCTCCTCATAGTTCAGCTCAGGCCCCATGATCCAGTGTGGCTCAGTTGGTAGAGCCAGGCATTAGAAAACACTGAGGTCGTGGGTTCGATTCCCGCTGGGAATTTAGTAAAGGCACTCACTTTACTGCAAGTTGCTTTGGATAATAAAAGAAAAACGTCAGCTAAATGGCATATACTATGGTGGTCGTAGTGGGACATAGAATGAGAATAAGAACCCATGATGACAGGATGGTGTCATATGTAGCTGTGTGGTGCGGTGACGTCACCTCTCTGCGGTCCAGGGCGGCGTACTTGGCCTCTATGCCCTCTGCCTCCGGGGCCAGTGAGAAGACCATCTGAGACTCCAGGCTGAGGGCCAGCTCTTTGTGGTGCTGCTTCTCAGCACAGTCACACGGCGTCTCTCTGTTCTCGTTTTCCGCAAACAAGTCAGCATCTCTCTTCACGAGGACCTACAGGGAGAGGGAGAGGAGCGTTTCTTTTTCTCTTTTTTTTTTTTTGCATGTTAGAAGAAAAATCAATAAGACAGACATTCTATGCTATAAAATTGGAACTGACTATGTTGAACTACTCAGCCCCTGGCTATCCTTTCTAGTCTTCTTGGACACATTTACAAATCGGTGTATTGGAGAAAAGACTGCATAAGCATATTGTAGATGCCTCCGACTAAACCTGCTGAATCATTGTATTCCTGAGACCTCTAATAGGTTGACAGAGTGGCCCTGTTCAAGCACTTACTCCCTTGTTTGAAGTGATCTAACATGATCGGATACGTCAAAGTAAGCTTACTGCATTGATTTCACAAATTCAATCTTGTCAGATCAATGACAACTTCAAGCAAGGAGGCATTTTAAGAGTATTCAAATGGGGCCATTGACCCGCAGAGACCAGAGACTGAGCAGGAGGCAGGAAATAGGAATCCTTCTAACCTCCACGCACGTCTTCATCCCTGAGGCAGCGGCGTAGTGCAAAGAGGTGTTCTTCTTGTTGTCAGTGGCGTTGACGTCGGCACTCTCGTACTCCCCTTGGTCCAGTTTGGCACCGGTCCACTTCAGGATGATCTGGAGGCATTCGGCTCTCTTCTGCTCGTCCTCGTAAGGCCGGGCGATGCGCGGGTGCAGTGCCCCCTCTGACATGAGGATCTGAGGCCCCATGCACAGCAGGTGGAGAGCCGTCTCGTTGTGCACGTTGCGCTTGTTGGGGTTGCCATCCTTGCTGAAGAGAAAGGACCTGTGGGAATCAGAAGGGGGCGGGGGGGGGGGGGTTATTCAGGGGATATACCACAAAAAAAAATACACAGCATATCACCACATAGGCCTGTACAATAAAAAACATTCCAATTAAGGTCATACCAACATACATCATGTATGAAGAATTGACATTCAAGCTCGGTCTAGATGATTCAAAATCAGTCTAGATGAAAGCGTGATGAGGAACCAAGAACAGAGCATGAGTACAACACAAGAGTTTCCTTCTGAAAGCCTCCAGAGAATGTTTCAGTACAAGTTGTATGGAAATTGGTGCCCTGCTATATTATTCTAGTGTTAGGGACCGACTGAGACCCATAGAGCCTCACAGCTCAGCGTGATGCATTCCTGTGTATTTCTAACAGATGGTCTCACAGAGGGGCAGATGGGAATGAACACAGCCGTAGAGATGGATGGAGCACCATAACATTTCTGTGACGCTCGTCCTGGACAGTGAAGTGACTATCACAAACACCTAGAATGGTAGTGCATAATGATGAATGAATGAAAAGTCATTGAACTAAATTGAACTCTTTGAAATAACATCATGGTTTTGAGGAAGATTTTGCGGGTGCTCTGAATGATGAATGGTGAAGATCTTGTCTTTTCTTTCAAGACGACAAGTTATACCAGAGCCGCATAATTTGCTGACGTTTGAAAACATCAAACATGAGATATTAACCAAGGTTCAGCCATTTGTTTCTGGGCATCAGAAGACAAAATGCTACAACAAAATGCAGTCAAGCAACATAGCCAAGCATTTTGCACTCTCCCCCCCTTAAAAACACAACAAAGCAGAATCATGCCTAATCCACTGCCAATTAGACCTTATCAGAAAAAATAAATAAACAGGTCATCTTTAAATAGAGCTGACTGAGGTTGTCTGTCTAGTGTTCATACACACACACACACACACACACACACACACAGACACACACACAGACACACACACAGACACACACACAGACACACACACAGACACACACACAGACACACACAGGTATATTGGATAAAGTAAGGTAGTTGTTGTGGGTCTGGTCCTCACCTGAGCAGCCGGGTCATGGCATGCCTAGCAGCATAGTGCAGTGGAGTGTTGTGTTGATAAGGCTCCCCATAGGAGGTGTTAGGGTCCATCGCCTCCTTGAACTGTGGGTTGCCCTCGTACAGCGTGTACGACAGGCCTTCGTCTCCATTGATCAGTGCCTTGCGGAACTTGGTCGCCGTGTTCCCCATCGCTCAGCTCCAAGCTAGGCTGTCAGCTCTCTTCAACCGGTCCAAGTGCAAACAGGCAGCATGCTGAAGCTCCTGAGACAGAAAGAGAAGAGAGTTACCCTAAGAATGCACTTGATCTCAGGCTACACAACAACAGTAAAAAGATGAAAATGAATATTTTTCAGGTAGAATGTCTGGTTAAGTCTCCTTGATTAACAACTCACAAATTATTTTCGAAAGTTCGAGAAATACTGGTCACCACCCTCGTGCTAACCACCTTCTAGAACTACGAGGTGTAACCGAGAGCTGAGGAGAGCAGCTAGTATCCATGTCCCCTTCCACACATGCACCTTGTTTTCTGCTATTTTTTGAGTGACTCAATGTGCCAATTAAGCTCCTGAGGAGAGAAGGACAAGACTTCCTCTGGTAACACTGAGGGCTTCCGACTCTCCCTGCCAACTGTCATCACCCCACTGAGACCAGGATCTATTGCGGAGAGAGATTTGTGTATGATAACCGCAGTGGGAGAACAACATGCAGAGTTCAGCATATCGCTTCCACCAGTGCCATATGTCCATGTGGACACAGAGATGCTCCTACTGTTCTACACAGAAAAATGAGGCAGGTCTCTCTCCACCCAGTTTACATTGTCATGGCTTACAACACACAAACTGCATATAAAAGGTTCAGTTCAACACAATAATAATAATTATAAATCATGTAAATGTTTTAGAAAAGTGATGTAACGAGACATTGGCTTCTTTCTAGTTAAGCCTCCATCCAATTTAGCTTATGGGCAATTCCATGGTAACAGAATGATGCTGGGACTCGATTTTTCACTTTCAAACACATGCCAAACAAAACACGTTTACTTTAAGAACTGTGAAGATTCAAAGTTTGGTAACGGAGTGACCATAAAATCTCCCTGGGTTTTTTATATAACCACGTTTCCCCAAAACTCAAACCCACGTTTCCCCAAAATTCTAATTAAGATGAACATACGTCTGCAGAAAGAGTGGGGTGTTAGCTATCATATGATACTTTGAGTTTGAAAATATCTCTTTTGGTTGTTGAGCTGCAGTAAGTGAAGTGGATTACAGTGTGCTCTTTAATGATGTAGACAAATCCCTTGCTGTCCTTTTTGTAGATGTGTGTGAGTATGTCATCATTCTCAATGGCAGTTTCTTGCACTACATGTGTGATTTGTTGACTTTGGTTTCCCCACTGTACTCAACAACAATAAAGTCTCCATTTTTTGGAGCATGAGATGAGGATGTTGATGCGGTGGTTTGTAACTACTACTGTATGATGTCCCACTGTTTTTCGTCTGTCCCTGTGGAAGAAACCTTTTGGATTTCATGTACAACCTTCTGTGAAAAGGAGTCTACATGGAAACCAAAAGGGTTCTACATGGAACTTAAAAGGGACAGCTGAAGAAGGTTCTATCCAACCTGAACAATAAGTGAATGTAGTCAATTCAATTTCAGTAATTCCATTACTGATTTGAGTTGGTCATTCTGATACCAATTGTTGGTATCAGAATGATCCAGAGACTACGCAATGATTCTTAAATTTACAGAAGCCAAACCATTTCTTAAAAACTAAATGTAAGTGTTGATATTAGTGGACAGGGGTCTACATTTGAACATCAATGAGACTGCATGTTTTTCTAAACACCATTAAAGACTTTTTCCTGGTAGATGTTTTCTTAAATATGCTTTTCCATATGTTTGACCAGAAGTCAAAGCTTATCCCAATTCTTATGATGGAAGATGGTTAAGAAATGTATTTCTGATTTCATTTCCCCAAAATCTAGATTTAACCCTAACCCAATTTGACATGCTCTGATGAATTTGACATTTTCATCCTCATGGGTCCTTTTACGCGTAACTGCCCTTATGTCTTCATCTATAGAGGACTAGATCAGAAGTCTGCTTCAGCAGCATGCACAGGGATAACAACAACATGTAGGGCAAGACTAAATACAAATCAATTCAGGTGGTCTGTCAGCAAGCACTAGGCATGACCTTACATATGTTTACCAATGGTATGTGGTGCATTTCTACCAATCTGTCTCCTAGCTGAAGTAAGATAGAGCTGTGATCATGATATGCTACCACTGTAGCTAGATAAGCAACATGATTTAGGCCTAGGCAGAAATAAATAAGCCATTTTGATTTGAGAAATGGGTCATGGTTACGTGCTGGATCTGGCCGGATTTCACTACATGTATCTATATCAACTAAATATCTAATCTAGCTCGTGGTTTCTCCTCAGACTGAAGTTAACAGAGCTTGTGACTTGTTGTAAGATAGCAAAACAAAGAAGTTAGGTAGGTAGGTAGCTAGCTAGCTAACTGAGCTGGCATGGCAAACCGCACACTGTGGTTGGCTACCCCTGTCGTGTACACTGCTGCTCCAATCTGTCAATTTGCATCACATTTATGATCAGAGGAATTTTATAGCAGAATATGAAGCTAAAGCAATCCCGTCAGATAGATTGTTTGATTAGTATAGCAAATCATTTACCCTCCCTGCTAGCCAACTAGGTAGCTACCCACATGCAACGCGAGTATGCGACACTGTGAACAACAACACAACAACTTATCAACAGTTAACCGCTGGCTGTATAGCGTCGTTTTCCCAGACCCAGGCCTTTGCTATCCGATTTCCACTTGCTAAAGCGTTAGCTAGCTACTTAGCGAAATTGCATTTACAGCAAACTAACTAGCTGGCTTAATTAACACATTTAGATAGCAAGCCTATTTTGGAAATAAAGGTATAACAATTAAGTGTTATTGTTACAAAACAACAAACTCGTTGAACTAAAGGAGTTGCCTACTGTAGGTAGCTAGCTACACTTGCTAGGGGGGGGAGAAATAAATCTGCGTTTCACCATCACTGTCAGATTAGGTAGGCAGCTAACCGTTCGCAGTGTTGTCGATGATTAGCTGGCTTTTATGAAGTACCTGACTAGCAAGCTAGACAATGTGTCGGGGGGTTTGGAGGATAATGGCAAATCATTTCGCTTGCTAAACGATATAATACATTCTTTTTTCCAGCGTCAACTCGCTAACGCTAACAGATCACAACCTGGCTGCATCAAGGCAAAAGTTAGCTAACGTTAGCTAGAACATGATTGGCTAGCGAGCTAGATAAAACTTACAAGAAGAGGCTCGTGGATATTGTCCGCAATCTCGCGCTTCGACAGTCACTTAGAAGTTCAATTCTATTGTTATTCTGTGCTGATATTCCACTTTACGTGTAGACTCAAAGGTGTTGCTCCTCTGGCGTTGCTGTCTGTGTACCTTCTTGCCCTCTTTCTGTTTTGTTACTGAGTGACGCTCAACCCAGACTACTCTGCCTGTTCTCAGGACTGCCATGCAATGTGCCTGTGCAGGAGGGATTACCGCGTAGTTTTGACAGGTTCCATCGATTGGGAGCACATCCCTCTCCTAAAAACTATTCATAACATGGCTACACAAAGTCCTTGTAAAAAAACAACAACATCGTTTTCAATCAAGGGGGGTAGAGCATGAAGAGTGCGTAAACAGTGCGTTGAGTACTTTTCCTTGGAGTAAACATGATGGTCCCAGCCCTGCCCTAGCCTTTTGATACCCAACCCTAGTGGTGGGAACCGGGTTCAGGAAATGATGTTGGTGTTAAAACGCTTTAATTTAAGAATTCAATTTGACCCTGGACCTAACCCTGACCTTTGCCCTAACCCTAAACTAAACCCTACCGCTAAATCTATTCCTGACCCTATTCATACTGTTGCTTTCACTTTCTAATGAATATGCTGGAGGAAAATGCCAGATACATGCTACAGTGCTTTTTATTTTCGAAAAACTAACTTTTCCTGTATTCTTAGAATGATTAACTTTGAAGGGTTGTCCCTTGCGCCGTCCACTTTCCCACTTTGTGACAATGTCATTGTAAAAATGGCTAGCGCTATAAAATATAGGCTACGGCTTAGTCAAAGGAATAAGATCCAATTGTTGTTGACGGAGCGGTTCTTTTTTAAATTCCCATTTGCTCAAAATTACCAAAAAAAACCTACGCACTAGGCCTACTATTTCTCATTAATGTGTGTCAGTACAGTCTTTGTTGTGTGTACAAAACCTGACCACTAGATGGCATTGGAGTACACATAATTCAATTGTGCACTCCCCCACTGGTGTAAACCGAAACCCATGCCCACACCAATCCAAAGCTTTTAAATGATTGTAGGGGACTGCATATGTACACACTATGGTGGAGAACTATGGCACACATACTTAAACACACTGGTCGCTGACTTAAGCCCCTCAGCTCCTCCCCCCTATTCACAACACCTTTATTATCAGCTTTATCAGCTTATTAAATGAATATTGATGTAATCCTATTGCCACTATGTTTGGAGAATAAAACATTGAGAAGGTTTTCCACTGAATGTAATTTAATAGTAGACTCTTCTTTGTGACTGGGATTCTATGGGACGTGTAACAGAAATCTGTTCAGAGCTTCTAAAGGCTATAGTTGTTCACTGACCAGAGTAAAGGCCAACTTGTTAGGAGTGGGTGTTGCACTTAGGCGTCCACCAAGCACATATTGAGAAGAACCTCATGCAGTGCCTCATAGTCAGACTATAAGATGGGTAATTAGGCCTCATATGGCATCAATCAAATTCACCACAATCAAATTGTTTCCAAAATGTCTGGATTTTCAGCATGTCACTGTCCTTTTTTTGTCTGGGAGGCCTTCACTTAGCTGCAGTTTATCAAATTAATTACTTTAGGCTTTGGTTAAACACTGCTTTTTAGCCAGCTGGATAGTTGCTAGAGTGGAGAGCATCTCTTGCTGATAAACATTTAACTTAGCTTAAATGAGCTAACTAACTTAGCTAGGTTAGGCAGTTGCTGAGCACTGGGCTCAGGTCAAGAGGAGGGCACTATCAAGGAATGGCAGTATTTACATTTGTTTTTAACCCAGGTTAGTAAATACAATTCATCAGTTTTCAGGCAGTGAATTTCCACATAATGGCAGGTATGCATTTTTTTCATATTTCCAGTCCCTGCCACTCTCCCTCTCCCAAACTCTCTTCCTCTCCATCTCCCAGCAACAGAATATGTTACCAGACAGGACCGCGTTTGCACAGATACGTAGCCGACAAGGGCTACGCATTAGAACCACACTGATTTCAAGGGTAAGATACCAATCTGGTCAGGTCCTTCTGGCACATCCTAGGTTTTGCTAATCATATACAAGGGGTCTGTAGGGTGCCAAGCCCCCTGGAGAGATGGATATCCTGATGTATGTCATCTCTGCCCTTTTTCATTTGTCTTCTTGTTGGTGTTGGACATCTCTCTCTCGCTCTGGGATTCTATTGTGGTTCACACTGAAGCCAGGAAGGTACCGGTATATGTTGTGAATGTCAGCACCATGGCCCATCACACAGAGGTTAGACACGCACGCACACACACACACACACACACACACACACACACACACACACACACACACACACACACACACACACACACACACACACACACACACACGCACACACACTTCCTGATTGGAATAATGCAGACTGACCTCTGTGGAATACATTTAAATTTAAGTCTTCTATTTAGATCAGGGATGCCTGAATTTAGCTTGGTGGGCCAAAATAAAATCTGAGAGGTGAGCCGCGGGCGAAGAAAATAGACAGTGCTTTATATAAGCAATATATCCTATATAACATATTTACTACACACCATAACAACACATTTCATTATCAGTAATGGAATTGTATTCCTTATGCGCCTATATAACATGTCATACCCATAAGACTTGTGATAATTCAGGAACCTTCTCCTGTGCCAGACCAAATGTTCTTGCAGGCCAACTTTGCCCCCAGGCCACACTTTGGGCTGGCCTGATCTGGATTATAGTAATTTACCTTCATTCTGATGCCTTCAACCTTTCAGTCAATCTGGATGCAATTGGGTGAATGTACTGTAATATTTAATGCAACTTATGAACTTGACAGTTAATGACCAGAAGCAAGGCGGTTAGAAATGGGATCTAAACCTCTGTATTCTCTTGTTAAAATGATAGAAGAGTGTAGGTTAGCTGTTATCGTTCATTCTAGATTTCATGGAGCATTTAGCTGTAAAAACAACACTTGAAATCCTGTGCATCATCATTGGATTTTCTTTCAATAGTAAGATTTGAATCAAAACACATCAACCATTAGACCTGAAGAACATGGAAGCCTTTTATTACCAAATCATTTCATAACATTGTAATGTAGTTATTATACAAGGTACCTCACATTTTACAGTGCACAAATATTGTATTAATGAGCCTTCAATAAATTACTTTTGTAAACGAAACTTCAATGTGAAGGCATATACTGTACATACACAAATCATTGATTACATTGAAGAAAAAACATTAGCACAACCCACTGGGAGTATCAAATGCTTTGGCACTTTAAGAAAAAAAACACACAGGCGCACATTGTTCAAAATCTGAGTGGGTAAGCAAAGATGTGGCAGAATAGAAACAGACTTGAAACTCCATCAAATAGCAAAGAGGAACTAAAGTGTATCAACATGTTTAAGGGCTTGTGTAGAAGGAGTAGTAACCCATGCTTTTGGAAGAGGGAGTCTCCTTGCTGTAGGTGTCAGCGGTGCTCAGGTCCTCACACTTAATGGTTGGTGAGATTTCTGTGCTTGGTTCACTAACTGTCACACGCCTCCGCTTGCATACCATAGAGTAGGCACCAGAGTCAGCCTTTTCAAGGCCAAGGGGAGAGGGGTGTGTGTTTGTCCATGTTGAGGCCATGCTAGCACTACTGCTTATCTCCTCTTCCTGGGGCTTGTCTTTGTCAGACAATTGGTCCTCAGGAAACTCAGTTGAGCTGGGCCGGGGAGACCAGGGCAGGCCTGTGGTTACCTTTCTTTGGTAGGTACCTCTGGCCATGGAGGTGAAGGGGGATTCGGGGTAGTAGGTGAGAGCATGAGAGGTCTGTATTGGCAAGGACTTGATACCGTAGGGGAGTAGGCTGCTAGAATACTCACCCTCATAGGGGGTCAGGTCCAGCTTGTTGGCGCTACCTCCTTGTTGCATAGAGGCGACAAACCACCTCTGTGTGGCAGCATCCTCTGCCTGCTGGGACAGAAGGCCATTGGTCTGTGGCACTGTCCTCTCACTGTTGTAAAAGCGGTTCTGGGGGAAGTTGTTGACAAATTGGTCCTGGAAAAAAGGTTGCATGGCATAGCGGGCACCCGGCACTATCTGGTGAGAGCGGGTTGAGTCGGTGGGGGACGGCGTCAATCTGTCACCCTCAGGAGCAGTGTACATCCTGGACATAACAGAAGAAGGATATCATCATAATCAATAGGAAAAGTAGCCATGATGATAAACTTGCATTAAAATGATAACTTAAATAACTAGTGTTCTTTTCACTGTTTATTATTGTTCATTTGTGAATATGTAAGATGTAACTGAAATATGAAAGGTACTCACGAATCATAGTTATCCCTGAAGCCTTTTGCGAAAGGGTTGTGGTCAATTTTCAGCTGTGTGATCTGGAAAGAAGCAATGAGAAAATAGACCATGTGATTAGTTTAAAGGTTGAGACATCATTATCATCATTATCATCATCATCATCATCATCATCATCATCATCATAGAAGAGAGACAGGAGTGCATGCTTACATCAGTGTTCTGATAGGCAGTGACAGCAATGAACTGGTTCTCTGGGAAGGTAAAGGTTTGAGTTTTTGGGTCACTACTCATATCCTCCACTCCATCCTCAGACACCTCCACGATGTGCAACCTGGGCTGGTACTTGTGCAGAGACTGGAGGACGACCATCTATTTGTGTGGAAAACACAAAATAGAAAATCAATTGAAAGGACGAATGTTTGTACTTGCCAACTGTAGCTGTGCGTAATTTGCGCGTAAATCTCCCATTGATACCAAGTTGGCTTGTCCGCACAGCCGCATATCAAGTCAGAAGTACGCACTGAATAGGAAATATATTATTATGCTTAGGGGATCAATAATTATGAAAATACAGGTTTACCTTTATGCTTACTTTTGGTTAATCATAATGATCCTGATATTGATACCACAATACAGCACTATGATTATATATATATAAAAAAGAAAATATTATAGGCCACTGAAATTAAATTACACTTAATCTAGACAGCGAAATAGGTGTATTGTATGATTATATTGTGAAGCTGAACAAATATAAATTATTTTCGTTGACATTATTTTTAAATCAACCATAACAGCTGTAAATTATTTGAGAATTCAAGAGTGGGAATGTCTGTGGCATGTAAATTGTTACCTGCGAATTGTTGTTGCTGGCACCCTTGTTGTTGGTCAGTTTTAGTTTGCCGAAGGATATTTCCTGTCGCATCCAATGGGCACCCGTGTTCGGAGACTCAGGATGGACATACATTTTGTTACCTAACAAAAAAAAGTGGCAATGAATGTACATTCGAACATTTCGATTTGTTTTATAGTCATTCGCTACACTATTTACAATCCACTGCATTGTTTATTAACAAAAAGTCAGTATAGTTGGTATTATCATACCTTGCATATTATTGTCCGCCTTTCCACAGGTAACCCATTTACCGCCTTGAAATCTCCAGTGGTTCGGATCCGCCAGCACTATCTCCACGAATACATTGTAATGCGTAGAGAGGTTCAGACCCGTGATATTGAAACTAAGGAACGGGAACATCCGTCTGTGAAAATAAATTAAACGAAATATAACTTGCAGTGTGTGTGTGTGTGTGTCTGTGTGTGTGTGGTGTCTCACCTCGACACGAGAGAGATTCCAGTGTGCGTAGACGCTTGGAAATATGGGCACATTTTTCAAATATCAATGGTATCTTCAATCCACACTCACCTGCCCTGTTTAGTTATGATCATCTCGGTCTGATGTCGATGAAACTTGAGCCACAGCGGCCGATTGCAGAGGTAGACTTGAGCCCTCATTCCCGTGCCTGTTGTGGGTAGGGACACTGTGCCGATACTTGACCCTGCGCCTGTGTATGGTGGGTAAAGACAGCCGGGACCCTGTCCAAACTGATAGGCAGAGCCAAACTGACTGCGCCCGGCGCACACAGCTGGGGAGAATCCCGTAGGAGGCAGCACGGAGCCGAAGTGAAGCGCTGTCGAATACCTGGATGCGCTGGATGGAGTGTAAACTGTCCCAGTCTGGCCAGCATAGGGGAATAAGGAACAAGAATTCGCAACATCTGCAGTTGGCTTGGAGGGTGGTGAAATATAATATCGATCTGAACCAAGTCCTTCTGTATTGTACCGACTGACACTCGACAAGTCGTCTGCATCGATGACCGGTGATTTCCGTTTCTCCTCCGCGGCATCTTTGGGTGAGGAGAAGGTGCTGCTCTCTCCCTCGCCAAGCATGATTCTCTCTGTCAGATAAGGTCACGTTCGTTGGTCCCAATTCCGACGATTCTGCTCCAGGACTTCTCTCTCAAGTCGTTATAGACTTTCTGGTGCCAGGGTTCTTCTGGATACGTCCCCGTCTCCTATTTGCATCCTTGAAAGCACAGAAATTGCTTTATTAAACTTTAATGATCATTCAAAATGCTCAAACTATAGGCCTAAAGCCAACACTGAAATTGTGAACTGGAAATCCACACAGACACACACAGAGGTTTCCTGGCTGACGGAGTATAATCTCAGGTTAAGTGATACCCTAATTTCACACTCCCATTTTACTGAGGGCGTCATGGGTGTGTCTTTGCTGTACGACTAAAATTCATCCATCCTATTGGCCGTTTGGAATGTGATTGAACTGAATTGGATAACATACAGTGAAAAGGGCCACTATAACTACCTATTTGATCCGAACAGAGTTTCTTCTGAAAGAAGTTTTTGTTTGTAATGCACACATCGAAACTGGAGCTGTTTGTTACGTATATCAAAGTGATCGTTTTTGCCATATGGACTTAGCCTATTTATACACATTTCAGTTATTTGGAAGTCGCTCCAGACATACAAATAATTATATTAAACTCACAATAAATAGCAAATTTATTTTTTATTTATTATTAAATTTATTTTTATTATTTGTTTTTAATTTTTGCGTGTGTAACATGGTTATATTTGGACATCTGATCAAGAGTAAACTGTTTCAAATGTAAGATTTGAAACAGCTTATTCTAAGCCATTTTCAAGTTCACTGCTTCTCCCTCTCTTGGAAGTAATGTGTATTCCCGTCAGACGGATTTAAGTCAACTATCTCAATTGCGCATCAGCACATGATCTCATTAGCATTGGGACCTTTATATTGGGTGCCCGCACGTTTGTGATATTTAACTAAAAATAACATACATATAATGGCAGGCCTATAGCCTCAAATTACAAAACACTTTTATTTGGTGCAACATTTACAATTAGATTATCACATATATTGGGGTCTAGCTGAATATGATAATTGCCCTATTCGTTTTACCTCTGTCTTCCGCTACTGTATTCTCTTTCTTGTAAACCACCTGACAAATTGTAGACTCAGATTTATTCTCAGAAACCCACGCAATAAGTAGTGTTTGTGTAAAGGTATGAAAACGTTCAATTGGAAAGTATCACCCGCAAGCTTGAATGCTTGAACAGTGACTTTCTGACACTCAGGAGTTTCTGAGTCTCTGTCACATAATTTCTGTTCCAGTGTATACTCATTTACAATCAGTTGTATTATGTAATTTAATGTTATTTACGCATTATTTTGGCACACTGTTGTGATGAGGTTGGATTGCATTGCAGCCTAATATTTATTTCAAGGGTGATTTTCATTTTTCGTTTGTTTTCTTCTATACGTTTTATGATTGGACTTCACATGAAATTCTGAGTTAGACCTAAAACATTTGCATACATTTTATGAGAGGCATTAAGCTGCGGCATTCTGTCCCACCGGGCAGCCCTTTGTGAACGGAGGGAAAACGGCCAATTATTTTTCCGTTTGAGAAAACCTGTGATGTATCATTGAATAGACAGCTCTGTATGGGAACCGCATTATCAAAACAGATAAGCATATATTACTATAGGTGACACAAAGCTGCGATGATCATTCAAAGGTGTAGTTGCACTGACTGAACCCAATACAGCTTAGATTTCATCTACTTCCATTCGATTTGGGGCTATTGAAATATAATTATAATAATAATAATAACACATATCATTTTTGGTGGCTAATCTTGTAACATAATTTCCCCCCCATTTTAGGATGAATTTTTACTAATTTAACATAAGCATATATATAATGTCCGATTTGGCCAAATAATTAAGATAAGACCTATAACCTATATTGAATTTAAATACATAAAACAAACTTACCAATAGTGGTTTTCCTTACGTCGTTATCAATTATGCCTAGCCTACACTAAAATGAAACACAAAAAAATAACAAACAAAAATCACGTGAAAAAGAGAGTTATTTCTAAGTTATTTGTCGCATCTTCTATCACCTGCTGATCAGTTTTGAGAAGAGGCAAAAAGTGAGCTTATGTAGGCAAGGCTGTCTGTCTTCGCGCGATTCTGATGCTCGCTCCCCATATAGGAGCGCTCCCTTGTGACGATGATGCGCACATTGCAGCCCCTTATCAATTTTGCTGTTCATTCCACTTCAGAGGAGTGGGGACGGGGGACTAAGAAGTCCCTCTTGTTGCCAGCCATTCCAGCAATGATTCTGCAGGTCCTGCATGAGACAAGGCTACTATTCCTAAGCAGTTTAGGCTCTAACTTTAAATTAGCAGGAGTTGATTTTAGATCAAATCCGAAAATGTAGGCCCATGTCTTAATTCGTAGGCATATCACTGAGCAAGGAGTTATCAGGTTCTCTTTAACGAAATGCCATCTCTCATGCACTGGATGGCATGATATGACTAGCCTATATGAAATATAGAACACACCTCTGTACTCATTCGAGGCTATGACAAAAATCTAATCAAATTCAGGACATTAAGGATCAAGAATCATAATGAAACTGAGAGGTAGTGCATGGCCACTGACAAGGCAAATTTAGTGCAACAAAGCTGTGCACACTGCTGCCATCCAATGACCTGTCACATCACACTTTGAGGCGCTTAAGAGATGTGACATAGAATTTCATCGCACCCCGAGCTCCGGGCTCATTCACCTCGATATTTGACTGCACTCCGCCTCCGCCACTAATCCAGAAAGGTGACGGTTAGGGACATAGCAGTCTACGCCGACTAGCCGTAGGTCAAGTCAAGAAGACAGAGAGCCATTAAGAAGAGAATAAGGGTCACTAGGGCAGTGATGTACAAGATCTCAGTCATGTACAAGATCATGATAACAAGAATACTGAAAGGACTCACACTCTCTCACACTGGGACTTGCGGCACTGATAAAGTCAATTATCACCCATTCACAGTTGAGTTTATGTTTCTCTGAAAAGGAGCATATAGGACCTGACCTGTCAGCGTGTCTACTGTGACCTCCGAGGGCTTGGGGCCAGGGGCCACTCAACAGGGGAAGGGAAGTCTTACCATATTGTTGTCAGAGCAGATAATCAGCCGAGCACATGAAAGGGAAACCTTCCAGATTCTGCGGGCCAAGTCATAGTGCTGCTGTAGCCGTTTGCTTGTGAAAGTGATGTTTGAACACCCTCTTCAAGATTGATAACTGTCTCGTTAACAGACAGTTTATCACACACATCGAACACACCATAGAAGAAGAGACGGAGATGAACCACCAATCACGGTCAACAGGCAGATGTCAATTCATAACTTTATCAAATCAACATGCTAATAGCAACAGTCTACATAACTGTTGCTGTGCAAGAGCTATGCGTGTCGTCTTGACTGTCCTTCATGTTCAGACTGACTAGATTACAGCTTGGGTTCTATAGGAGCAGGATACAGATGCAGACAGTTCTCCAGTGTCAGATAGCCTATACATGGTCTCTGCTGCCAATCAACAAGAGAATGTTTTGTGTTTCATATATATGTAGCCACTTCCCCTTTGAAACCTTCAAATGATGTGTGGTGAGGAGGCTCCATTAGTGTAAATGGGCCCCATCATCAGCTGATAACTACTTCCTGTAAGACATCCTGTCTCAACTTCAAGGATAGAGTGAAGCCCAGACAGTGATGAGCTGCTGCTGATTGGATCTTTTACATGTCAAAGACAGGCCCATAGGGAAGTGATTAGTGCTGTTGTTTCTCTGCAAATAAACTCCATGGATTGCACACCTTGTAATGCATCTCGTTACGAAAACTATTTAAATTTCATTTGATCAACAAATAATCAAATGGACAACTCCTCCATTAAAATATATGATTTGATTGATGATTGTAGGGGACAATGAACATAGAAACGGTTTTTTTCTCTGTATGTCTGTGTCATGTTGGATCATGTTTATATCATATCTACTTTGAATTGCTTTTCATTTATGTTGCTTGTAATGGAGTTGAATGTTTTTTGTTTCTACACATGTGGGAATAGGAACAGTCCTTATTCCACTTGAGGAATAACAAAAAACTACAAACTAGATATTACTTTATAATAACAAAGTAATTTTCATGTAGCAATAAGTTGATACAATGTTGTTCTAGAGTAATTACAGTATTACTACAAAGGTATAAGAAGAGGTTCAAAATGGGACCTATTAGAATTTATTTAGGTACACAATGGAGTCTACTGCAGTGAGGTTTATCATTTATAAATGTTTATCTAGCTTTTATATGTGAATGGCCTGCAAATGATCTTTATTTACTTTCTTTACATAGTAATGACCCTAATAGAATGCATATATAAACATAGACTTGGCTTTGATTTAGCTCTTTGGAGATACAAACAAATGTAGGAAACCTGCTGTGGTCTGGTGTGATCTGGTGATCTGGTGAAGTCAGTGAGTCAGAAGTGAGAATGTGGAGTTATAACACTTTCAGTTTTGTTCTTCCCCAGTACGGGTGGCTCTTGTGTTGCATTATTTCCATCAAAAGTACTATGCGGTACTATGCCTCACACACAAACACACACACACACACACACACACACACACACACACACACACACACACACACACACACACACACACACACACACACACACACACACACACACAAGCACACACACACACACACACACACACACACACACACACAAGCACATGTGTACTGTATGTGCATGAGGTATTTCTGTATTTCAGTTTTAATAAATTTACAGAAATTTCTAAAAACATGTTTTTGCTGTGTGGATTGATGGCAAATTATTTTAATTTAATCCATTTTAAATTGAGCCTATAACACAACAAAATGTGGAAAAAATTAAGGGGCTGAATACTTTCCAAAGTATGTAGTCATCGTAAATACATTTCCATCCAAACTCACACCTGCATACAGATGCCTGTGTGAGTGAGTGAGTGTGTGTGACACCTTGGGCTTGCTGCTAGACGTGGTTTGGTTTCGCTTGGAGCTGACCTGGTTCATCCTGCCTAATGGTCCTCTGTGGCTTAGCATTACTAGAGCATGGCGCTAGCAATGCTAAGGTTGTGGATGTGGTTTCCGCTGGGACCATACATAAAAAAAAATGCAGTATGCAGTCAATGTACTGTCAGTTGCTTTTGACAAACACGTCATATAAATGGCATATTATATGTTTATTATTATGGTATGAATTTGTGTGTGTGTGTGGGAGGTGGGTGGGAGTAGAGGGTGTTCACCATAGTGACTCAGCTGTGGAACTTACCGCTGCTACTGAGAATTGATGCTGTACCCACTCGTAGGTCTACTTGGTCTACTCAGCCCCCTCAACACCTCTAACCCCAAGCACTGTGATGAAGAGAGAGAGCGTAAGAGAGAGAGAGGAAGAGAGGAAGAGAGAAAGAGAGAGAGAAAGACAAAGAGAGAGATAGAAAGAGAGGGAGAGAGAGAGAAAGAGAGAGAGAAAGAGAAGGGCAAAGAGAGAAGGGCTGGGGATGGGTACATTGGGGGTCGTGTGTGTCATTGGCAACCTATTTTCGTGACAATAGTTTTAAGTCTAAGATCGTATAATTATTTATTCACATTAAGAGGAGAGTGCCCAAGAACTAAAGGCTACAACTGCAACAAAACCAATATAACACTGTCAATACCTGTTTTTAACACACTATTATTAATCTTTCTGCTATAGGAACTGCCACTGACAAGTACAAAAATTCTCTGAAAGGAAAAGCCTGAGTGAAATATAATTCTTGATTATCCTTGTGTTCATATTTGTGATGCACTGTGTGCACTATGCGTGTAGACTAGAGTGGACAGTCGGAGAGTCTCGGCCGACACGCTTTATGAACAGCTTCCCCTGTGTTTTCTTTTTGACACGTCTAAAGGGTTGTTTCTGACACCTTGCCATCCTGCCTGTTACTCCCCCTGTGGAGCCCAGGCAGGAAGAAAGAGCTGGTGACCTCGCCACCGCTGCCTAGGCCACTCCCACCCTGCAGAGAGCAGAAGGTCTGGCCCTCGGGCCATGCCAGGAACTCCACAGTCTGCGCTGCTTATGTCATAATGGCAGGGCTGGTGGGTGGCTGTGATTGGCGAGTCCTCCTTCCACAACCTGATAGCTTAAAAAACTGCCAGTTGGTACATCAGATTTTCGGCAAATAGTGGAATTCACTCAAGGGTAAAAACAAATAGGGAGTTAGAGCCGCAAATGAAGTAAGGTTCAAAAACAAATATGGCTGTGGTAACACATACCAGTAAATAAAAATCACGCAGGCAGACAAATATACCATGGGGACAGTTTGGAGGGGATACGGACACCAGAAGGTGAAGGCCTCCAGTGACCCTCTTCCACTGCTACCCCCTACCTTTATATTTATGGTTGAGTCCTGTCTCCTGAAAGGGGCAGCAGCAGGAGCGAACCATCACATTTGGTGCCCAGCATGGGGGCGGTTGGTGAGCTGTCATGTTCCAGCTATCCCATGGAGATACTCTTCTGCCTCTCAGTGAAGATTTTGTGTATTCTAATTTGCATTTGCTAATTAGATCCCTGTTAGCATGATTTTGTGCAGAACACACCTTTGAAGGAAATTCATTTGAACACATCCCTCTATAAGAGGTTGAAGTTACTCTCTGAGACATGAAATCTAATGGTGTTAGTAAGGAGAGAGATGCTAGATTAGAAATGTTGAAATATTTGCATACCATGAACACAACCAGACAGGTTTTGGGACTTCAGTTAAAACCTCTTACCCTTTTTTTTCTCCTTGATGGAATTCATATAGTGGTTTAGATCAAGCAAGCGCTGATGTAGATAACTTAATAAGCGCTGATGTAGATAACCTTGATGATGTTTTATGTCTCCAGGACAGACTGTCAAATCTCTCTTTAACTGAAATGTAGACACTCCCCCTGAACAAAGAGAGTCTCTTGATCAACGTTGTAGGAAGATCTGGGACTCCCTTAGAGCTTCTTCAGAAACAGCTTTACAGGAAGTTTGTCATCTCAATCACCATCCCCAGCCAAGAGGCTGACACCCTCAGTCATTGCTTCAGGACAGGATGTTAGCTAACTCATCAATTCAGTGATGCCAAGGTCTGTTTAGAGGCTCTCCTCATTATCACCCTGTCTGAGCTCCTTGAGCTCCAGGCTGCCCATCGTTATGCCAACGCCATCACCTCTGCCCCCAGAGACCCGTCTGGCCTGGCTTCACAATGGCACCCCTTCAACAGGAACTCACCCAGGAAGTAGGGATGCAATAGAGAGTGGAATGGACCCAAAAGTTGTACTCTCAAACATTATATAACACAATAATGCAGAAGGGGACTGACTTCTTGGACTATGACACAGGGGTCAATAGCAAGTGACAATTATTTAGCTGGTCAATAATGCAGCCCCATTGTCAAGCAACAAAGAGAGAGAAAAAACAACAATCTATAACACCAATACACTGAATAGCTCATACACTCAGGGAGGGAAATAATATTATCTGCATTATGTTTTCCCTCAGAGCAGGCGTCGATGATGGAAAATATGCTGAGTCTGGTATCACATTATGATTAACAATTTACTAAAGGCTCTTCCTTGCTTTGTTATTCCACAGATGATTGAAAATCAGTGCAAATACCAGTGTACGCACACAGGGTTCATTTGATTCATTGATTGATTTATTGGTTCCGTGGTTAATCACTTCCCCTGAGGTAATTTGTAAGCTCTTTATGGTTCAGAGGCACAATGCATGTTATCAAATATAAGCCAGAGGTAATTAATCGGCTTTGTTAGAAATTGGAGGTAGAATTGCCCCATGAATCTGTGATTGGGTGTGACGGATACACTGTGAGCTGCTATATGAATCACCTCCCTGGATTTTAATATCACAACAGAATAAGGCAGATGAAACTCTGATTCTTAGTTAGACTTTTAAGAAGGTGAATACTCACAAAGCAGCCGGCCCAGGCAGCATTCCAGGCCGTGTTCTCAGAGCATGTGCTGACCAGCTGGCAGCTGTCTTTACGGACATATTCAACCTTTCCCTGTCTCAGACCACCATTGTTCCTGTGCACAAAGGTTAAGGCCCACATCAACTTCACATTACCTGACACACTAGACCCATTCCAATTTGCATACCACCCAAACAGATCCACAGACAATGCAATCGCCATGGCACTGCACACTGCTTTATCTCACCTGGACAAGAGGAACACCTATGTGAGAATGCTGTCCATTGACTACAGTTCAGCATTCAACACCGTTGTTCCCTCCAAGCCCGTGACCAAGCTCAGGGACCTGGGTCTAAACCCCTCCCTGTGTAACTGGATCCTGGACTTCCTTCCTTTTTATTGTGGCTCATACAAGCTGCCTGGGCAGATGCTAAATACACGGGCACCCCCCTAACCCCCGGTTACCCCCGCAACCCCCAGATACACAGGGTACTATGGCCTTTGTCTGTCTTAATTGAAGGCCCTGCTTCATCTAAACGGCTTTTCGATAGTGTATGAAACAGAGCTGGTGCTTGGGGTTAAATGCATCTTAATCAGCGCACTAATCCCGTCATTAACAGAGACACGCGAGGTGTCGAGAGCTGCGAGGAGAGCTCGATAATTGAGAGGCTGCTCCTCTGCTCCTTGTGCTGTGTGGGGAGAGAGAGAGAGAGAGAGAGAGAGAGAGCAGCCAGGGGATGGTGGAGGAAAAGAGGAGGCTAAAACATGCCATCATAAAGACAAAAAAATGAAAAGGAGGTAAATTAGAGGTTTTGAAGATGGTGAGAAATGATTAAAAGCTAAAGGAAACAAAGAGGGACAGGTGTTTTTTTTGTTTTTTTTTACCTGGGTGGGCCCAGATACATCCTTGTCATAGGTAACCTTCATTCCTTCACTGAAACTTCAGAAAACAACATGAAAAACCTGCTCTGAGGAGAATCTCCCTCGAAATAAGGAGAGACAGATTGGTATTGTGTATGGTCTTATAAGTCTTCCAAACCAACCTCCCACCATATTTTTTCCTGCTCCACTCCCTGTCACATTCTCAGAGTTGTTCTCACTGTATATTTTAGCACCTCCCTTCCCCCTGAAGCTTGTGTTCTTCCGTGCCCCCCACCCCCCCATCACTCCCCCACTTACCCTCTTTTGATAAACAGGACCATGAATCAACAACAAGACTACTGAACAAACATACTGCTTTTTTTTTTGCACAAGATATACTTAATATGTGTTCATTTGCATCATCCTTCTGAGGTGTATTTTTCACCTAGTTTGATAACTCATTACAGATCCATAGACTCTGTGATCCTATAATGGACTGCCAATTGGTCACAAGCCTCAAAACCAATTTTTTTTTTCTTCACATTTGTCAGTGCACATCTCTTTCTGACAAATGACTGAAAATATGTGAGTCTAATACTGTACCTTTGGACTGCTCATTCTGTACGAATCCCAGCAAATTCAAAGTAGCTGGGCGTATTCATGCACTCACATACGGAGAACCAAAGGAGGTTGGTACAGGCATACACACATGCATGCACACTCACGCATGCACTCAGGCACACACACACATGCACACACACACACACACACACACACACACACACACACACACACACACACACACACACACACACACACACACACACACACACACACACACACACACACGCGCGCACACACACTTCCTCTCATACTCTGCCCCTCTTGTTTTTTATCTTAACCCTATGCACTAACCTACAGGAGGTTGGGTACACACACGCACACACGCACACACGCACACACGCACACACACACACACACACACACACACACACACACACACACACACACACACACACACACACACACACACACACACACACACACACCTCCCCTCAGACTACCCTTGCTCCTCTTATTTGTTATCTTAACTGGCCCACCTCTCCACTCCCAATGCAGACCGTCAACTGTATAGTTCCCTCCTATCCCTCGCTATGCCTGGTGACAACCCAAGCACTCAGGACGTTGTGAAAGCTTTGACACACTCCTGCTCTGGAAGTGTTAATAGATTATTTTATCACTTGGCTGAGACAAGGGGAGCATACAGGCCAGGGTGTTGGGAGGGGGTTTATAGGGAGGCAGAGGGGGTCACAAAGGAATCAGAGACGTTCAGCTGCTTTAACTCATATAGCAAGCTGTGGCCCGCAAGCTGATCCTATTTAGCCTATATTCAAGTATCAATATATGTTGTATTTTTACCAATATGAGGCATTACAATTTGAAAACTACAGGGTGGCTGTAAGTTTCTGATTTGTCTGGGTTTATATTTCAAACCTGTAATATGTTAACACACCAAGCCTTTTTTTGGCTGTAAATGCCACAGTTAGGGGATGTGTTGTTTTGCCATATAAATAGCTTTTCATGCATTCAAACTGACAGATGAGAGTGGGGCTCTGTGTGTCTGTGTGCCATGTATGTGTGTGTGGTACTGCGACATGACCACTGCCTCTACCACACGGTCACCTCCGCACAGGGGCAAGGGGCCACAGACAGACAGACAGACAGACAGACAGACAGACAGACAGACAGACTTCTGTTACCGTACCTTCAACACATCTTCCTCTGCCACGGCTGAACAGAGCTAGAGCTAGACTGAGACCCGACCAAAAACACCACTGTCACCTGGTTCGACTCTGACACACTCTCCCTCACAGTTACTTCTGAGAGGTTCCATTAACTTTGGAGTATGCAGGTGAGCTCTGTGATGGGTTGTCTCTATCATAAAGGAAAGACAGGTAAAGCATCTCTATGGCCTATTCTTCATTTGGTGTAATTATGGATGAAAAAGTAATAGATGTTTTTTTTATTTTTTTATTTTTTTACTTCTACTGCTTTCAGAGCCACTCTCATCACCACATTCTTATTAGTGATGTCTCTCCCTGAAAGGGTCTCTGTGTGGTGTTCTCTGGCCATCCACAGTACCCTGCCTTTGTCGGCATTAACAAGCCAAGCAACCGAAGGATAGCTTTTCAACAGGTAGAGAGCCCAGAAAGACTACTAGAGAAAAGAAAGAAAGGAAGGGGAAAAAAAAAAAAAACTTGATCAAAAGACAAGATGTTCTCTGCGGTGCTGTTTAGAGCTCGTGGATTCTATACTGAATCCTATTCATCTCTCTCTCTCTTTTTCTTGTGGCTCTTTTTTTTTTAACACGTTGGAGTAGAGGCACTGTACCTCGTAATGACCGGAGACTTTGGGATATGTAGGATGGAGAGACCGTATCCACTATCTTAATGAATAGGGAAAACACAGAGCCTGAATGGTCTTTCTTGTTTCGCTTGCCTCGTGCAAAACCCCAGGCTGCCTGTTGAAGTGGCTTTGGTGGCTTCTTCCACTTTTCCCTGTGTGCTTTCATAGAAGTCATAATTATCTTGGTGAGTGCCCTTCAAGTGAGAACCCAGGGCTCTTTGTACCTCTTACCCACCTCTCCATTTTCCTCCCAAAATGGAAGTCATATTAACATTTCTTCTTCCCCTTTTCCGATGCAGTGACAAATACAGACAGTTCTACCAGTGCTCCTGCTTCCAATCCATTGGATTTCATTCAACCTGATTCTGGGGTCAGTTTATACATCTTAAAAGCATGTGGATTAGAAAAAGTAATGACTGTACAATTGATTAGTCTTAATGTATGTTAGTGTTTGGCAACACAATTATTCCATGTGTTACATTGTACTTTTCAATATGAAAAAAAAAACATATCTTAAAATAACTAAAACTATCAAGGCTGACAGAAATCCAAACAATTTCATGTAACAAACACTTGGCTTTAAACTGGTTAAATACCCAAGGATGGAAATCTCTTCTCCTCTCTCTCTCTTACAGCTGCTCAAATGTATTTACTTCTGTCCCTGTGCAGTGTTGAGTTCCTCTAGGCTCAGTCACCTCAACCCTCTTAGGGACACAGGGACATCGGAGGTCTTCAGATAAGGTGTCATATGATATATGACATATCAAACAGTGGGACTATCAGATAAAGAAAGTTACAACATTTCATGTTGTCTAGCAAGTTACCTCTCTAGGGGAGAGGGTGAGGAGGGATGCTATTCAACATCAATATGGCTACATAGTGTAAACTGTGACAATTTCATTGTCAAGTTAGCTCAGGCCGTGACCCTGAAAAAAATAACCAAAGTGTAAACTTCAACACAGTAGTACACAACATGACTCACCTGGCTCTCACTACACCCAGCGGAGATGCATGGTGATCTGGATATGACCCCTAGAGCATGTATATCCTGCCTGATATAGTAGGTCAATTGAGGGGCCATGGATGGGGGTGTCGTAAATAAGTACATTCCCATCATCACCCCCACCCCCACCCCAGAACACAGCCTTTGTCCTAAACTTGACCTTTTCCCTTTTCATCTTCAATCAGTGCACAGCATGTTGCACCCAGGGTGAAGTGTTCATTCAGCCCCCTCTTGACCCCCAATAGCTTTACACCCACACCAATGCTGGGGTCCATCCCATTTAGATCAAATAAATCACTGACTTTGGTTGAAATTGACTTTAAAAAACATATAACTTCCTCACCAAAATAATTAAACCCTTGATTGATATTGAAACCAAAACCACTGCAATGATGTTCATTCCCTCCTGGTTTCCTCCTGGTCAACGATAAATGTGTTCAGTCACCACCCTACAGTATACCCTGCAGATACTTCTCATGATCTCCTTATCTTAGGACGACACATCTTTAGGGCTTTCTTCAGTCGAAAGGTGTTGACACACTCAGCCCTGGGACGACTTCTATTCCTCTATCCACAAGGTGTAAGTACGGTAGTTATCCCAGGTAAGGTCATGGCTGGATGCTCTGGTTGCGTGGCAATAGTGTAGGTCTCAGGGCCTGAGGGTCTGGCTATATATATGTATAAGTCTCAGGTCAGATCAGACTGCACCTGACAGGTGTGGAGTGTGTGTAACTAAACCCAAGTTGATATCAGAGAAACTGCCCTGTCTTCTCGCGCCCAGGAGTCATGCTATCTATGCCAATGTCTATCATGTAAAATGACAGAGTGCTGGCGGAGTGTGTATGTTTGGAATGTAATAGCCTCTTCGTCCAAGAGCCCTGTCTTTGTTTAAATAAGATTACTTTTCAGTGATTGTTGTTGTTATTATTGTTGTTTTACTTGAAAACACCCCTTCTGTCCTCTCATCTTCTCCCATTATGCTTAGAGCCACATTGGCAGAGAGCCCAACTGTATGTTGCCTCTCTGGATGTAAAAGCTGGGAAAAGCGTTCTGAAATGTATAAACTGTCTGTGGCTAAAAGAAAAAACAAACTAAAAAGACATATTGGTTATATATACCATGTAGATGGTATAGTCTGAGGTATTCTTTCCCCAAATTGTATCAAAGCGTCCCCATCCATTCCATGGAATAGAGAGCTCCACAAGCTGGCCGGGCCTGGCAGTAGACTGCACATCTTTAGCAGGCTGGCAACAGACGTGTCCGTCACAGGTTTGTAATCAAGAAGTGTGGCCCCCCCTTGTGGAGAAACCCACCCACCCCCTCACTCCCTAACTCTTCCGGCTGATTACTCATAATGTAATTTTAATTAAAAACTGCGGTGTCAAAGGGTTTAGCCTGCCTGAGAAGCGGGCCCAGATTGTGGCGCTGTGGCAGCCCCTTCACTTGGTTGAGAGGAAATGCATCCTGACACCACTGGGGTGCCATAGACAACCAACGCCAAGACAAACAAAGACTGGATGCCCCCATTTTACAGGGCACGGTTTGGCCAAGTGAGCAGTCATAATGATAGACAGAGAGATGGTGTTTTCCTGCTTTATTGTCATTTGGTGTAAATCAAAATCAAAATGGCACTCAGTGTCTCGCGTTTCCTGTGTGTGGGATGTGTTTAGCAATGTTTGCTTGATAATGAGAACGTTGAATGATGTTACCAAGTTTTGCTTGGCTGATGCAGACCTCTCAGTCTGTTAGGAGTTGACCAGGTTATCCTCTGTGTGGTGTGTCTAATTATTTGATTGCTATCTGATCTTAGAATCAAATATCAATATCTTCTTCAACATCAATACAATTTTATCAATATGTCTAATGAGTTCAAAGTATTATAGAGTGATCATTTGGAAGCATGTGACAGCAGGACCAAAGAAGGGGGGGGGGGTTATAGTGTGATGCTAATTGACATTGGATGACCTTAGAGGGAAAATGATGTGTGATTTGTTTGGATCTGTCTCTGTTGAATGTCTTGAACTGGGATACAGCTTGAGAAGGGCACATTTTAATCTATTCACAACCGAAATAGGAAGACACTGAGGAAACTTGGCAGAGCTCAGGAAGGTGTCATTATTCGCCTGACACAACGAGATGAGATAACACAATACAATTTCGTTTTTTTCTTACAAGATTTAAAGTTGTATCAAACATGCATTCTTTCTTAAAGATTAACTTAAATTGCCACTATCAGCTTTCACAAGAATGACTGCAGAAAGACCAAAACAAGAATCAACAGTTGAGGTCCACCGGTGGTTTGTAATCCCCTCACCTGAACCGTCGGATTATCTTGCTCTCCATCGACCCTGAAACAGCTCCCTACTGCTCTGGCTTAACCACTCTCTCCAATCCTATCTCCAAACCCATCTGCTAAGACATTACTGAGACCCTACAAGTCATAGCTGAGGGGAGGAACTTCAGAGGGGCTCAGCCATAAAGCTGAGATGGAAAAGACTCTTAGAGCATCCTGCACATCAAGTCATATCCCCCAATGCTGGCATGTCACCGTTACACATCGACTGTATATTCACTTAATGGAGACTTAAGGTTTTTCTCAAAGGTGTCTTATTAATTGTTGGCTTTCTAACGAGAGGGGGGAAATGCAGTGACCCTTTAACACTTACTGACAGGGGCCTTGTGTTCCTGTTAGTGGACAGTTGGAGTGGCCACAGTTGGCCTGACCAGTGAGGCATGGTATAAGGGGGTTTAACTTTGCTAACCTCCCTTCTGCCAGGTTCACGGAGGCCTGCTGCTCGGGTATATTGGACTCATGGGTCACAGCCCAGGCTCCCGCTATCTCCGCCTGCCCTTGCAATAAAGATCCTGCCTTAAGGGGACAGTGTTGCTGTCCGGGGGAGATCCCATGTTATTAAATTCTCCTCTGCGCAGCCCCCCCTCTGCCCTGGTGTCAGATGGGATAAGTAAACACAGAGGCGCATGGCGTCTGGCAGGTGTTACAAGACGGTGCCAAGTCCTGGTGCTCTTGTGATCACCCTCAGGTGGATCCACCAGGGACGGTTCAGCACCTTGCTATAAGTGTACACACAGTATTGCGCGCACACACACACACAGACACACACACCACACACACATACAGTTTGCACACACACGTCCACACACACATCAAGCGCACACACACAAACACACACACCACACACACATACAGTTTGCACACACACATCAAGCGCACACACACACACACACACACACACACACACACACACACACACACACACACACACACACACACACACACACACACACACACACATAGTTCATTACAAGAGCAACAATCAATGTATGTTTGAGCCTACAGGTCCTGCCCACACTCAGACAGTTGAGGTGACAGACTTGTGTGGCGGTCCCATTTGCACAAGAACACCCACTTGAACATCTTTGTGGTCGATCTTCTCATGCTTGTATCGTGAAAAAGAAGCTGCACGTTTTATTTGATATTGGTCTGTTTCTGACAGATAAAAGGTTGAGAACTGCGAGAACTGAAGGCAGACAGGCGGGCACTTTGTTTTACGCCTGGCTGCTGTTGTGGTATGGCAGGTGCTGCATCTATGGTGCATTAGCACCCGACTACAAGCCTACTTTACAGCTGACTGTGGTCAGCAGCAGCACTTTATTGAATATGTGCAACTGTGGTTGAGACTTTGTTTTTGTTATTGTAAGCACACCATGTACACATGTTCTCACAGGATTTAATTTTTTTTTTTTTTACACTGCATTGGTTTGAAACAATCAAATTGAATCAACATATTTTTTGTCCTCCAAATGTCAAGGTCTGGGATATATGCCTAGGCTACATTATGTTGGTGCTGCAGGTCTGTCGTGCCCAATTCTATTTCCAATAAGCTTCACCAAAGTTTTGGACTTTGCGTGTGACCACTGAGTTGGCTATACAAAGACGGTTTTCAAACCAGGCCAGGGACCAGTTTTAAGTAATTACCTTAAAACAAAAAAAGAAAGAAGCCAAAACCCACTGGGGCCTGACACATCATTTGGGAAACACTGAATTGATTAACTATACTGTTGCCTTTTGTAAATTAACAAAGCCTTTTTGTGTGATAAGTACACTGTAATAACTTTATAACATAATAAGACAAATACGTAATTCATGCGAAAATATGTATATGTTGGTGAGGCTGTTCCTCTCAACTTCCCTTAATATTCCTTCCTTTATTTAGACTTCCTTTCCTCGGAATGCCATATCCAGCTCCATAATAACAAATGCTCTGAATGACATTATGAATGTATTTTTCACCTGTAGGACTGAGGTTGGCTGTCAATCCTTATGTAATTGATAGATCACCACTTCTGTAAATACAGAAATGTAACCATTCTTTAATTTGACAGCCATTAGATTTATTTACAGTCATGTTTTTTTTTATTATATAAAATTGAAGCATTGCAATGCACCATTTTGTAAAGGTGTGCAGCTGTTGTACTGACGTTGAGGTCCCTGATTGTGGAGTTTGTAGTTCCTTTGGTACTTTCGAACTACAATACGTTAGACGCGGAAATGTACACGAGCATGAACGCGAGAGGTCACATTGCTTTAGTTCTCTAATGTTTTGAGAGACACTGCTGGTACTTATGGAGACATTAAGATCAGGTATTATATAGAAAATAATGTGTTAAGTACAAACATACTATCGCTATCCATTTGCAATGTTATCGTTGTACAGCATGCTAGTTATTAGACATCGCTATCTAGCTAGATACAATACAGCTGCATCATGTTGCAATCAATTGTATAGCTAGCTAGGTAGCAAGCATTAGCATACTAGCTGTCATCTGGTTAGCTAGCTAGCTAGCTACAGGCTCCACCGCCATACAGACTAATATCTGGTGAGCATCTCTGTCCAAGATAACTATGCGGCCAAAGAAGTGCGACAGCTTGTCCCCATGGTCCATTGACATTGATTTTGATGAGTAAGCTACTAGCTAGCCAATAGAGCGGGTCAATGTTGAACCTGACCTGACAGCGTCATGCCATTGTCACCTTATTTAGGCGAGAGCTCTTCGCATAATGATTACGGTTATGTTAACTACCCACAATAATATATATGACAGCTGTGTTGGCTAGTCTATAACTTTGTGTCTGATGATTGTGTCTGCCATTATCTTCTCACAGAGGAGCCTCATCTTAGGCATGTGGAGACAGACGTGCTGATTCCCAAGATGATGAGGGAGAAAGCTAAGGAGCTCTGTGCTGAGAACGTTGATGGTACGTGTCCAGTCCAAAGTCCACCCCAGGGAACATTCACTTCTTCCTGGTTTACTCAGGGAAATAGTCAGTCATGCCCTGCGTCCTCAATTCTCCACCTTCTTAACCTTTTCCCTGAACTGAACACTTGTTCACTCCCCTACCTGTATTTAAATGTGCAGTATTGGTGTTACCATGGGCTCTAACACTATTACTGTGCTTTTAAATCTATGTGGGGTATTAGTGGACAAATGCACAGTTGAAAAGCTGGAGAAAAAGGGTGCTTTCACACCTATGGTTTGTTTGCTTAAGTCCGAATCAGGGTTGAAATTATTACTGCATTTTGTATTTGGTTTGATCAGGTATCACATAGCCAAATCTCTAGTAACATAACTTAAACAAAAGCCATGTGGTCATTCATTTAATGGACAGGAATCTGCTGGGTTGTTCCAAAACATTGCAAGTGGTGATCTGGTTGTTTCTATGGTTTCAGTTTGGTTCACTTCAGAGGGGTCTGACTATATGAAAATACCCTTAGGGTCTGTCTACACCCATTGCAGAGGGGCTGAAGTTTCATTGCTTATGCAAATCCACTGTTATAACTCAAAAGCTCTTTTTTTATTTTTGCCTGATAATGTACAGTTAATTAAAAAATATATATGTTTTTAGGGCATTTCTGCTTTATTGGGATAGAGACAGTAGAGACAGGAAGGATGGGTGAGAGAGAGGAGGGATGAGATGCAAGACATGTCGAGGGTCGGAGTTGAACCAGGAACCATGCGATTATGCGGTATGCGCATTAGTGTGCTATGCCACTAAGCGCCCAATGTACAGTTAATTCAAGCACCACATCATCAGCAAGGGGGGGGGGACTCAAGGGAACTGGGTTGGAGATAAAATATTTTAATTTCAGAATTCAGTTTGCCCCTGGACCCACCAACGTTCTCTTAGTGGATTCATGCAAATTTCACCACTGAGCATCACTGTTATAAATATGGTCCATCACTCCATCACCGTTACTTAATGTTTGATCAAGCACCCATGATCCCTTGCTTGTTGCCTATATTTGTGTTTTTCAGTTTGATGTATATCCCCGGTCTGAACCGTTGCAGAGGTTAATTTGGTTTTAAGACCTGATAACGAAAGAAGACATTCTAAGCCTTTTAGACCAAACCTGATATGGTGGTTTTAAATAAATGCATATTCCTCTTTAGCACAAACTTAAAAGTTGTTTATTGACTTCCTCTTTTCAGTTTCCAACTTCCCTTTTAGATCAACGCCAATGTTAGCTTTATTAGGCGGAGCGTAGACCAGTGATCTGGTAGATTCACACATACTGTAATAGAGACGTTTGACAGGCATATGATTTTATTAGTGTGTGGTTGAATTTCAAATACTTCGTTAAATGTTGGTAATATTTTTGCTGTTGCAATGCTGCATACTTTCTACAGTATGGGCTAGTCCCTGTGGATGGATGTGGGGATTTTGGAAGGTCTTATTACTCATTGCTAGATTTATGGACAGAGTTACACATGGTTTCGTCTCAGGGAATTCAGAATTCTCATTTCATTCCAAGTATCAAATAAGTAATCTTCTCTGCTACTTTGTATCTACTGCTGTTGTCCCATATCCCTATGTCCCTTGAATTGCACTCAGCAATATTTATTTTTCTGTAAGGAGCCTCGGCCGCTCGTATTTTGCAACCAAAACTCTTCGGTTTGCATCTGGCTTTGACGCTGGCCTTTGATTGCGTTTCATGTCGGTCCCCTCCATCATGCGCATGCATAGGAGACGGGTCTTTGGAAACCCCCTATATGATCATTGCCCCCTCACTTTCACACCTCCACCCCTGCACTGCTGCACGCTCCTGTAGTGTTGGCGACACTCATATTGACTGTTTGCACTTGCACAGTGCATTTTTTGTGTGTGTGTGCGTGTGCATAGTAACTCTGATTAGTAATATTAGTATCTGGTGGGGGCCCTGATAGCCCTACTCCATACCTCCTCGACAACAAGGTTCCCCTCTCCCAGACCACTGTGTAGGCCTAGTCATAAGCTGGAGATCATTGTCATTTGGCTTGTCTGTGTAGGATGGATGACTGTTGATGTGTGACCAGGCATCAGCAGTATTAAGAGTGTCAGAGTCCTGGGAGGGGTTTCGGTTGATTAGATTAGTTGCAGTGTTCTGCCTCCTCAAATTGGTTTTGCCGGAGGTTTTCTGCTTTCAGATGAACGCGCTCGTGATAATCATACAGATAAAAGCAATTATTACCATTGTTGAGGGAGAAGGTTTGAGGTGTTGGAGAGGGGGACCTAATTAGAGCCTGACAAAGACCTTGCTAACAGTGTGAGGAGCAAGGCCCTTCAACACCTCTTTTACACCACAAACATGGCACCTTTCATCTTAAAGGCATTGCTACCCAGTGCAAGAAACGAGAGGAAATCCTCTCCCATCCTTACAGTTTACTACAGGTACCACTATCTACGGTGCTGACCTTTCACTGTCTCTGCTGTTTGTTTTGTTTTCCGGAGCTGGGTTAAGGCACGTTATAATTTTTTTCATGAAAGTGTTGTTGAGTAGAGCGAATCCTTATTAGCGGAAAATGCCTTCTCCAGTAAACCTAAAGAGATCAAGATACTGAGTTTAGTGTGGCGAGACTTAACAACAGTGTGGTTGTTTCTCACTGTATGGGTGGATTGGGCTCCGTGTGTATATTTGTTCAAGCTGGTTCACCCCAAGCATATTAATACCTTGATAGGCCTGCTTGCCCTTGGTGAGCAGTGGAGGGTAGCTTATTTAGAATGGTGGCTCCCTGTTACTCTGTAAATGTGGAAATAAACAACCACAAGTATGACCACCGTGGTGCCTTGGTTAGTCTCGGTTGGCAGAAACATTGCCAAGATAAGAGTAGTGCGAATACCAGCTTGTGGTTATTTGCCCTCAGGCTGTTCTATAGAGAGTATAAGAGATGTCAGAGAATATTGTATATAGAAATGGACTGGGCCCCCCTGCTTAAAAAAAAAAAAACTAACCTTCTCTGATCCATTGCTAATTCTAGTGCCCTTCCATTTTGTTTCAGCCTTCAACCACTGCTGTAAGGACAACGGCTTCATGATGGTGTTCAGGTGTCGGGAACAGAACTCTGCACTGAAGCAATGTCTGACTCTACAGTGAGTGTCGTAATACATGCAATCACTCATGCTGAGTCTTTTGTAAACTAACAGAGGTTTTGTCGTTTTGTTCTTTGTTGTAATGCAGTGTTTGTTGATAGTAACGGTGGCCTTTGTACGTCCGTCCACACAGCTACAAAGACCCAGTCTTCTACGAGGAGTGCAAGCAAGAGTACCTTAAAGAGAAGATGGAGTTTGAGAGGACAGGGATCCCATCCAAGAACAGGAAACAGAAGCTCCCAGCCAGCATGTAAAGAGACAAACATCCTCCCTCGGAGGACCGGGGGAGTGAGGTTGTGAGTGGGGTGGTGCTACTACCCGCAGGCCTTTGCTTTGCAGTGTGTTTATATTGTACATACGATTAGGATCACTCGCTAGATCAGAAGTCATGATGGAAATGGACAGAAGAAATTAAAAGCATTTTCAGGCCATTTATACTGTTGACTTTCTTGGCCCGAGGTATAAGCTGTTTTGTGAGCCAAGTTTGCAAGAATTGTCTAACAAAGGGCCTCAGCAGGGTTATACAGAGCTTGTAGAAATGTCAACTGTGTGCACCAAAAAGACACCGCAGCTCTTACCCGTATGTCACAAGACCTAATGGAAACCTCACATTGGCAGAGTCTTTCAGCTCAGTCCTGTATTTCAGAATGCCCAATAATGTTTTTTGTTGATGCAGTCTGTTTTCACTTGGTTGTATATTTATGATGAAGTGTCTCCTATGCTTGCGGATGTTTCATATTGAGCTTGTTATCGAAGCATCAGTGTAACGGGGAAAGGAACTCTGCCACTGTCTTGCTCTCCAACCAATTAATATTGAGCTTGTTAGCCTTCTGTAGGCCAAACACATTTAAGGCAGTAAGGTCCACAATTAGATTGTAATGGTCATACCAGTCCTGAGCTGATTTAAGAATGAAAAAGGTTTTCCATCACCACTTTTATCAGGCCGAAATGATGCGACGTAATTATCACAGATGAATCAGTTGTGGTGTGATGACAATTACACTACAGTTTGCTATTCGTGTTATGTAAAATAAAAACAATTAGACTCACAGTTCATTGTGTTATCAGCATATCAATATATAAAGAAAAATATAAATTCTTAGCCTTTGTTGTTATTTTGTCTGATTGCTCTTAAATGTCACAGTAGTTAAAAATGCATGATACATAATTATCCTCAAAATATCTGAAGCCTTCTTACAGATGTTTTATCTGCTTTAGCTTTGTGTCTCCGTCATGCATGACTTCTTTAATATGTGGCTTACTAGCTCTTGTCATTCATCTACCTATATATTACATCTATCTATTTATATTCATTTTATTCATCCAAGCTCAACACTGCATGCTATCACACTAGATGTGAACTGTGGCAGTGTTGCTGTGCCGTGAAGCAAGATAACTCTGGGTGTATTTTGATAGGACGGATGTTTAACGGTAAATGTACAGTGCTGTGGAATCTTTCGCACAAGCTCAATTATCACCTCTGTTGACTTTGACAACCGAAACAAGCTAATGATAGACATAAATAACCTGCATCACGACAGTAGATGAGATTTTTAAGAACTTCCCCATTCTTTATTTTGGACTCTTCATCTTGGTCCCGTGCGCTCTACTGTCTGCTAACTTATTCACACGTTGCCAAACGGTGTGTTCTTTCTGACCGCAGCAAACAGCGTTTCAAGTGAAACAGGTCTTATTGATGTTTCTCAGGGGAACAAAAAGAACATCAGACCTCACCACTCTTAGCTGGTCCCTATTGTGTCATGCACAATGTATGTAGAAAACTAAAACCACCATGAAACAATAAACACAAAGTGTACAAGTCAAGACAACACACGTAGACACTCACATTATTCATTTATTTAATTTAAATCATATTTACAAACAGTCTTAAGTGCAATAATTCTAAAATATAGTCCATATCTACTGTACATTGCATTTTGGTTTGCAAATCTTTTACAGAAGTGAGTATGAAACAGCTGTAAAACAATATTTTATTCTTAAAATCAAGTAATAAATTGATCACAATAATCATAAAGGAGACTGAAGAAAATGGAAATACGAAATATATTTTTTTACCATGGCCCTAATATGTGCTTTATGCACTTTCTGGACAAGACAGAACTCACGTTACATTTAGAGATTATAGTTCACTTTTTGATCCATGGAGATGCCCTCTGAGAGGACTTTTATAATAAACACTTCAGTGATACCCAGAAGAGAAGATAAAGGCCAAAACCAAAGGAATCTGTTTGGAGTGCAACATAGCCTTGCGGAATACTTCAACTTCACTAACTATACAAATTCAGAAAGAATTGCACCCACTCCCTCATGATTTTCACGTGCTCCCCATAACATCTATTACTTTCATGAATTGACATGGTTTTTTACAAGCCACCACACTTGATACATTTAATGCAGAACAGCTGAACTCAACACCAAAATAATGTGAAACAAATATATCATGGATACACATCTCAGCACAGGGATACAGTGTTTCTATAGATGTCAACTAGCATGTGGATGCTACCTACCCCTCATACCCTCCAGGGCCTTTAAGCAGTGCACTACTAGGTAAGGGTTGTAAAAACATAACCCAAACTTTCACACTTCCTCAATATTCATTTCCCATAACAAGTCAACAAAAAACAATACAAACTAGCCTTCAGTGTATATAAAACAACTGACAGACTTACAATGTATAATATGTTTAGTTATCAGGCAGGGTTCAGGAGGCAGGTGAGGTGAGGTCGATTGTACTTTGTGTGATAGATTAAAACAGTTGAGCCGTGTTTGGTACTACTAAGGGTATATAATGTGTTTATATATGCCTGTTATATGCACAGACACAAACACATGATCCTCATACCTAAACATCTCCTTTACATGATCGTGAAATAACCATGGGACTATATATACCTTTATACTTTACAATGGTAACATGTAAAGACTTACATGAGGGGGGGGGGGGGGGGGGGGGGGGGGTATGAGTATTCATCCAACTGTGGATGATCATTTAGCAAAGTGAATGAAGGTGGGTTTTGAGCTCTAAGAGAGACATATGGAGGATACACACATTCACACAAACGGAGCCTTTTGGGCTCATGAGAGAGTCTCCAACATCGTTCCCTCTTCAATCTATGATCATTCCTCTACCACAAGAGCCCCTGGGGAGTCATCAGTGTGTTTGGGGGAGTAAACCCAAGAGAGACTCCCAGACTGGTGGCCCAGTGGCTTAGTGGCTTGTTCCCCAGGCTGGAGGGTCCAGAGGAGTGGTCTTAAGGCAGGTTGGGTGTTATGCGGTGGCACCGGAGGGGGCCACTTCAGTAGGGCTTTGCCCAGTCCCCGTTGGGGCTTTTGGGGCTGTTGGAGCCCTTGGAGGAGAGGCTACCCTGGCTCTCCCAGAAGAGGGCATCGCTGGGTTTGGGGGGGCTGGGGAAGGACCAGGAGCTGTCGTCCAGGGAGGCCTGGTTCAGAGGAGGGGGAGGAAGGAGTACAGGGCTGCCCAGGGCTCCGGGGCAGTGGCTGGGCCAGGGGGCCTGCCAGCAGTCCTCCCTCAGGCCGTCCAGCGCAGGGGGCCCTATGGGGGGGCAGGGGCGTCCAGAGCTGGAGGGGACTGGGGGGGCACTAGGGGGGCGAGGCACTGTTACTCGGACTGTTCGGTTGTTCTTCTCCACGTCATCCAAGCACTGGACCGGGACAGTTGAGGCAGCTAAGGGGAGGGGTGAAAAAGTGAAGCGATAAGCTAAGTTAAGACACTTGAATTGAGAGGTGGACAGATGATTACATTGTTTCACCAACATGTGGCTCCCTCAATATCCCTCTTCACCAACACACTCCACAAACCCAATGTAGATTTCAACATGTCACCAAGCGTGCTTCGATGACCAAACACCTGTCACACCAGTCTGCTCATCAAGATCGGATAATGTCCCAATAAACTGTCTGTGAAACTCTCTCACATCATATGGCATGTGATTTATGTCACTGGCTCCACGATTTACACACTAGGTGTGACTGGTTGTCATTTGGACCCAATAATCAACTTTAGAGAGCTGTTGATTGGCTCGTTGAAGGTCAGGCCATTACCCCTCAAAGCTAGTGAGCTGGATGAATGCCAATGATAAATATGTGAAGTGTACCTTTATGGATATGTGGTGGAGTTGGAAGCTGAAAAGAAACAAGTGCATACAGTGTGACTCAAATACAAGGTAAATTGCAGACAAAAGCAAAGACAGCTAATACAGGCAGGCCTATATCTGAGGTCCTCTGCACGCGGTGAGAAGAGAGAGACAGACAGATGCTGAAGCTCCCAGAGGCTCTGTAGCTAATTGGCTGCGTACTGAAAGGAGAGACAGGGAGTGAGAATCACACCTCTTGACGTTCCCTCTCGTCAGCCTCTCCAGCCGCTGCTCAAACCAGACAAGCCCCAGGAACACAGCCCTGATTAATGCATTTATAGAGATGAGTCTCTCAGCAATACTGGAGAAGGCAACACGGCAAACTGAGACAAGAACACAGGCCTACTCCATCTTGGGGAGATATTAAGAGGGAGACTTCCATAGATTGTGCCTGTGAGGTGATGTAAAGCTGTCAAACGTGTCTTAGGCTAGTGCCCCAAGTACGGTTACTGCACAGATCAACAAATACATTCTACACAGTGTACCTGTCATCGTGTCTCGTGTGGATGGATACAGTCATCTAGAAGGCTTTCTGTGAGTACATTACTCACACTAAGCCTTCAACAAACAACTCAAACACTATCACACATTCACAGCCTTATCATGTGAAATTCAAATAAACAGTCGACCATCAATCATACGAACCCTGATACATAAACTCCCCCACGCGCACGTGCGCTGTTTTCTCAATATGCAGCACAAATACAGGCCCGAGATTACACACACACACATCATTGGTTCTCGATCCAATCATCATCTTGAGCGGATAATAAAGTTTAAATGAGAGTTCCTCTCTCTTCCTCCCTCCCTCCCGCTCTGCCGTGAGAGTGTCTCCTGAGAGCTCCATTTGAATAAAAGTGATTCCGTCGTAAGAAGCTCGGAAGAATACAGATGCTCAGTGTCTTTGAATAAATACATATCCCCCACTCTCTCTTTCTTTCTTTCTTTCTTTCTCGTTCGCTCTCTCTCCCTCTCTCTCTCTCAATCACCAGCCAGCTCATCTAAGGCATTGGATTATATCACTGGAATAAATATACTTGCTGTATTTCATTCTAATTTGCACCTCTAGTTTTTCTCTCTGTTACACAAAAGGAATAGTAACAAAGACAATCTCTCCAGGGAGAAACATATCAGCACAGGAGGGATGTGGAGGGAAGTCATCAGAATTTCCTAGAACACTTTAGTGCTATGACCTTGACATATTGTAGGCCTACAGCACAGGAAGACGACAGAGGGCTATAAGAGTGGTTTGAGAGGAACCTTCATTGCGTGACTGTGCTCAGGATCGCAAAAATACTTCACATGTTTTGTCTGAAACAGTCTCTGAAACGGGAAGAGATTACGTGACTGGTCTGTTGACTGAGGCCAGAGTTATCAGACAGATGAAGTGATGTGACAGTATGTTACGGGTTGCCCATGCTACAGAGTGAGACGTGTTTTAAGAGGTGTCAGCACAGGGTGGGTTATCACTCAGACTGAAGAGGAAAGAAAGGGGAAGTTGGGGTGAAAACAACAGACATTTATTAACACTAAATAATAAAGTCAGTATTAGGTGTTCTTGAGCATTGATTTATTCATTGGGCACATATGGTGTGTGTGTGTGTGTGTACACTGACACCCTCTCCATCATGCAGCAGGACTCACCTTGTCTGTTGGCTGTGAGCAGGGGTTTGTCTCGAAGCTTCTTAACAAGGTCTGTTTGTAGCTTCAACACTGAATGTAAACAGGATATCTCAGTGCACAGGTCCGCGTAGGTCTGCTGCATGGTCTTTGCCCTGGGAACAACAAGCAAAGTGAGAAAGATGATCATCATACAGGATACTCATTTGACCTTCTTACAAGTGTATCACAACCATGGCCCTTTCAACAACAGTAAATGATATAAATGTATTAATTGAAACAATTATTTAAATTAACATTAAAACCCAAAAACTAAATATAGTTTAAAACCACATGCTAATATAATGAGTAAAAATTTATTTTTTCCACAGTCAAGATAATTTTTTTTCAAGACAATATAGGCAAATGGTTTTATAAGATGTGATTTTAAGCTGGCACCTACAAACCAGCCTCTCCACACATTTGGTATAAGAAGATGAATCTCATTAACATTTCAGGTAAACTTGACATTCCTAATTAAAGCAGAGAGGGTGAAAGGGGGGGGGGGGGGGGATCCAGAGGAAAATAACAGATACATCTCTAGTGTCAATGTTTTCCTGAAAACAAATAAATCAAGAACAATCATGACACTGAATTTCTCTGTTAGACTTCCAGGATGGAGGCTGAAACAGTGTGATAACAGCTTAGATGCTCTTAACAAATAAACACAGTAAAACACACCATTACCCAGACAACACCTTACTTTTGCATTTGTATCTCTTAAGACAGGTTGTCGTTTTCAAGTGACAGAAACTTTGAATTTGCAGCGCCGACTAGTGGAAAAAAGGAGCATTATTTTATTCTATTCTATGTTCAAAACGAGATGCTATCTTTCTAATCTTGAGACAAGTAGCAGAATGCAGAGTTTTTTCCAACTACAGAGCAAATACATTTATCAGTAATATACTTGAGATATTCTAGAATCATCTGAATATGAAGTGATGTGACAAGAGTGGCTAGTCAGTGCTCAGTTAAGCTCCATCAAGTCTGGAAAATGAAAATGCATCCAGTCGACAAGTACACAAAGCTTTGCCACCCCCTGGTGGCTGATCATCCCATCGACATTCCATGATACCAGATATGAAGGAGCATAGAGCAACTTAGCAAAGTCTTCCCGGACACTAACTGAAGCAATTTTGCCAGGAGATAAAGAACACACCTGGTGTTTGACTCCATGTTCTGATTCACATCACATTCTGGTCCAGTGTTACCAGTGGGATCCTATGGGAAAAAAGGTAATTTTGTTTCAAAGGGGAAGACCATGGTAACGAATGAAACACTGAATAAAAAAAAATAAAAAAAAACAGATATGCATATCCTTAACTTATTTACCAGTGCTGGGCCAACAAAAGAGTGATCAAAAATGAAGAAAAGCCAGCACACAGAGTCTGCTGCTCCCTGCAGCAGATTCCATGTGTTGGCTTTTTCTTCATTAAATGAATGAAACACTCCCTTTTTGACAGACGGACAGACACACAGCTGTCTCTTACCCCAGAGTGCTCCTGCAGTCTACTGTTCTCCAGCTGCATCTTCTCCAGCTCCTCCTTCAGAGTGCGGATCTTCAGATCACTGTTCTCCCTGTCCACCTGCCAGTAATCCTGGGTGTTGTTCAGACTCTTCATCACTGAGAGGAAGAGAGGAGAGAGGAGGAAGGGGGGGGGAGAGAGAGATTGTTTCACAATCCAAGTGTTGATGGGAGTCCTGCGCTCTCGATGCTTAGATAGGAGAGAGACAGAATAGAAACTACGGCTCCTAACCATAGTATGTACCCTCACTGTCTTTTGGGTGAGGGTAAGGGACATTCATGACCATGCCACTGTACCTTGGCTAGTCTCCATCTCCGTCCTGAGCTGAAGCAGCTCCAACTCTTTGGCCTGCAGCTGCTCCGTCAACAGCTTCTCTGATTCACTCTTCTCTTTTTTCTAAGGAGAGAGAGAGAAAGAGAGAGAGAGAGAGAGAGAGAGAGAGAGAGAGAGAGAGAGAGAGAGAAAGAGAGAGAGAGAGAGAGAGAGAGAGAGAGAGAGGCACAAATCAATGAGCCTGGTTAAGTATAGAAAGAGGCAACACCAGAGACAGTCCGGTCTGTGCTGATATCGCATCTTAGACATGCACCTACATGCACTCAAATCAATGTTTCCCATCGTGTTCATCAAGGACTGTATGTGAGATTATGACTATGTTGTAAAGTTATTGCTGTACCACAAAAACACACTGCATAAAAGAAAGTGGAACCGATTATAGATAACATTTGGTCAGTTAGTTATGTAATGATGATTTGACAGGCTCAGTGGGATCTCCATACCAGTTTATTCAGCTCCAACTGTAGGTCCTCCTTCTCGATGTAGATGCCTCGGTAAGCACTGAAGGCCTTGTTCACATACTGGGGTCCCTCCGAGGAAGGCGCCTCTGGCCTGAAAAGCTAGAGGTTACAAAGGAACAGATGTTATCACAGAAGTGCTTTGACGATAAGATCGGCACAAAACCACCATAGTCTCTGAATACATGTCAGAGAGCCATTTTATAACCGATTTGGGAACACGGTTTATCTTTTGAGGACAAAGTCGCCCCTAACTCATACTATATCATAATATAATATATGCCATTTAGCTGACACTTTTTTCCAAAGAGACTGACATTGCAGTGAGTGCATACATTTCAGTATATATGGTCCCAGCAGGAATCAAACCCACAACCTAAGCGTTGTTAGTGCCATGCTCTACCAACTGAGCCACAGAGGACCTCATACCTTATCCTCCAGCTGTTTGACCCTCTTTCTGAGCAGGGTGTTCTCTCGCTCTGTGTCTCTCAGCCTCTTCTTAATGTCCTCATAGGCAGTGACAAGGGCAAAGTGGGAGGCCACTGACTCATCCCCGGCACACACAGACACAGGGCTCTCCCCTGCGTATGCCGTCTCGTGTTTCAGGATGCAGATGTCATCCTCTACCGCCAGGGGCTCCATGCCAGGCCTAGAGGACAGCAGAACAAGAAGGCCTTCTTAGTCACAAAACACAGAGCCAAGACAATGCAAAGGTGACCATGAGTGTACATTTAGGGTGGGATGGATGTGTGGAATTGATTGACTTTCATCTCAGCACACTGTATTAGGAATGGGTGATTGTGTTCTACCTAGATCATGCTAACACTTTAAATACCAGTAAGAGAGCAATACATTGGGTCACGCATTTGTATTACACTGCACTACAAGTATTAAGTTACAGTGAGTGGGGAATACTGTTCGTCAACATTCGTGCGTTTCTATGATGAAATCGGTTGTCAGAACCGACAGTCAAGCCTGGGAGCCCAGAGCCAACCTCTGGTATCACTGCCCGTGTAGAGGATGCAGTCACCACAAGAACGAAAGTGAGAGATCAAAGAAAACTTGTTGCTTCAAGCGAAATCGAAACCATTGATGCAAGTCACTGCACTAGTTCAGAAGACTTCTCGAACCATTCACATGTATTCCTACGTAGTCTACCTACACTATAGGCGATCGTTAGAAAGACATTGACATGAGAGCAACCAATGTAAACAAAATCGATAAAAAAAATTATAACCATGACTGAGTCGAATTGTACAAGTCCATGCTTTATAGAGCACTAATAAACACAGACGACTATGATGTTACTGATTTATTGTAGCTATTGCTAGTTCAAAATAGTTATTTTTAAATAATATTAGCTAACACGCAGAAAATATCAGCAACAAAATCGAAGGACACCATCCTGGACCTTAGTTATTGTCTGACACAAGGACAGGCCACGCTCAACTATCTGGTATATAACAAAGGAAAGGAAACACAGCCAGCTATCTGGCCAACTAACTCAATTTGTCAGTCAACCTGCTATGAAAACGACTGACAGTTGATTTAGCTAGCTAGCTAACTATCAGCGATACAGAGACGCGCAGGAAAACAGGCCGGCTGATGTCATGATCAACTTTGACAGAGCTAGCTGTTAGCCTACCTGATAGATGTTGTTTTCGAGGATATCACGTCGTGAATGCACTGCACATGGTTTGAAATAAATTAGAGTGCAACTGTTATGCTCGAAACCTATCTGTTATGGGTCGTAATTTCTAACTTGGCGATAACAAGACATTTGTCATCAAGGCAATGTAGCTTCTTCCACCGTGTCTATCATCAGCAAATGTGAAACAACACAAATGGCATTTAAAAAAAACTTCCGGGGTCACCCAACTGGTTTTTCAAAATAAAAGTCCCTACCATTCAATACACCGCTTTGATTACACCGATTAAAAACAGGTTTTTTTCAGGATTTCATGAGTAAAATACAGTGAAAATAATAATCTAAGATTCATGATGGAAAGATAGATCAATGGTAGCGACTAACATGACGAGGAGAGCCGCTGGACTCGAGCCTCGTCCGATCTATACATGCTTTTCTATCCTCCAATTTAGCTACATTGTAGAAATCTATGAACTCGCGCGACACCTGCTGGTGCCTGATGTGGCCGACTCCTCTGCTTGATGAGGCTAGTTTTCTCCAAAGCTTTGGTCGGTGAGTCCATCATTGTAAACTAGTAGCCAGATTTTATTACATGTATCTAGCTAGCAAAGTTGCGAGACCACTTGCTTGAAATGTCTTATGTAAGTCTCTAGAATGACAAGGCTGTATTTCTCGAGGCTATCAACTTAGGCTAGCGGCAACAGCCGATCCAAATTGTTTTGAAAGCTAGCGAGTCAACTGGCTAGCTAGCCAATACATAGCTATCTAGCAAAACTGGTGAAGTATTTGGTCCCACATAAAATAAACGACGACTTTTTATACTGTTATAAGTATAAATACGACTATATATACGACTTTTTTTCTTTTACTGTTGTAAGGGGTTGTCATGCTTTATAAAGGGTGTTATAAAAGGTCCTTGTAACCCTTTTATATACAGTTGCATGATATTTGCCTGTAGATAATGTATTAGGCAAATATGTAGCATATTTCTAGGGCAGGACTTATAAAGGGTAGAAGGCTTTAGCCTTAAGAATGATCATTTGTTTATAGTTTGTAGTGTTTTCTCCAGTGTTAGTGAATAAGGAGAGAGAGAGAGAGAGAGAGAGAGAGAGAGAGAGAGAGATTTCATGCTGGGCCAGAAAACACACTTAGTGATACAACTTCAGTATTACAAGATATGTTTTTCCTTTTGGCAGATAACCCAGTTCAGGGGACAAAAAAAAGGATGAATATAAATCTCCCTAACCTGAATGCCAATGAGAATGAGACATCCTACTACGTGGACAAGACATGGGTGCAGTGTGAGTCACCCAGCTGCCTGAAGTGGAGGCTGGTATCCAAGGTTACCAATGGAGGGGCTGAGTTGGACCTTGACAGGCCTTGGCACTGCCACATGAACCCAGACCCACTCTTTAGCCACTGTAGCATGCCTCAGGGCCCTTTCCCTGATAACTCACTGTTCAAGAAACTCGGGGTGAAGGTTGTGTATTCCTCCATGCCTGTTGGGAGCCTAGTCCTGGTGAAAGCAAGCAAATGGCCATGGTACGGGGATGACAGATTAGGTCTATGTGTGTCAGAGTGAGACTAACACTACTGTTCATAGCTTGAGTAGGCCTATGCAGTATGAGGTGTAAGATAAATAACATTTCATAATTGTTCCTTTACAGGTGGCCAGCCATCTTGAGTGCAGACCCAGACATGAGGGAATATATGATGCAAGACAGCGAAGGGAATGTGGAAAAGTACCATGTTGAGTTTCTGGGGAAACCTCACACAAGATTCTGGGCTACAGTGAATAACATAGAACTCTACCGTACCTCATCGACTAAAGTATATATCTTGATGATGATGATGATGATGATGATGATGATACAAAATGTTTGTAAAGATGAACATTCAGTATACATGATGGAACATGTTATCTCAAGGATTTGAAACATTGTGTATCTTCTCCAACGTAGCCCAAAAGCCTGAGAGGAGCTTTGAGGAAGTCGTATGAGGTGGCTGTAGAGGAAGCAGCAAAGATCAGTGATATGGAATGTGAGGACAGGCTACAGATTTGCCACTTCAAGCCTGCGGAATGTACGTCCAAATAACTGCAGTCAGTAAAAGCAGAGAACCTTTACTTGTGCCTTTCAGTGTTTTTTGGCCTCAAGAAACTCAGATATGGGCGTTTGTAAATGGTTTTAGTGTTTTTTAGGCTGTCCATGTTCCCAACAGGTGATCTTATCTAACACCTATAGGCCTGTGTGTTAATGAGTGACATTGAGAAGATGATAAGTCAGTGTAATTCAGTGTACACTTCAAGACAGGTGAGGAAAGGTACAGGCATTTGTGTTCTACTAGGCCTAACTGTCTCCTTAGGGCTTTGATACAGTAAAACAGTGTAAATCCTGTATGTTTTTGCAACAACTTTTAGGTTGATAAAAATGCTATAAACCAGCTTTCTCTGTCTTATTGCACTCTCATTGAGAATGTTACTGTTTCACTGGATCTGTTTTTGATTGTGTATTGCTTGGTTTGGCTCTGTGAGATAAAAAGCCTATCAACTGGAAGACAATCTTCTATGACAGTTAACCGATTGAATAACAAGTGTTTCATTGTAGCCTATATCTTGTCCTGGCACTAATCTATGTGCTTAACTGCGTTGGTATTTGTCTTGTGACAGGTGAGCCAGGAAGCATAGAGGAGATAGGCGACACGTTGATCATCGAGGGCTTCAGATTTGAGAGTGCTACGTGTAAGGAGGACTTGAGGCTGTTCAGTAACTTCACAGCTTTGTGATGAGGGGATTCAGAGAGTAACCAAGACATTCATAGAATCTCTGTCTATCATTTGATTTGAATACATTTTATTGTGCTGCATCAAAGCTGTGTTTTTGTTATGTTTCTGAAATACTGTGTTTCAAAGTTCAGAGAATATAAGCATTAAAGTTAGGCCCATGAAGCTTTGTCATCTCAAATGTAGTGTATGTAAAAATTATGTGGTCTTTCCCTTGTTGTTCTGATTTGGTCAGCAGAATTTCCAGGGTATTTGACTCCTGGTTTTATTGTTGCAGTTATTATGATGATTATAGAGGAAGGATAATGACCGACCAGAGTTTTCACACATTATATGGAGGTGATTAATGGGGGGGGGGATCAAACAGTGATTCTCATATAAAGCTACTTACAGAGATGTGAAACTACAAACACACAAGTACTGTGTACTCACACTGAGGACATTCCGCTGTTGTTAGGTCTGTGTCTTGTACAGAACAGACCAGATATGTTAAGTGTTTGCACCACTGCATAACCTATTCTAGTACATGGCCATGTGTTTATCTCCCACCACATATGCTGTATGTTCATGTGTGTGGCTCCATCAATTTAGACCCAACAGCAGTTAATTTATCAGCTGTCAAATATGGTGTTTGGGTGGAGGAGGGACAAGGGAGGACAACATTTTTTTCTGGTCCAGCATGAAATAATATAGAATTTCCCTTTCTCTCTTTTCTCTCTCTCTCTCTCTCTCTCTCTCTCCCTCTCTCCCTCTCACTATTGCAGATGGTGCACACATTAGATTGAGAGGCTTTTAGAAAAGCTCTAGAATGCTCATGCTCATGCTCAATTATGGCCACCTGCCATTAATTGTTTGACCTCTAAGTGGGAAACTACAGGAGAATGTGCCGCCATAGCTTTCATAGTTTAATTACGCTGGGATTTTACCTTGTGGTATTTTCTGTTGCACGGTCCGCTCCTGTCATAAAATGTGAATTGTGAGGATCTCCCACACTGTGCTCATTGAAATTGCCTTGCTGGTTTTGAATAGGAAGAAAGCCATGGTAATTGGTTCCACGACAGTTGAATAACCTCTGACCCGCAAGTGCTGTTTGAAGCCAAATGTGCTGGATGTGAGCAAATGTTTCCACACTGAAAGTTGTCGAGTTGTCTAATTTTATAACTATGCAGGCTTTCACACAGTTAGAGTAGGCCACATTGTATGAAATGTCACTCGCTCTGCCTTTTCCTGGAAAATCTCCTTCTTTCAGCTGCAAAGGAAGAGCTTTTTTTTTCTACTCTCATAAGCAAAATATGCCTCAGCAATAACATTGCAGTGATTTTTAGCTGACTGCTACTCTTTGCTATTCTCTCTCAGTGAGAAGAAGAGGTTCTGATAGTGATTCTATAGTAGGTGAGTTAACTACCTTTACTCCAGCCCTAACCCAAGCTCCAGCTCTAACCATAACCACTCAACCCTACAATCTACAAAAAAAAACATTTTAAAACCCTTTTGTGTTCCATGTAGAACCCCTCTGTGGAAAGTGTATAACATGGAACCCAAAAGGGTTCTCTTAAGGGTTCCCTTACCTTTTTGTCTAACAGTGTAGGTGAATCATCTATTTCAATAGAATCCCACGACCGGGAGGGTGCAATGGAGGGGGTGATCACGTGGGCCTGTGTGTTTTGTTGTTCATCTCTCCTTTTTTTAGATGTTGTCTTTTTTTATGCCTCCTTCTTGTCACTTCAAAGCGCTAACTTTCTTTCTCTGGCTCCCCAGGCAACTCCAGTACAGCCATGTCACTTTGTCATGCCAGCCTACCAGGCAGCCATTACGACCGTGTGTAACCTGTGTCATTTGTACTCCCATTACCAAGTGGCATGTGCTCATTAGTGTGAATTAACGTTCCCCATCTCTTCAGTATTAATAATGTAAATATATCTCCTTCTCGTAGAGAGGCCCAAGCAATAAGAGACTTGAACGAGGGGGATAATTGTAGGCCGAGCTCGTGTGTAGATGAAAGGTGATTTGGGATGATGTGTTACGGACCTCCGGAGGCAGAGCTAGTTGTAGTGTTCTGATTCTGAAACGGTATGATTACTGTTAGCATAGTTGTTGGAGAATATACACATATGTCATTTAGCAGACACGTTTATCCAAAGTGCCTACCATTTTTTGTATATATGGTCCCACAGGAATCAAATCCACAACCTTAGCAGGCCGGGGCTGTGTTCTACCAACTGAGCCACACAGGAACACCAGGTATTATAAGTGAAGGGATACTACAGTATATGTAGTACAGGGAACCGCTTGTCTCACCTCTATTTAATGCCTTTGTGGGTCTGGCAAGGTGCAGGGGAACACACACACACACACACACACACTTTCTCATTAGTATACACATAGGCTTACATAAAAGCTATAGAGTTACAGTAGCGGGTGTCACTGATGTGTCAGGGTGACAAAGTGGAACCTAAAGTGGAAGTGAAAGCCAAGGCTGGGTGTTTTTTTCTTACTCTGCACCAAATTCTCCCAGAATAATTTCTAACCCAAGAGGTGTGTTTCTCCCAACACTCTTCTAAGTCCATTGAGCAGCATGGAGCAGAGTGGATGCTGGAGGACATAGAGGAAGGGACACACTGTATTGGGGTATATTGACCTCATAGAGGAAGCATACGGAACAGTGAAAGGAGATTCATGTTGAATCAACTAGGTCCGACAGGTAGTTAGCATGTGTCATAAACATCAATACAGCCAATTAAACAACTCCATTCAGAGGGTCAGCTGACTAATTAAGCTGGACGTTTACAAGCATCAGCATTCTAAATAGAGTGAGATGATGTATGCTAATTAGGTAATTAGTATGCATGTTCTAGTTTAGTATCCAGATTAAGTGCTCATTCATAGCACTCTTTTTATTACAACAAATTACTAAAATAAATGGTTACCCAAGAGCCCTAATTTGATATGTATGGCCATCCATTACTATGTAATTCATTGTAACATAATAGAAACAGTCAAGAATGTATAGACACCATTTTTAAGATCACAATAATCCCCTAAAATGTTCAACTGTGGCAAAACGTTCTGTTTACCTCAATTCAGCAAACACACATGCATGTACACATGCACATACTCTCACGCGCAAGCACGCATGCACACATATACAGACACAGACACAGACACAGACACAGACACAGACACAGACACAGACACACACACACACACACACACACACACACACACACACACACACACACACACACACACACACACACACACACACAATGTAAAGCCTGTAATCAGGCCAATTCCTGTTGTGGCAAAAAAAAATCAATTTAGAAGACTGAATAATTGATGATAGAAGTTCTAGATTGACTATGTTGTTGATTGTCATGTTTTCGTCCTAAAGTGATGTATGAATAATTCATAATGCACAGGCTTAAATTGGAAGCTGATGGAAAAACACCTGAGAAGCAGCAGTGCTTGCCATGGCCGTGCTATGGAAATGAGTGAAATCAATCAGTAGCCTATATTTCATCATTTTTTCCATCCTATTTAGAATTTGAACCTCTCAGAAAGACAGATGAATTATGTCAGCCATACTGTAATAATTCAAAAAGGAACCATCCCAGAGATTGGTGTTGACAGGCATCGGTCATACATGTTTCCCTGTGTGTGCTTTGATTGACATCTTATAATGCCTCCCTCTGGACCTTATCGTATGTGATAATTACCTGTAAAAATCACCTGAATAGATTTATCAAGCCATACATTTTTATGTTAACAAACCTGAAGCAATCTTTGTTAGTCTTGCTCGCCAAATCATGGGCTACTCACACATTGTATTGGCTGTGTAATGAGACTATGTCTGTTATGACTCCTCTTTGCCAGATGGGGGCAGTGTGACTTCTTTTTCCCTCCTTTATTTCTCATCAGTCGAGGAATGATGTCTCTCTTTCTGTGTTCTGTGATTAAACAGTTCATGTAGACCCTTACACAGCCCCTAGCTTGATCAAAAGCGTCCCAGAGAGAATAGCTCTCCTATAAAGGACCAACTGTGAAGTTTCTCTTTTGCCTGCTACCCTCATGTCAGCTAGCATTGAAGTTTGAAAGCATCAAACTACTGAATCATAAGTGTTGAGTTCCTTTCAAGTGATTATTTCTGCTTCTCTAATGCTCTTTCTTCTCTCTCTCTTTCTCTCTCACTCTGTCGCTCTCTCTCATGTGCTACAATCACTGTCAGCGTCTCTCGCTCTCTTTCTCTCTCTCTCTCTCTCTCTCTCTCTCTCTCTCTCTCTCTCTCTCTCTCTGCTGCCTTACAGGTCACACCCCTCTCCCTTCCTCTATATAAGTCTTTGTCTGACAGTGATTGTTCCACATGAGATTGTAAAGGCACTCTGTATCTATGAAAAAAAGCGCAAGCATCTGGCTCTCTGTTATCACTTCCCTCTCTCCCACACACTCGCCCTGACTGCTCAACTCAATCTTCACTGTCTTCTAGTGCAGGTTTATAGCAGTGTGCGTGGTACAGTACTGGTGCATCTGGTTTTTACTGACCAGTTTGTAATCTGTTTTTTTTTTTCATAATATGTAATCGATCGGAGACTCCCACAATGTTCAGCTTCTTTAGCCTTGGCTTGTGGATCCAGTACACGATCCAGTGTGGAGAATTAGTTCCATCTAAGTGGAAATGTTTACCAACTGTGCTCTAGTCGATTGTTGCTTTCTTGTTCAGTTGTTCCCTCCTTGAAGGTGATGGATGTTTATCCGCAGTAGGTAGGGGTTTAATAGGTACAGGCCGACATTTCAGCGGCATGCGGCATACCGTCGCTGCAGAAATTTCATGTGAAGTGCTGCCGAAAGCCACCACAAGGTGGTGACAAGAGCTGTGAAGTATGGGATATGCGTACATTTGTCAGCGCTCTTTTCACAGCGCGCACAAACAATAACCACCATCTGATTATTTTCATCTTCTGGAAAGTGTTTTAGTCAGTTATTTTGATCACTAATGAGCTCACACGTAATGTGATAAATTGTGAATTGTAATTGCTCCATCGCAAACGGAGGATGATTTTACATGAGAAGATGTCCCTTCATCAGAGCCAAACGGGGCAGTTTTACTGTAACACCATGTTTTGAAGCTAATATACAGTATCAAGGACAGGACAATATGTGAGGGGGCTACAGTGAGGGGGGTGCTACCTAAAATGTTGCGAGGGGGTGAAGGGGGGCTGTGTTGCATATCACATGTTAAACAAGCACATTCTGGTGACTTTTGACAGGAGAATAACATAGTGGTTAGTGTGTCAAAATGGAATAAAAAGTTAAGCTATAGACCAAACTTTTTTCGCCTACCGAGGCTATATGACTCAAAATGCAGCGCAAAATACGCATATGGCGCAACAACCATTCTCTTTTCAAACATCCTTCAAAGCTCTTATCACCAACTTAAAGTTAAGCTACTGTATACAAGCTAGACCAAACTGTTTAGCCTACCGAGGCTATGATACTGTACAAAACGCAGCGCGTTTGAAACATATACTCATACAGCGGGCTACAGTACAGTACTCTTGCAATGTAAACATATCCATCATGCTCAACGAGCCCTCTGATTGGCTGTAAACATTAATGTTAAATAATGCATGAAACAGAATAAGGAATGGTGTATATGGGATTGAAGGTCACTGCACATCTGTGAATGACGTGTGTGTGCGTGTGGATTTGTATGTGTGTGCGTGTGTGTGTGTGTGTGTGTGTACAGTAGTACAGTATATGGTACTGTAGTCACGGCATGTTGTTGAGTGTTTAAGTGGGCAAAAGCCTGTCATTATCACAGGTGGAAAAAATCTTCCTCTCTTTCCTTCTCTCTCTCTCTCTCTCTCCCTCTACCTTTCTCTCTGTTGCACGCTCTCTCTCTCTCTCTCATTCTCACTCACACACACACACACATACACAAACACACACACACACACACTCACATACACGCACAGTGTTCTCTGAGTAATCGATCACTGTTGCTAAATGCCTCTGTGAGACAATATGAGGACATATAAACATACTTTGCATGCAAAGGTAGAGACATCTCAGATCAATAAATTCATTTACCTCCTCCACTGTGCAGGAAGATGCACAATAACCTCAACACCTACCCTACATCTGGGTATGTAAAGGAGGTAAAACTATCTCCATTTACACTCGAAGGCACACAATTTAATGCATCAAAAATAAACTAGCTACGATAACATCATTTGTGCAACAGTCTGTGGAAATATAACAGCTCAGAGTTTGTACAGGGGTTTACATTTTAAACCTTGAGTTTGCATTTACGATTTTCAGGATGTGTAACAGGCGACTTCTCTCTGAAATCATTCACCATAGAAAGCTTGTACTTTCACTCAGAACCACTAAAGCAATAGGTCTGTCCTTGGTCAAGGATACTAAAGAGGGAATTGCATTGCTCAAGTAACAGTTCTGTATTAATGGCGAAAAACCAAGGATTTAATCCCCTCATTTGTCAGTAGAATATTGGCGACGCTGGCTCCAACTTTTCCAACCATTCCTTCAAGGTCTTGACTGGACAGCTCTGTCTCCACAGAATGCTGTAAAAATGCTAATGGTTACAAAAGCAGGGTTCAAGAATACCTATAGGGAAGGGTAGTTTCTCAGAAACATGATCTCAGTGTTCAAACTGTCATGGCTGCCAGGTCTGTTACCATTAAACCAGGAGGGTGTCCCACCCAGGAGCCCGACGCTTTTCAGAGTTCAACATGGCCAAGTTCCAATGTGAACAGGCAACGGTGACACAGTAGGCAGTACCCCGGCCCCCGGCCCGGGCACAGGATGCCAGTGAACCAGCCACAGTGCTGTATCAGGGCTGTCTCAGTGTGTTAGCTGGGAGTATGAGGACTCCCTGCCCGATCCATGCTCACTAGGCCAGCCCTGGGTTTGGCAGGGAGTGTAGCAGCTCTCTGGTCTGGCTCTGACTCTGTGAGATTGGGCAGGGGCATCCAAGGCCTTTCCTTTGTTTTTGCACGCCCAATTAGTGAGTGAGATAACATCTGTTAGGAGCGGACAATGCTGTTCAGTCCCCCAGTGTGTGTGTGTGTGTGTGTGTGTGTGTGTGTGTGTGTGTGTGTGTGTGTGTCTCTCTCTCTCTCTCTCTCTCTCTCTCTCTGAATCTGATGCAGGGAAAGGAACATTCAGGCTGGGACACATGAGCACAGACGGCGTATGGCTTCATCTGCTCTGATTCAGCTGAGTGACATGCGCACACACACACACACAAGTGGAACACAGACTGAAGCACAGACTCTCGGCATACAAAATAGATAAGAAACAGTGAATCCAATAAACCTCGGTGAATCCTACTCTGCATGGGTTACTGTATGAAGATAACGTTTGGGAATGAAACTCAAAGGATGATGATGTTGTTTGTACCACCTGAGCCTCTGTAGAGTTCCAGAGGTCACCTCCCCTACCTGCTGTTGTGGAGATTGTTAGAGAGTTTGATGATTCTCCTACCTAGGCAAATGCTAAAAGAGAAGTGTAGCGCCCCTGCCTGGGACAGCCTGCTCCACCATATGGTCACATTTATCATGTATCAGTACTCATTAAACCAGCCGTCATTTGGTGCCGCAGCTCCACTGGGTGTAACGACCTGACCTGAAGTCTACCGCAGCAGCATCCACTACATCCACAGCATCCTGACCACCAACACAGCAAATACCTGAATACTACTGCAAGCAACCACAACCAGTCCAACCTGACCACAACCTGACCACAAACACAGGAAATAACTAAAGTCTACTGAAACCACGCCAACCTGACCAGGAAAACAGCAAATACCTGATTACTACTGCAAACAACCACAACCAGTCCAAGCTGACCACGACCTGACCACAAACACAGGAAATACCTAAAGTCTACTGAAACCACGCCAAGCTGACCAGGAAGACAGCAAATACCTGATTACTACTGCAAACAACCACAACCAGTCCAAGCTGACCACAACCTGACCACAAACACAACATATCTGAAGCCTAGTGCTGCATAGCCTGTACCCTGACCCTGGGCCTGACATTCAGGGATGGTTTCCTGGTCAAAGACTACAACGTATGTTCAGTAGAAAGTCTCCATTAAAGTGTTATTCAGTCCAGGACTTGGCTTAATCTGTGTCTAGGAATCCTTCCCATACTGTGCTGCATAGTCTACCTGAATACCTCCACTGTGTAGATCTGATACGGTCTGTTCACCAAGCCTGTGACTATGATGTCATGCCTCTGACAGGTCATTCTACTCTGAGGTGACTGAAGAGAGACTTGATGTGTTCTAGCAAGACATCGAAGCTCTTCAGGCTCACTATTCAGAGGATCACACTGAAAAGCATGCCCTCACTTGCTTTTCCTCTTTCTCCTTTGTTTCTTTTTTCTTGTCGTTTATCTCAGGAATGTCTCTGTGAGTCTCCCTCTCCCCTCACAGTGTGACAGTCTGACAGAGGGAGAGGCGCAGACTTCCTGTGTGGTGGGATATGTCAGCGTGAGTGAGATGTCTAGGCAGCACTGATTTGTGTGTGTTTGTGTGTGCGTGTGTGTGTGTGTGTGTGTGTGTGTGTGTGTGTGTGTGTGTATTCAGAGCAGAACGCACACAGTCCTCAAAGGAAGGGTTTTCTTGTTCTCTTCCTTTTCCCCCTTGTCTATTCTGTCTGTATCCAAGCCCCAGCATGGTGCCTGATCGTGCTCGTTAGATTATCCTTTGACTGGCCGGAAAAATAAGTAAAAATAAAATATAAACCCTGATACATCCCTAATACATACAAGGGTATTAACTCTATGTTAAAATGGTAAAGATCAAATATGATTATCTTGCCTTACAGACATGAGGAAACATATCAAACACAGAGAATACCATGTCATGAATACCTGATAATATTAACATTTAAGGTTTAGGGAAAACCATGACCTGAACAAATATCAGGCCTACCTTTGATGAGAAAAGAAACCCTTCTGACTGAAGGAAATACCCTCCCAGCTTTGTGTGTGTGTGTGTATCCTGAGAGTGATGAACATATTGAGATAGCGGTTTCATATGTGATGATCCTGTGGTGAAAGGAAAAGGGGTTTTTGCTGCATTGGAATTTCCCCTCAGTGTGTTTGTGTCAGTGGAATTACCCCACACAGGTTACCTGATGCTCTCAGGCCTTTATATGCGAGAGAGAGAGAGAGAGAGAGAGAGAGAGAGCAAGAGAGCAAGAGAGAGAGACTCATTGTGAGTCACCAATGAGAGAACTGCCTTGTTGCATAGCACCTCTATGAGTTGTTGGAATTCTTAATTAGTGCAGTGTTGAGACCTTAGATAACCTTGGATTGTGTCATATCATGCGTTACATATTGTGACAGTGTCTTACTCTATCACTAGCTACGAAAGTGGAGAGGTGATGAGTCACTGCAGTCACTTAAGAGGGAAAAGGACAATTGACTTCAATAAAGATAGAAACGGTAGAACGTCATCTTGGAGAACAATAGTCACCCAAATTATTTATGCTCTACGTCCTTTAGAGACCGTTTCTATGTAGGCTATCAGTCTTACTGTGTGCACTCCCATGTTTTTAAAACACAAATAAAAGCCAGGCCCAGCTGGCGTCATGGCACAACATGGACACTCCTCCTGCTACACGGAGCATGATGTTATTTTACAGTGTGAGCTAATTGTCTCGGGGGCTCTCCGCTGCAGCCGCCGCGGTTATATGATGCCGCCAAGGCCTCTGCTGTTCGGTAATGAAGAGTTATGAGAGACAAGATGGCCCTTGGCTGTGGGGTGGGGGTGGTTATGAGCAGAGGCCCCCGAGAGCAGTCTGACTGCATCATCCAACCGTATAGGCCTGCCCTGCTCTCAGCTCAGCCCGGCAGCTTCCCACCGAGGCTGTACGCTTACCATGGATGTATGCTGTGGTGTTGTGCTCCCCCGGGTACAGAGAGACTCGATATCTCAGAGAGTGTTATGTAATGTAGATCTTATCTTATCAAAGTCAAAACTTTTAGCGCTCCTCGGGGGAAGATATGGAGCCGTCCGTGATCAGTCCATAACTGCAGTATTTGCATTTTTATGGCGAGTTAGGTTTAGCCTGCTGGCCAATATTACTGTTTTACTGTCCTCAGAATGTTCACATGAATTACCCTCAAATTGGGTGGCTGGTGCTTTATGAGGCTCCCCCCCTGAGTTTTATTTTTAAGTGTGTGTGTGCGTGTGCGTGTGCGTGTGCATGTGCACAGATACACAGATACATGCTTACTTTTCTCCCTAAACAGTCATGGACTTTCTGGCATTGATTAAAGTGGGAAAAGGACGAGAATTGTGGAGGGAGAATGTCATCTTAAATAAGCAAATAAAAAACACTTTGGAACAGTTCAAGGGCAGTAAATGTTTTCTCTCGCTGAAAAATCACTCAGCATGTCACTTTAATATCTTTGCTTAGCAGAATGCAATCTCCCAGATGACATTCCAGACACAACCTACGCTTCAGAATGTTCTGCAAATATGCATGTGGACATGTACTGAGTGGTATTAAGATAAAGTCGGGTTTCATTTTAAGCCTTAGAGATTAGCAGCACCTCAGCCTTGTAAATCCATTTTTCGTACACTGTCATATTATGCTATAATGTGTTACTTTTTTACCACTTTGCTTATGAGTTGAAGTTAAACACGAGTTGAACAAATTAATGATTATGATTCTTTATGACTCAATTCAATGAAAATGCAATTCTGAGGGCTAATGTCTTTCACCCAGATTAAACCTAGTCCCATTGTCTCACGTCAGATAGCGTGACTCGGTCTGCACTGATCTGTCTTGTATCGTGTAAACGGTCATGGGATTAGACTACTGGTAACTGACACAATACATCTGTCAGTTATTTTCATGTTATTCTCCAGTGAATGTCTTATGTAACAGGACCTTGAAACTAGCAAATGACTTTGGTAGTTGAAGGTTCAGCCGTTATTTAGTTTGAAAATGTACACAAAAACTAGCATAGACTCACATTTCACATGAAACAAAACTGTACTTTACCCACAGCTGTGCAAACTTAACAGTGCATATAAATTCTTCTAAAATGACTTCAAACTACAGTAACATAAGATTTATATTGAGTTTTCATGTTTTTGTAACATACTGTAAGTACCAGTCCCATAAAAGCAATGGGAGGGCACATCAATCTCACAAATTACTTTACCACAGATGCTTTGCTCAGATCTGAAGATTGGTTTCACATCCTACAACCTTGTGCCTACAACCACAGTCTCTTTAAAGGCTATATACACAATATATTATTATATCAATTTATATACAATCTCTGCTACAACCCAGGTGGTGGTGGCTAGATGGTGTATGGCTGCCGTCATAATCCCCAAGTCAAGTCACATTTAGCTACGAGAGTTTCACTTTGCTTGCCTGACAACCTGGCAGCCATCACAGCGTCTATCAACTGTCAACTGTTTTCCCTGCTCAATGCTACAAAGGTTAATGAAAAGTGAAAGTAAACATAGAGGGAATTACGACAATGGCTTAGTCCTGCACTCAAAACCATGTCCGTTGGATAATCCCCATTCTCCATTGAATACCCTCTAGGCTAGGAGTAGCCTTAATCTGTATCTAAGAAACCACCCAGACACATGCCAAAAGATGGTAACCCTAACCCTTCTGTATTCTTGATAAATACATACTCTCTCATTTGCTATTAGCCTACAATAGAAATCGATTCTAACGTATTTTAGGTCTAGCTGTGGAATGAATATGTCTAGCCCTGTGAGTTATGAGAAGCTCTATCTCTCTCTCTTCTCTCTCTCTCTCTCTCTCTCTCTCTCTCTCTCTCTCTCTCTCTCTCTCTCTGTGTGTGACTGATAGGAACTTGAGCTCGTGGAGACTCCTCTCCTTTGTCTGGTTTGTATTTAGAACACATACATATGAAACAGTGGAGGCTAGTGGAGGTAGAAATCGGAGGACAGGCTCATTATAATGCATGGAATGGAATGAGGGATGGTATCAAACACCCGTCATTGATACCATTCCTCATTCTATTCCATGCATTACAATGAGCCCGTCCCCCCCGAATTTCTACCTCCACCAGCCTCCACTGATATGAAAACATCCCATCTCTCCTGTGGTTTGACTCATTCCTGCTCAGCTTCGGCCATTTTGTTTCTTGCTCTGGCGGGTCGTGCCCTGAGAGGGTTGCAGGCGCTACCGCTCCTTCCAGATCTGAACCCTTTCTCAGTCTCCTCACTCTCCCTATTCTAGTCTCTAAATGTCAGGCTTCACAGACAGAGTGAGAGGCCTTTCCTCTGCAGACTGCTGTGGAGAAACCGACCCTCTCTTACATGGCAGACCATCCCCATCCATTCTGATGTGCTATTGAAAAGCAAGGTGACATTTGGCAATCATAATGCGCCCAGGTTCCAGAGTTTAGTCAAATGAAACCCATTCATAAATATGTGATGCCTGACATTTATTGACGTTCATGGATAGAGTCACCGTCACATAATTCTTTATTCCGTTTACTTTTCCTTTCGAGAGAAAATACCTTGACAAAGCCAATGAATCGTAGCAGTGGTGATGCACAATGCAGGTAGAATGATGTCAGGTTGGAGGGATGAGTTCTGTGGGTATGAGGATATCTGGAGAAGGGGAGGCTGGTGGAGGAGAGAGGGGGTTGGTGGGGGGTAAGTGTAGGTTGTTACACCATACAATACTGTGATTGAGGTAATTAGTTTGGCTTCTGAAGAGCAGCTGGAGAGTTCATTAGAAGGACCCCCCCCACACACACACAGAAATGCTGAGATTTGTGTTCTTTCATCACCATAATAGAGCAGGAAGTCACCCTCGCGAGCTTCAGTGTGGAGCCGAGCAGCAGATTTGTAATATTCTCATTTTGATAATTGTAACATCTGCAGTGATGCTGACTTCATCAGAGCCTCTCATCTCTGGAGAGGCTGTTCTGTTCTGGCTGTTCATCGTCTTTCACTTATGACAAGTAAACTCTGCTGGAGAGAAACACACAACAGCTGCTACTGTTAATGTACAGGGTATATGTTCTGATTAAGAATAGGCATCTGACTTGAGGTGTGTACAGTATGTGTGTATGTATATGTATGTGTGTGTATTGTGTAGAAGCATGGACAGATGTATGTTGTGAATGTGCTGTGTGTGTGGCTGAAAGTAATTATTCCATGATGACTCATTGTGAAAGGCTCATTACTTCCCCCCCCCCCCCCCCCTTTACTCCCTCATCCTCTCCTCCTTACTCAAAAGCATAAGTGTTTGGCCTTGGTTTGGCCTTCAATGCTTCTGAGTAAAAGCTTTTTTTAAATTTTAATGTGCACAGTGAAAGCTTATTGAGACGAAGTCTTGATGATTGGATTAGTAAATCATTTCAGAGCAGGAATGAAGTTATAACCTGGCATCTAATTTTCTTGTGACACTTATGAACACATGTACTGCAGGCCGATTACTATTGTGTTTTGGCATCAGAAAGAAATAGTTTTAATGCGAGTCATGGTGTTTCTCAATCAGTAAGACATTTTCAGAGACTGATCATCTTTTGGTTTGGGTCACTGTTTAGATTGGCCAGGGTAAAGTTATGGATGTTTTTACTGTGTTACCGCCCAAAGTGTTGAACTCAACCTATGATTGAAGCCAGCCCGCCCCAGATCTGCCAAAATCCCCCCGTAGTGTTTGTTTTGGGTTGGGTTGGCCTCTGATTTGTCCTGGTAAAGTACCGGCATTTTCAGAACTCAACGCTTCACTAACAACTGGATAGAGTGTCAGGGTTTCGGATGAAGTTGGGAAGATGGAGTACAGAGGCCTTGAATACTCCGGTATTCGCTAGCAAAAGAATGAGACACTCTCTCAGCAGCGTAGGCAGGAGACACGTGCTGTAAGCGCCGCTGTGCAAGGACTTAATTAGAGCGATAATTTGGCCTTGTTTGTTTTTCGCTCATTATTACGTTCTGCGCCGGCTGGCTAATGAAAACACAGAGAGTCTCTTACTACGGTACTCAGGCCCCGGCTGCCTAAACACTTCTAAGGCCCTAGAAAAAACCCCTGTCAGCAGCAGTGTTTCAGGTGACAAAGGCCTTTTTATGTTCTAAGGAAGCTTATTGTCGAGGAACGGGAGAGAGACAGAAAAAAGAACAAACGCTGTGTGGCTGATTGTCAGTTAAGGAGCCTTTCTCTAGGAAAGAGCAGACATTTACCCTGGGTGCTGTCTATTTGAGAAATTACAGACCGCCCAGCATTTCAACATCACTGAGACACAAAGATATAATTGCAAAGAGCATTCCGTGGAACGTCTTTCAGTCTTGCAGAGTTAAATATAGTCTTGGTGTTGCCTTTGATACCCTGATTGTGATTGTGGAACAGAGGCAGCGCGTGAACAGAAGAACAGCACGTTGTCTTCTGGCTGGTAGAGAGTCTGGAGAGGAGGAAGGGGAGGGAGACACCTGCATTGTGAAGACTCGGGAACTATGTGACCTCACCTTGAGTCGTCTTTTAAAACGCGGAGAAGGAGTCACAGCGCCCCGGATAGAAGCCAGAACAGTGAGGGTTTAGAACAATATTTGAGTGTCGTCTTTGTAGAAATAGGTACCTTTGTGTTGTTATACACATCCATCATTTCTTGGGTACATTTGGAGGAAAAAGTGACAGAGCCCTTTATACTGTATGGGTTTCTCGACTGCTAAACATGAATCACTTCTTTCTGTAAATGCTCATTTGAATAAGTCTTTCAGAAGCTATAATAGTCGATTTTACTCCAATCTTTATTTTATTAAGGGCAAGCAATGAAGAGTTATGAGTTAACGATGATACTGTAGGCGTTGTTTGTTTCAGAATTCACAAGGACATTGCACTACAGCTGAGCAACACACTGTAGCTGTTGGAACCTGCATTAGCTGACCTTTCACCAGATAAATTGCATAGTAAGCCTTTTTGAAATAGGATTTAGACACTAGGACCCTGGGGACTCCTTGATTTTGCACGGCCATCCATTTATTAAACTAGTGGAGACTCTGCAGCAGTTACATAGCTTTATAAATGTCAGCCTATATAAGGGTAAAACTCTTAAAGCTTGTCAATGAGATATATCAGGGCATTAAACAACATTTAAATGTGCTGCTTTTTTAAAGCGTCTGTCTGCAGTCTATCAGTGCTTGTAACCAACAGACTTCCTCATTTACATACTGTGTACTATATATGCATTCACAAGAAGGCGCACACACACACACACACACACACACACACACACACACACACGCGCGCGCGCACGCACACACACACACAAACACACGCACACACGCACACATGCACACACACACACACACCCTTAACATTGGCATTTTGACCTTTGATACGCACAAGACCAACACAGTTTAGTCCAGGTGGGCACAGAGCCAAGTGAAGAACAAATGACCCAATACTAATTGCTGAGCTTCAACATCAACCAATGAATCATCAGCCGAACCACAGTTTCCAGACATTCTGAGCATACACTGAATGGTTGTCTGCGGCAAAATATGAAGAATGAAAAGCAACCAGCTGTAGAGATCCCCAGTGACTGGAACTTCGTAAAAAAGTCACCATTGAACCCAGTGGATTTATGGTGTGTGAAGGGTGGCCTTTATCGTAGAAGAAGCCAAACAGTATAGAGTCAATCGACCGTTATGCTGTACATTATCCCTGCCTCTAGAACACATTCCACAATTAACACACCCAGTGATGCCATCACAAGTTGAACTAGTGCTGGGTCTATGTACAGTATACACACACACACACACACACACGCACACACACACGCACACACACACACACACACACACACACACACACACACACAGACTTCCAGGCAGTCCTCTGGCAGGTGCAACAGTAGTGAGTAATGCAGTGCAGGAGGAGCAGACTCTGTTACTGCATGGCTGTTAAATGAAGGGCCGCATACTGTAGTGTGGAAAATGTGAAATGTGTCTGAGGATAGTCTGTTCAGCACCACTGTCTGAGCCACAGTAGACTCCACATCAGATAGACAAGACCACAGTCATGTGTGTGTGCGTCTGTGTGTGTGTGCGTGTGTGCTTGTGCGTGTGTGTGTCTGACTGTACAGTATATGGGATGGACTATACCACAAATGTTAGCTGAGACTTAGAAAGGGAGGATATGAAAATCAAACCCATTGATGATTATATTGTTTGGGAAGATCACATCAGCACAGCCTTGGAGCAGCAGGGCTCCTTGTCTCTGCTCTACCTCATCAGCCGTCATCTCCCCTTCTCAAGCTGTTCTCCTCAGCCGAGCTGTTATCTTTACATTTGACTGGATCGGCTAATTGAATTAGTCTAACAACATGTGATATAAGTCTGCGGCTGTGACCGAAATTAAATTCCGGGGCTGCCAATATGCTTTTTTAGTGTTTTACGGCTGGTTGCTAGGAGAGGGAAGAGATAAAGAGTTTGAAATGAGGCTCGGGGGGGTATTCTAACAGGCTCCCCTATTGAACTGGAGAGCAGCACACTGAGAAGGTATTCAACATGAGTTCACATGAGGCTCTCCAGATCCACATGCATATACATTCTGCACTTGTGCTATGGTTCTCTGTGGCTCAGTTGGTAGAGCATGGCGCTAACAATGCTTAGGTTGTGGGTTTAATTCCTGCTGGGACCATATATACTGAAATGTATGCACTCACTGCAATGTAAGTCGCTTTGGATAAAAGCATCAGCTAAATGGCACATATATTATACTGAATGTGAGCACAAATTCAGAGCTAATTTAAAAGCAAAGCTCTCAAATGAGCCTCAACTGTAGTCTTTGTCTACTGTTACTGTGACTCGCTCTGTGTAGGGTTAAGTTTACTTTGTCTGTGCAATTCATATACAGTACATAATTGGCAGTAAATGAGCATTCAAGTCTGTGTGTGTGCGTGCGTGCGTGCATGTGTGCGTGCGTGCATGCGTGCGTGCGTGCGTGCATGTGTGCATGCGTGCATGTGTGCATGTGTGCATGTGTGCGTGTGCGTGTGTTCGTGTGCGTATTGTATGCCCGTACCTGTGTGTGTGTATGTGTGTGTGTGCATGCGTGTGTGTATGCCCGTAGCTGTGTGTGTGTATGTGTGTGTGCGTGCGTATGCCTGTACCTGTGTGTGTGTGTGTATGTGTGTGTGTGTGTGTGTGTGTGTGCAGTAATTCAATCACCGTGTTGATGATCTTCCTGATCCAGCTGGCACTGAACTCTGATGGTGGCAAGAAGGCGTGGGTTGCCCCTCTCTGTCCCCCCCCCCTCCTCCCCCTCCCCCCCCCCCCCCCTCCTCCCCTCTCTCTCCTTACCTCCCTCCCATCCAGTGTCAGGGTGATGGATTAAACCCAAATAAACTCGTTCATCTTTCAATTAAAGCCAGTGCTGAGAATGTGCCAGGGCTTATGAAGCAATTTTCACTACAGGGGCTGAGAGGGAGGAGTCCCACCTATTAAAACATCACTCCAGCCATCAGAGCAGACTCAGACTCAACATCGCCCAACACTCACATCACGGCGCGCAGTTTCACGCAACATTGCCTACCATTGATTAGATTTTTTTATTTTTTTATTTTTTTTTATTATTGTCATTATTTCTTAAGAGTCTGATTAATTAGTTCTCTGTGACTGAGTCACAGTCTTTGAGGGCGGCCGTGTATGAGCCTCGTCTGTGATTACTGCCCTTGCTCCCATTCCTCCGTAAAGGAGAATGCAGAGTTGTTGTTGTTGGAGGTTGTTGTTGGGTTTTTTTTTCTGAAGGGGAATATTATGTAGGCACTCTGGGACAAGTTCTAATGAATTTGAATGAGCGTCTCAATTTATTTTCCATGTTTTATTTATTATTTCGGTTTTCCAAGTAAATTGAATCGACCGCACCGATGCGTGTATTAGTCATGAGTAATATATTGGCCTGCTGTTCTGATTATGTTCGTGTTATGGAGCCTTTCATTATTGATTTCATTTTGTGCCCCTCTTTTTCTCTCTCTATTTCACGTTCGCATTCTCTCTTTCTTTCCTACCCACCCACCTTCTCTCTCTTGCTCTCCCCTCTCTCTCTCTCTCTCTCTCTCTCTCTCTCTCCCCCTCTCCTCTCTCACATTCACATTCTCTCTCCCCCCCTCTCCCCCCACTCCTCTCTCACATTCACATTCTCTCTCTAACCAACCTTCTCTCTCTCTCCCCTCTCCCCCCCTCCTCTCTCTCACATTCACCCCCCCCCCCCTCTTTCTCCCTTGCACAATATTCAAAGGGTTTTTATTTACAGCTCACAATACACTTACATATTGAATGTGGCCTTGAGCACAGCTCCAACCACATACTAACTTATGTATTCTATTCTGTGGTGTGAGAGGTGTTAAGGACAATGGAAGGGGGAGTGGTGAAAGGGACAAGGAGTCATCTAAAGTGCGTGTACCTACGTTCTGCGGTCTGCCCCCTCAGCCTCACTCTTCGTTGCGTGTTTCTCTGGTGTGTATATTGTACTGTGTCGGTGCATCTGGCAGCGCTTTAGAGATGAAGATGTGGATGTTTGACGTTCCCGTGACGTCCCTGGCCTCCCTCTCCCTGGCTGTTGAGTGGCTGAGGCCCCGGCGTGTTATTCCTGACTCCCTAACCTCACCGTGAGTCAGGAGGCGCCTCATAGGGAATGGAATGTACGACAGGTTCCATGGAAAAATGAGGAGAAGAAAAACCTGTCATGCTGGTTGGATTCACAACCTGGAGTGGATTACTGGGTGCCAAAAGCCTGGAGAGGAGTCGAGGAGAGGAGTAGTGTTTTTAGTGTTTTTGTAGATTTGCTTTGGATCCATCAGCAAGTGAAAGGTTTGGTGTTTAGGAAAGGCTCTGTGTTTCCTACTCTCTGTCTCTCTCTGAAGAGACTGCGTGTAGATTTCGATATTCCCGAGCCAAACTGTGGGACTGAGAGCTGCAACATCTGTGTGGTGGTGATTTGGCAGGGAAAGAATGACGCTGGGGCAGGGGCAGGGGGCGAGGGGGGTCATTTCACGCTGCTTGGCTCTTCAGGAAGTGAATCAGGGTGGATGTGACTAAGGCCTCACACACGCGCCCTTTCATGGCGGGCCAAATGGGCTCCCAGCTCCAGGGAAACTTTCGGGAAGACAATATCCCTGATGATACAGAGCGTTAGATGACTCACCCACAGGAATCCTCAAAAAACCACAACTACTGGCGGAACTACAGAGGGAGGAACTGAAGAAGAGAATGAAAGGAAGTTGTAGGGGAATGTGTCATTGTACTGTAAATGATGCTTTTTGGGACCTGCTAATGGCTGTGTAATTGTTACTGTACTAATGTTACAAATACTATTATTATGACCTTCCGATTTGGATTTCCTTTCTTCTATTCACTCAGGACAATCCTCACAAATTGAGAATCATTCATACTGTACTATTATCAGACTATTACCAAGCAGCTTATCAGCATACCCAATTCTGCATTTCAATCAAGTAATGTAATTTTGTGTTTCTAAGTGTTAGTAATTCATGAGGGTGTCTGTACATGCAAAATAGTCTTTTCACTGTTTTATGTAAAAGCTTAAAGCCAATGTAACATTAGTACCAATGAATATTTAACTCTCCATCAGGAATACTGATCATCATTCTCAGCCACTTCAACAAATGGAGCAGGTATATAATATCCTCCCCCTCAGGCTGGAGATGTTTCTGACTCATGGAGTGTCTCCTCTCCCCTCCCCTCCCCTCCCCTCCCCTCCCCTTCCCTCCCCTCCCCTCCCCTCCCCTCTCCCCTCTCCTCTCTCCTCTACTATTCTCTCCTCTTCCCTCCCCTCTCCCATCTCCTCTTCTGTCCTCTCCTCTCCCCTCTCCTCTCCTCTCCTCTCCTCTCCTCTCCTCTCCTCTCCTCTCCTCTCCTCTCCTCCGCTCCGCTCGCTCCTCTCCTCTCCTCTCCTCTCCTCTCCCCTCCTCTCCTCTCCCCTCCCCTCCCCTCCCCTTCCCTCCCCTCCCCTCCCCTCTCCCCTCTCCTCTCTCCTCTACTATTCTCTCCTCTTCCCTCCCCTCTCCCATCTCCTCTTCTGTCCTCTCCTCTCCCCTCTTATCTCCTCTCCTCTCCTCTCCTCTCCTCTCCTCTCCTCTCCTCCGCTCCGCTCGCTCCTCTCCTCTCCTCTCCTCTCCCCTCCTCTCCTCTCCTCTCCTCTCCTCTCCTCTCCTCTCCTCTCCTCTCCTCTCCTCTCCTCTCAGTGCTACTGTATAATGCCAGTTCTGCCTGTGTGTCCGTTCCTGTAAATAGCCTGATTCAGTGGATCAGCAGGGTCTGTAGTATTGTGTCTCTGGTCCTGGTCTCTTCTCTCTGTAGCTCTGCCAAGCGGACATGAGAAGACCAGAGGCAGGGCTTGGCTCAGGCCTCCCAAATACTGCCTCTGAAAATGGGTCGACCCAACAGGAAACCAAGGTCAGAGAGAGGAAGTGAAACCGCCTCTCTCCCCGACAGGAGCCCTGCTGGAGCCAGGGGTGTGCACGAGGAGCGTGCACGAGGGTATTGGGTCTCACCAGCCCTTTCCCTCTTGCCTCCTCCTAGACGAACTTCCCCACGGCACTCATTATGCAACGGATATGGTGTTCAATCTCTCAAACAATCATCAGAGCTGGACTCAAATGATTGTGAAGCACTGGACCATTCCACCATCATATAGGGCCTTTTAGAGCCAGTGGACGCCTCAAGTATAACACTTTTCTTGCTGTGAAGAAAAGTTGCAGATGGCACAGACACACAAGTGATAAAGGAGATGACATTGTTCAGCTCTTGCTTTACTGGCTTCTCTGTCAGGCTGGGATGGAAGAGCAGGAAAGTGCTGAATCACCCGCGGGCACCTCCAAAACTTCCTAAGTGACGGAATGACCTTCAGCCCGAGCACAAGGAGGAGACCCCTCCAGCCGGCTTCCCGACAGATGATCTGTCAGCCCCCCCGCTGCTCCCCCAAAACTCCTGCAGTACAGCTGAGCTGATACACACACACACCCACACACACACACACACACTCACATGGAGGTAGCAGTGCAGCGGAGGACACACACACACACACACACACACACACACACACACACACACGGAGGTAGCAGTGCAGCGGAGGACACACACACACACACACACACACACACACACACACACACACGTGCACCTACCCTCCTCCCCTCCCCTGCTTCATCCATCACACAGGGAGAGCACTCTCCTAATTCATCATGTGTTTTATTTCCCTGCGCAGAGACTAAATCTCCTGAGCTAGCAGGGGGAGGAGCAGCAGAAGAACAGCTTAACCAGTGAAAAATGGGGAACACACAGCCACTGGTCTTAAGTTCAATCGAGGTGCATTGAAGAACCGGTTACATTAGACTTAAGTGCACGATGTGGTGTTGAATTTTTGTATGTACGATACTAGAATGTGGATGCAATTATGAGAGTTTACAGTTATTTAGATGTTTTGTTAATGTGTCCTGATTTTGAGCTTGCACGCCCATACACTCCACACCCACGCATGTACGCATGTACGCATACACACACACCCACATCCCATATCCCAGCTCTTTGACAGTTGGATTTATGCATCTACTCCACTCTTTCCTGTGTGTGCTAGCCAAGGAGGTTAACCACAGACCTAATCTAGCAGGCTCCGGAGGAGTGTTGGAGTGAGAAACCTAGAATGAAACTAACTCTTTGTTAATCTACAATGGTCACACACACACACACACACACACACACACACACACACACACACACACACACACACACACACACACTCACACACGCCGGAGTCGTTCCACTGATGGCAGTGTTGAGCCGTTGTCCTGGCCCTGGCTGCCAAAAGGCTGCCTCAGGTCTCCGGGGGTCTGGCCGTACAAACCACCCCTCTGTCTCTGGGACCAAAACATACTGTAGAGCAGGAACACAACTCACACAGGCCCTAGAGTAGTGCATTACCCCCAACCAGCTGATGGAGCTCCAACACATTTGAAACCCAACTGCTGGTAGACCGCTAATGTACTGTACTCATTCCCCTATGAGGGCTGTCAGTGAAAGGAAGAAATGGAGAATTCTGTTTGACCATGATTGTGGTTAGAATATGAGTCAGCTGGTTTAAATAAATCCTTGAATCAATTCACTTACTGGGGAGTTATTTATTGACCTTTCAAAGTAATGTGATGAGTCACACCTGAAACCACAATTTCATACCTGATTCAAATACTCTTGGTCACATTTTGAGGCTTTTTAAGGCCATGCCGAAATTCATCATTCCGTCAAAGCTGAGTGAACGCAAAGAGAGAAGGCCTAACTTGCGCATAGGTAGGGCTCCAGGGTGGCTTGAACCCCTGCTCCTTTGCCCGGCCAGTCACAAAGTGCCCTTCTGGATGGTGCATTTTTAATCATCATCATTCATCATTACTAAAGATTACAGCTCACTTATAAAAAAGGCACCCCTCTTACCATAAATGGTTGCGCAGATTTTCATTCAACCAATCTCCAGAGAAAATAACATCTCTTGAGACTCGATGTCGGCCTGTTTTCACCTTCTCAGAAGTATGCATTATGTGTCATTCAATAAAGGAACAACAGGAGCGAATAGCAATTTCATTTCCTCCACAAACTAAAGTCCAGTTAAATAGAGTGCTATTGCCGTCCTTGACTGTGCTGTTGTTGAACATTATCAAATGTTATTCAACTTCACTTATCATATACTTATTTCCTGGCTTATATGGGGATATCAAGCACTGAGCAGCGGCAAGTCCATCAGTCTTTCAACCAGGTACACAGTTGTTACAAAATGGACCGCACAACAAGACAACAAGATATTAGTCACAGTCTGACTAAGTGTGTGTGTGTGTGTGTGTGTGTGTGTGTGTGTGTGTGTGTGTGTGTGTGTGTGTGTACGTGTGTACGTGTGTGTGTGTATGTGTATGTGTATGTGTATGTGTATGTGTATGTGTGTGTGTCAGCATGGCATGGAAAATATAATCATTCCATGTCAAATATTATAAATTTATGTTTGAAAAAAAAAACAGTGCAATTAAAGTGTCCCTTCTCTGAATTCAGCTCCTGCCCATCACAAACTCTCTGCACGGCCCTGGTGTGCAGGAGGCGTAGTCTCAATGGAATTAATCAGTGCAGCACTCAGAACAGTCAGTGTAAAAAAAAAAAAAAAAAAGCGTTGTTCAGGGTGTTTAATTAAACACCTTCCCTCTCGTTCCCAACACAGACAGTGACCCAACCCTGAGAGGCCCTCCGACAGAGAGAGAGAGAGAGAGAGAGAGAGAGAGAGAGAGAGCAAGAGAGAGAGAGAGAGAGCAAGAGAGAGAGTTAGCAGAGAAATGTAGGCTGATTCTAAGAGGCCCACAGACAGAGAGACAGACACAGAGAGAGAGAGAGAGTTAACAGAGAGGACCCTGACTCCTGTGTGGTGGGGCCCAGAGAGAGAGAGAGAGAGTTATCCTGACTCTGAGGTATCGTGGGCCTGGAGGGTAAAGCCTGCTCCCCCATGCGTGATGAATTAGGTGGTTACTGGAGGACTTTTTGGGGCTTTATGTTTTTTTCGCGCTCTCCTTCATCTTGCTGCCAACTTAATATCCCAGCTCTTTGACAGTTGGATTTATGCATCTACTCCACTCTTTCCTGTGTGTGCTAGCCAAGGAGGTTAACCACAGACCTAATCTAGCAGGCTCCGGAGGAGTGTTGGAGTGAGAAACCTAGAATGAAACTAACTCTTTGTTAATCTACAATGGTCACACACACACACACACACACACACACACACACACACACACACACACACGCACACACACACACACACGCACACACACACACACACACACACAAACACACACCCAAAGCAGCCTTGTTCATTGCTCATACTTTAGTATATTGTTAAAGTACTTTGTTGGCGTAAAACTATGAATGATCAAATCCCTAGCTTGTGTGCATATACAGTATGCCTCTGTAGTGGTCATGCGATGCTGCTGTGGATGACACACGTCATCATCTTGATAACACTTGACTTGATGTCATGACACTCCTCCCTTCCTCAATCTTCTCTCCCTCCTGTGTTTCTCTCCATCCCTCCCTCTGAGCTGAGGGTTAGTGTGTCTACCACTCTATCCAGCAGCAGCTGCTGTCTTGTGCCAGTGTACACAATGACATTCAACACTCAGGAATGAACAGTCTTGACCCAAGTGACTACAATGAGTCAGCAAATGTACACTAGACAGTAGAAAGCCAAAAGGTAAATAATTGATACTAAAACTCCCCCCATTAGATCTGGCAAGAGCTAGCGTTCTCTGACCACAGCAGTGAAAAATGCACGATCATAATCATCTCTGTAATCACATCCATACTCAAGCCGAAACCTTGAGAGGCCTAGTCTCTTCTCTTCTCTTCTCTCCATCATCTCTTCTCTTCTTCTTTTTCTTCTTCTTTTTTTCTCATGATCATCCTATTGTTGGGCTGTCATCTACTTCATACCTTAGGAGTGATCACACGGTTAGTCATCATGTCATGGTCATGGTCATGGTCATGGTCATGGTCATGGTCAAAGACGTGGTAGCGTTGGTAACCTCGTATTATGCTGGCTGTTCAGAATGACCACCTTACTTATCAGGTGACAGGCAACGCTATAACCTAGTTTCTTGTTTAAGCTGGTTCTATTCATCCACACACACACACGCACGCACGCACGCACGCACGCACGCACGCACACACACACACACACACACACACACACACACACACACACACTCATACACTTCTAAACCCAGTTCATCCAGTTACCGTAAAATTCCATGTTTTCCTTGGATGTAAGTCAAATGTTCCTGGAAAGAGAGCGACAAATCGCCTGGAGAAATCTGTTTTGTCTGGAGAAACATTGATTCTAATGTCATGTAAGTAGCAGTCATCGCTTGGATCTCCCCCAGCGTTTCTCTGTGATATGTATGGATATCTGTATTAAACCGAGCCACTTCAAAGAAAAGAAAACATCATGTCAACCGCGGTAAAAAGTGTTGAAACCCTCGACCGTGATGTAGGTCTATGAAAGAAGTGGCGTGTGGAGAATGAATTAGCGCCGCTGTTCCGTTGCATTTCCGCCTCGCGGTAATTATGTGTCCATTGTTGAAAAAAAAAGGAAAAGAAAAATCCTGTCTGTGAAAACATGAAAGACATTAGGGCTGGATTTCCTCCCTGGAGTTTTGGACAACGGCTGTAGCTGCTCTCAGACGGAAATGAGACCGAATGAGAGGCTTTCTGAAGCATCTGAGAAGAATTTCATGATCTCGGTGCCTTGGTCTTAGTTTGTGAGATATAATCTGTACGTGTGGCGCGGTTCAGAGGAAGATGGCAGGGGTGTGTGGAGAGATGAGAACAGAAAGAGAGATGGTTAAAATAAGATCAGGGGTCTGACAGAACGGCCCCTGCTGTGAGAGGAAACGCAGCTTGGCCAGTGTTATATTGCTGTTCAGTGTTCCATATCCAAATCTTAATTCACTCACACATCCTTGAGTTGGCAACTTGGTAGTGTACAGCCTAAGCCCCCCCGACCCACCCTCAGGTCGAGGGAGAGGACGATCTTTAAAGGAGTATACGCAGACGTTGTTCCTTCTTTTTGCCTAGGCTTTGTTATTGAGCCATTTGATTCGACTGTGTGTTGTTGCTACGATAGTTATCACCTCAGATGCCTTCTATCAGGCCTCAGTTCAACCAGGGGAGCAGATGTCCTCATCGTGTTTCTATTTTCATGCTTTTTCTTTGAAACCTTGTTTGCCTCAGTGGTACGCTAGTGAGCTCTCGTTGGTAGAATTCCCTCATGTTTGCTCCCTCCTAATGCAGTCTGTAGTCTCAGTGAGTTTATTTTTTTTTGGGGGGGGGGTCACCCTCCTTCGTATCCTCTTTCAAACTGCAAGTTTATAGCAAACTTCACACAAGGAGGAAGTGAGCAGCGAAAATGGAAAATAGAATCAATGCTGTGTCTCCACAGCCTGCAGTTGAAATCAGCGTTGTACATGAAGGGCGATAGATGACTGATGATGCAGAGTGTCTGCCTGGAGAACTTTTATAATTACAAGGGAAGTGGTCGTATTTCTTCCTCCTTAATATGGCAGCGCGGTCCCAGGGGGAGCTGTCCACATCCCACTAAACAAAGCAACAAGGGAAGTCAGCGCTGATCACGCAGAGGAAACTTCAAGTCTGCCTCTATTGATTGAGCCGAGCAGTGGTTGCAAGTGGGGCTCCAAGCCCACGCCAAAGAAAAGCTACAGTATAGACATTTTTTCACCGTTTTTCATGCTGTATATGTGGTTTATGTCAATCGAATGTGTGGTAGGGAAAGTTAAAGAAGTTAGTGGGCTATGTTTGGTAAAGTTAAACATTCCCTTGTTCTACTCCCACCAGACCTACAGTATCTCACAGAAGCTGTTGCTAGGGGACTGAGGTCAGATTCAAGCTACGGATAACACAGGATGGTCATAAAGTAGATTGTTTTCAAAATGCTTTCATCCGTAATCAATAATAGCTGACTCAGAGGCTGGGAATGGCTGTAAATGGGAATTTTGGATTGTTGCGCATAAACGGGACAATTAAACACCATTGCTGGACAAGGACGTATAACTTAACGGCTGGTCTTTACTGCAGCCGTTTGGTCCCTGTTCAGTGAACCCCTGAGCGTCTCCCCTGTTGTTAAAGTCAGCGAGTAGAAAAGCAGAGCAATCATGGCGGAGATCAGAGATCGCTTCTCAGCTTGTTGGGTTTAATGGTGCGGTAGGCTAACAGTGGGTGAAGTAATGACTCAACTACAGTTCAACTGCAGACCTTGTACTGTACTTAAACATCCTGTTGATGTGGAGAGATAGCATATGGTGTATTATACTGTTATCGCACGGTTATGAACGTATTGAAAGGGTTAGAGTTAGGGCATGAAAACAACAGAGCAACTTTCATCAAATATATTGCCCGTAAGCAAGAGCGAACGAGATCGTCCACCCGTTTCACCGCACTTTCGCCTTCTTTCTTTCCGTGTCCCTCGGTTTATTCTTTTTGTAGGTTCCGTTTCTCGGAAAACGAGCCTAAAGTAAACACCTGCCAGGATGAGAGCCAAAGATACTTGAATTCGACCCGAGACGCTCAACAACAACACTTTTTGATGCGCCGGGCTCTGTCGCAACACGCTCTGTTCTCTGGTCTGTTGCATCTCCGTTTTTTGAGAGTCTACCCCGCTCGTTTTTTCCTATGACATACGCAATTCTTCATATCGTCATATCCCATGTAGTCTACCTTTAATAACATTCTATCTTACAGTCTGTCTCTAAAGGGTTAACCAGCAGCGCGCTCGACCAACAGCCTGCAGAAAACACATGCATGTTGTTACTCCCTGCCATGCGTGAACATGGAGATTGTACCCTCAAGATTAAGCCACACTGAAAATGGGATTCCGAGCTGCTGCTCAGCCGTACAGTACAGTACAGTACAACACATGCCCTCCAACATCTCCTTTTTTCCCTCAAAAACAGACGTTGCATGCATCTGGAATCATAACAAAAGGTTTGTGTTTCACTCAACAAACTGGGCATGGGCCCCCTCTCTCCTCTGCCCTGTGTGATCCCCTCCCTCCGCCTGTCAACTGTTTCCCTAATCAGAAGGGAAAACGCATTACACCAGCCGTGATTACACCAGCCATGTGAACTGTTAGCTACAGGGGGAGGGCGAGGCTCTGACTCTCTCTCTCTCTCTTTTTCTCCCTCTCGCTCTCTCTCTCTCTCACTCTCTCTGGCTCACTCTGCCTCTCTCTCTCCCGCTCTGCCGCTCTCTTTCTCTCTCTCTCTCTCTCGCTGTCTCTCTCTCTCTCTCATGGCTTCACAGGGCCTTTAAAACTCAGCAGGGTGTGCAATGTGCTCCCCTACCCCCTCATTAAGGCCTGCTTCGAGTGTGTGTGTGTGTGTGTGTGTGTGTGTGTGTGTGTGTGTGTGTGTGACAACACATACAGTTACAGGGACAGGAGGTCAGAGACTGGGTAGGAGGAGGAGGTGAATGGTCTGGGTGTAGAGAGAGGAGATGCTGCAGATTAGCAGTCAGTCAGGGATGGAGGCAGCGAGAGGATGAGGCAATAAGGTTGTTACTTAGTCACAGGGAAGCCATGCTTGAATGAATCTGAAATAAGACTTGGGTGACTGTCTCAGTCCTGCATTCCCCTGAGGAGAGAGACTTTGGTGTATGTGTTTCTTTGTTTGACTGTTTCACATTATTTCCCCTTACCTTTTTGGGCTATGGTTTGCGTAATGCACAATTCCCCAGCATTTATTGAGTTTGTAAATGGCACCTCCATCCTCTAATGACTCCAGTATGGGCCCTGCATAGTGGAATGATGTCATCCAGCTTGGTGATTACATATCTGTGGTCACAGAGCTCTGACACCAGGCCTGTCAGGGTTCGCCTGTGAATGGGAACACACACACACACACACACACACACACACACACACACACACACTGATACACTTCTAGACCCAGACATGCATCATTTTAAACCTCATAAAAAAACAAGTCCGACAGTATCGCTATGGAAACACTTGCTGCCCTGGCACTTTGCGTGGTGTTGCTGTGGTGTGGTGAGAGTCTCGTAAACTCATGCCAGGTTTAGGAGACTGCTGGTATACAGCTTGATCCCACAGTGCTTGGTACTGTGTACAGTGTAGGTACCTCGCTGTGCAAATGGAGTTAAGTGTCAAAGGCAAGCTATGTTAAGTTAGTTGTCTTGGCTCAGAGAAGAAAGTGACATGAACACTATTGCTAATAGTTTGGTAATGTGATCGGGTTAGGGGCAGCATGGGAGTCCCATTCACAGCCCCTGGGCCTGATGAGGTGATGAGTGACTGTGGTATTTTTCTTTAAACTCTGGGAAACGTGGGAACACTGCAGTATAAAGTTGCTGCAGATTCTGACGGAGGCTATAGTCCAGACAGCCCTGCTCCAGCAACTCTCACCAGCAAACCCAACTGCAGTGGTGCATTCTGAAGTGCTGGGGAAGTGCTTTATTTTCTTTGTGTGTGTGTGTGTTGGGGGGGGGGTGCCTAGGTTTGTGTGTTTCTAGGACTTTACTTGGTGGCCATTGAGGGACTTTACTATGGTTTAGGAAAGGGAATACTGAATACAGACGTCAGGAAGGAAATGAATGTGCTTATCTTATAGATTAAGGCTGCCCTCAGTCCATCAGTGGCGGGAGCATTCACTTGGCGGTCAGGTAGAATCCATCCTGTCCCCTCTACCCCCTCTCTGTCAGGGGGGCTCAGTGGAGTGGTTAAATTGTCCAGAACACACAAACACTAGTTTATAAAAGCAGACAGACGTGGCGGTCGTTTACTGAAATTAATTACCTCTGTGAGCAAAGCGGCGAGTCTGGAGCTCCTCCTGTCAGTCACGCTCCGCCACCTTCCCCCCCACCCCCCACCCCCCACCCCCCCAGCCACCAGCAGCCAGAGCCAGGTTTCTACCTGCTGAGAGAGAGAGGGAGAGAGAGAGAGGGGATGAAGGAATGGAGAAATGGAGGGAGTGTGAGAGAGAGAGAGAGAGAGAGAGAGAAAAAGGGAGTAATAGAAAAGGTTAAAGGGAGAGATCAATCGGAGGTAGATGAAGAGGGAGCGATAGAGAAAGGGAGGGAGAGGGGGGGTAGAATAGAAAGCTTGGAGGAGGGTACGCTACAGTAAGTGTCAATGTCGTTTTCTAAATCTAATACTTTAGGACTGATCTATTTCCTCCTCCTCCCCCACACTGACAGTTCTAAGCTTCTTAGACCGACATCCTCAAGAACAGACAATCTACTCAATGTTTCATTTAGTCAAGCTTTTTTTTTTTTTACCTTTTAAAAATCAATTTCTCGAGGCATATTTTTTATGCCATTAGCCTTTGCCAGGCCTTGCTTACTGTAAGTAACAGATCTATCCAGACTGTTGTAATGATGCAGCCAGAGATAAGATGTAAATGTGAAGACTGGTTAGCTTCATCACGTTTTGCACGAGTGCAGTCAGCCCCTCCAACGCAGGGCTTAATGAATACTAGCTTACTCTAACGCAACATGTCTTCCACATTAATAAAACGTTCATCTTCTGCTTCATTTGCATAATCATTAAAATGGATCCACTGATGCGCTGTTTTTCTTTTTTTTTTCAAACGTGGGATTGCTGTTAAGCGAGCTGCCGCGCCTCGAGGAGGGATTTGAGGGGACCTAAAGTGATTTGTCACCACTTTGATTCAGTCATTAAATGAACCATGCGTCTTACATGGAATTATTGATTTGGATTGATTTTTAATATGACTTTATGAAAGGCCTACAGAGGGAATACAGCCTATTCTATGTAATGTAACTTAATTTCTTCCTCTCCTCCTCTCACCTCTTCTGTGTATCCATTCTTCTCCCTGTGTGTGGTGAAGGTAGAACTGTCATTTGGACTTCCAGGAGGAGGGAGCTGCAGAGAAAGTTAAAAGGCTACGTGAAAGCCAGCCAGAACTGCTGCAGTGGAAATGCACGCACATAGCGTGTGTCTGCAGTGAATGTACCAATTAACAATGAGTTATTACTACTGTATATCATTAAAATAACATTAGTAATTACATGGTATATGGACTTGAGCAGTTTGTGTAACACTTGGTACATGGTATATGGATTTGAACAGTTTGTGTAACAGCTTAAGCTATTATAAACTATATATAACTGCATGTTCATAATACAATGTAACTAGAGTAATTAGAGTTATTATAGAGGTATGGGGACCACTGAATATAAAAGAGACCAGTTTCTCTAATTCAATATGAATTAGTAGGGCAGTTACTCAGACCCAGATGTCAATTGGATATTTTCAGTCTGGCACTTAAACCAATAATTGCGTATGACTGTGTCAGCTCAATAACCCAGGGCACGGCAATTCTCCATCCTCCCTGTTTCCAGAGACGCAATTAAGCCGGCTATTTTCCCAGTGTTCTGATGAAAGACGCAGCCGAATGGACGCTCGGAGTGACCCGCTCTGTTTTCCCAGCTGTGTCGTAGCCGAGATGAGAAGCTTTTGTTTTTCATTTTGCCGTCGATGGGAGAATTGCACCCCTGAGTCTCAGGAAGCCGTCTCTCTCTCTCTCTCTCTCTCTCTCTCTCTCTCTCTCTCTCTCTCTCTCTCTCTCTCTTGCTCCGTTTTCAAAACCGCTTTGATGACTGGAGCAACGACAATTACAAAGGCACATTTCTGGGGGCGAGAGTCTGACTGCACTAACGGCTATTAGCAACCAACTCAAATTGTCTGGTCAATACACTCTTCTGCACCCACACCCTCCGCTGTGTGTTTGGTGGGAGATGGAGCACATTTTAGCCAGCCGTTTTAATTCCCTTTTTTAATTTCCCTTCATCCAAAACCGACTGTAAATGCCTAGCCTGTCAGATAAACTGCAGCTTTGTATTAGCACTGCTAATTGAAAAGATATGTGGGATGTGAAAACATGTGCTGCACAGCACTGCAATGCTGTGGAAAGTGAGAAGCACCTCTTCATATCTCTCTTTTCTCTCACTCTCACTCTCTCTCCGTCCTCCTTCTCTCTGTTATCACAGCGCACTGTCAGCATTATCTTCATTTTCTAGAGACTGTGGCTGGTGTGGCCACGCACCCACATACAGCACACACACACGCACACGCACACACGTGTGCAGACACATATACTGTATACGCACGCACGCATGCACACGTGCACACACACACACACACACACGCACGCACTTGCATGCACACACACACACACGCACTTTCATGCACACACACACACACACACACACACACCTGATCTCTCTGTGCCCTTGCGGCATTCCAGACATAGTACTGGAGTATAAGCACCCTCCCTTCCAGCAGGCTCCTCTGAGGAGTTGAGGCATCTGATTGCAAAGACTCCCAGGAATGCAGCGTCTACTGACAGATGACATCCCAGCCAGACTGAGACTGTACATCATCTGTGGAGCTGATGAGATGTTGAAGAAGTGTTTCGAAAATGTAGTTCTGCATGGTTACAGAAACTGGATTTTCTTTCACACACATTCGTACCCACAGTAAACCATCTCACATATATTTACTGTCAGCTTTATGCTGTCTGATGTTCCTACTGTTACTGTCACTGCGAAGTCAGATATTCATACATTCTGCTTCTTGTAACTGTGCTCTTCTTTTGAATGGCGTCTTGTGAAAGTGTCTCACATTGCATAAAGTGAAGACCTTGGCCCTCAAGTGTTCCCTCTCCTCAATCACTGTGAGTGTTAGGCCTGCCAACTCACACACTGAGGACGTCTTCTCAGCAGCACTGGCTGTTTTCATTTGATTATAGAGGAGGAGGGGGGGGGGTCGGCATGAGATGGAGACAGTCACTCTGCTGCTGCTGCTACTGCTGCTTCTGTTAAAGGCAACATGCTGTATCGGTGCATGATTGACAGAAATAATCCATGCCAAACAAAAAAAAAAGCCGTCAAATGTTTCATTTAAAATCAGTCTTCTGTGTAAGCTTTTGAGATCCGCCGTCGTCGTCTGACTTCTCTACAGTATGGATGGATGGATATGGAACACATACCCACATCCACCAGCCAACATCCAGAGAGTACGATGCAGCGAGAATAATCAGCGCTTGTTCTATATAGTCAATAATGTAGACCAGGGCTTGGAAGCGAAGCCTGTGTTTTTAAAGGCATCGCTTCCTCCTCTGCAGTTCATTTGTGAGTTTTAGCCCCTCTCTCTCTCTCTCTCTCTCTCTCAGACACACAGCTGCTCATACACAGGGACGGACAGTGCTGTTTTCTATGCAAGGCTTGCTGGGTTATGTAAGATGGCTATTTAAGAGCACATCCAGCAGTGTGTCAGTGGGTCAGTATTCCAGTTTATGCACTACTGTTGGGATGTTAGCCAAAGGTGTGTATGTGTGTGTGTGTGTGTGTGTGTGGGGGGGGGGGGGGTTCACTGAGATTCAGGGTTGCAAAGAGAGAGAGAAGGAGAGAGAGAGAGAAAGAGAAAGAGAGAAAGAGAGAGATAAAGGGTTAGTGTCCTAGTGTTTCTAAAGGAGCAGGTTAAGAGGAGTCTCTGTGTGTTGGGTTTGTGGAACACCAGTAGGGGGACTCGGCTCCTAGCTGTGCGCTGGCTGTGTGTCCTCTCCTCCTCTTTACTGGCTCCTCCCGTCTGCTAACAGCACGGCCCTCTGGTCTACGTTAGTCCTCCTGGGGTAGGAGAGGGGAGGGCAGAGCCCCTCCCACTGGCTGGGAACTCTGCCGCCTTCCAGTGGGAAGAGAGGCTGCCTGCCTGTGGAAGTCCCTCCTCCTGACAAGGAAAGAGGAGGAGGAGGAGGAGGAGGAGGAGGAGGAGGAGGCGGGATCGGCAGCTCTGCCGAAGCTGAGCCCTCTCTTGCGCCTCGCCACAGTGTGGAGCAGACGGCAGCAGCCACACACACTCGCTCACTTCCACACACACACTCACGCACGCATACACACGCAAGGAAGGAAGGCAGGCAGGCAGGCAAGCACAGTGGGAAACAAGACGTCAGGGAAGCTCTGAGAGAAAATAAGCCAAGAGAAGAGAAGAGAAGAGAGCAGGAGGGCACCTTGCAGAGCTGAAAGGTTTTTTTTATCTTTCTATCTCTGTCTGGATATCTCGGGATCTGGATTTCCCTCCACGCCTTTGACTGGAGTTTGTGCTGGCTCTTTTTTTTCTTCTAAATCTTCCCCCCCCCCCCGGGCTCTTGCTGTGTCGCTGGACGTGAACAGCAGCAGACTCTGCTATTGGCTCCAGACCACCCTCTCTCCCCCTCTCCAGCCCCAACTGCGACGTCCGTCCGTCCATCTGCATCACTGCTGTGTGTGTGTGTGTGTGTCCCTCCTTCCGTCTGTACGGAGCAGAGCAGAGTAACCAGGATACCAGAGAGAGCCTCTGGGAAGGATCTGAAAACTGTTCACGCTTTTGTGAGAGCGAGAGAGCGTGAGAGAGACACAGAGAGAGAGAGAAAGAGAGAGAGAGAAGGAGAGCAGAGTCAGGGCATGAGCAGGAGAGCGGGCGAGCAAGCCGGCTTTTTAGAGTAGTGAGTGCCACCACCGATCCCCCTCCTATTTCCTATCCTACCCCCTCCCTTCTCTCACTCCCTTCTTTCTCCTATTCCGCTGCTTATCTGTAGCTGTGTCACCTACTACTATCCCGTCCTTATCCTCCTCATCTTCCTCCTCTACCTCCTCCTCTTCCCCCTGTTCCTCTCTCCTCCACTCTGAGAAGGGGATATTGGACTCCCACTGAGCAGCGACAGACAGAAGGACGGCCAGAGGTCCTGAGATTCAGCCCACCGCACTCTTCCTCTCTCCGTCCATCCCTCTCTCACATCCCCGTGAACGCGATCTTGCCTCCGCCCCCAGGAACCAAGGGGCCGACCACTGGCACCTCTACCCAGCTAGCGAGCCTCTATCTCCTGCTACGGCCAGAAGGATTCCATCTACATGGGCAAACGCTTGGAACAGCAACCAATGTACCCCCAGTTCACCTACTACTACCCCCACTATCTCCAGACTAAGGTACGGTGCTGGGTGTCTCCGCTGGGTTTCTCCTCTCCGTTTGCCTCTGCTACCCCCCCCCCCCTCCTCCCTCTACCTCCAGGCTAAGGTTCAGAGTATTCAGCCTCCACCCCCCACCCCCCCCACCCCCACCCCACCCCCCAGGCTTCTCTTTCTCTCCCCACCCTTAGAGCAGGCTGTGGGAATAGAAACATGCTGGAGATGATTGATGGGCCATTGAGCCGTTGATACAGTCCTCTGATGATCTAGGGGTAGAGCAGCCTGGGTTAGATGTGTCACTTTCTCTTTCATTTCTTCTCTTGCTTTTTCTTTTCCTGTTTTTTCTCTCTCTCTTTCTCTCTTTCTCTCTCTCACAAACACACACATACAGACACACACACACACGCGCGCACACACACACACACACACACACACACACACACACACACATTCGGCCATCATTCTCTCTGTCCTGTGTTCTGTGATCCTCTT
>NC_139664.1:15327738-15350238 GCF_951799395.1 Argentina silus
CTTACCCCATCCCCCCACTGTGTCCTGGGCACCATTCTCCAGCCATCTGTTCAGTGGGGCGGGGTTGTCTTGCCTGCTGAAGAAGGACTCTCCAAACTCATACCCATATATGTAGATAGCATTCTGTGCGATTGATTCTATTCTTATTAAAGAACCAGTGGCCGCTGCTGCCTCTCTGAATTAGATAAGAGAGTGGGAGAGGACTGAGAAAATATAGTCTCCCTTTTATATCATTAAAAAGTCCCTCTTTTTGTGAAAGCTGGTAATTTGGTGTGTGTGTGTCTGTGTCTGTGTTGCAGTGTGTTTAAGGTGTCTTTGATTGACAGGCATTGAGGTGGATAAGAATGTGTCACTCTAGCTAGCTAGGGTCTTTGGTAGGAGTGAGGACATTGCGTCTCTCTCTCTCTCTCTGTCTCTCTCTCTCTCTCTCTCTCTCTCACACACACACTCTCTCTCCCTCTCCCTCTCTCTCTCTCTCTCCCCCTCTCTCTCTCTCTCTCTCTCTCTCTCTCTCTCCTTACACATACAGCCCAATGTGAGAATAGCCTGCCTCTTGTCTGCTGCCTTCACAAAGGAGCACCGAGAGAGAGCTGCCCTGGTCACAGAATAATGGGCCTGCTGCATTTTTAATAAAGGGCCACTTTGTAACAACCAGAGGCTGATGGATTCCAGGGCTTTTAAAGGCCCTGTTATTTTTTTAGCCCACTTGCTTTCAGGGCATCAAGTGTAAGTGCTGAACAACGACTTTATCAGGTAGGATAAATAGTGAAGACAGGGAGCATAACCCCCAGCCATAAGGAAGGCCAGTCGCTGCTAGCTAGTACAGAGAGATCGATCAGGGCTTTACCAGTGATGTACAGCACCGCTCCCCTCTGGTGACCGCTACAAAGATTAGGCAGTATGTTTACATGTTTCGTGAGCCTAGTGTGTATTTAACAAGTGAAGGGTATTTGACGGTTCTCTAAGCTATGTGAAGTGGATGGGGGATGTATACAATGGTTTAAAGTTTTAATGTATAAAATGTTTCGCTTATGCTTGGGTTCCACAATGTGTTCAGAATAAGCAAAGAGTGAGATTGTTCGTCGAAGTCTTTCGAATTACATGAGTGCACTTTAATCAGAGCGTTTCATTCGCTGCCTGGAAAAAGTGGTTGGCGTCTACGCTGGGGACCAGAGATTGTTGGTGACCTGAGGGGATAGGAAGCTGCTTCTGTGTCCTGTTCTTCCCCACTCCTCCTCTTTCCATCCCCCTTTATTCAGACTCTTCTTTTTTTGACCATGATACATTCGATCGTTCTCCTCCAGAAACGACACTATCAAACCCAAGGACACCGCTAGGCGAGGGAAGAATCGTAAATCCAAGAGCGTCTGTTCGACGTCCTCCCTCTGGCCTTACCCAAAACCCAAGCACACCTCTCCAACCTGTCACTTCTTCTTTGATGCAAGGTCCCTTGCCAGGAAACAGTGAATCTATTATATGATTATCTGCATACTGCATCAGATTTCCTGCACTGTAAAACTTTGCTGTAAATGTACAGTACTTTACTGATAGGTTACCAGCACGGTACTGTATTTTGCCTATACAGTCAAGTACTGTAAAACATTTTACAGCAAGCAAAGAGGTACTGTATTAAACAAAAACAATACTGTACTGTATTTTTCCTGTATTCATTTATTACTGCAATTTCTACAGCAATAGCTTATTGCTTTGATGAAGGAAATAATACACTTTACTGTGGGTTTCTTTTGCAAATCAGGGGTAAATTCCCCAAAAGAACACAGTAATGTGAGAAAGAACAACATATTTTACACTAACATTGTAGTGTGAGGGTTGTAATGGAGGATAGACAGTGACTTTAAAACTGCAAAGCTTTACTCAAGCCAATATCATCAACAGATGAGCAGTCACGTGTTATTAGTCTTGATATAATGGAAAGAATGTCCAGTCCCAAAAATGTCACTACAATTCTATCAACAGTGAAAACCCCCAAACCACATCCCAGAAGGTATCACGGTAAGTAAAATACAGCAACATTAATTAACTCAGGAATTGGAATTATCCACAATCCTCTAGCATAGCCTGGTGTGTATAATCAATGGCATTGCCATAGCCAGTGGTATATTAGGAAAAACAGATTGTGGGTAATTCTATGTTTTCACTGTTGGTTCCTCTGCTGTATGGTCTAGCAGTGTTGTTGGTTCAAGTAGGCCAACCGTCTGTAATAAGTTCCCCTGACAGTCTGACTGATGTTAGGTATAGTTAAAAAATGATGGTAAAAGTATAACGTTATAATACTGTACTGTATTATCTAGTTTTACAATAATATCTGATTACAGTACATTCATGTATAATATTCCTTTATAATATATCATAATATTATTTGCCCATAATGCAATTAAGCAAAAATACCCTCAAGGCCGTGATTTATCTTCAATATTGTCACGGGTAGGGGGAGTTGTTAGGGACGATGCACAGTGGAGTGACAATATTGACGATAAATCACAGCCTTTATTGCTTATTGCTAATCCTAACCCTAACCCTAACGGTTCCATAACAAATTAGAAAATTGTAAAAAAAAGTATAAATCACAGCTTTAACGAACGCCTCTCGGCCAATCACAATGCTTGTTTTCATCAACCCGTTATAGTCCAGTCTGCTGTTCTGCACTGTAAATAACATATTTATGGTGTGTTAAATATACTGTAGAAACAGCCAAGTTTAACAGTGTGTCTAAGTGGAGTTACTGCTTTCACCAGTGTCCCCCCATGCACACTTGCACCCACAGTGATCCAGTCCACTAAAGACTAGATCCACTGCCTCATCAGAAACAGCCGTGTTGGTGTGCTGATATCCCGGAAGGACGATTCTGTTCCTTTAAATTCAGAGATGTTAAGGAAGTTGAATCTGTGCCAGAGGTTGAGGTGGACACAGCCAAGGATCTCCCATGACTCTTAATGAAGTCCTAAATAAAGATGCCGGTGCTCTAGTTGAGCCTGCTGATTTAGCCCTGCAGGCTCCAGCCCCAGCCCCAGCTTCAGCCCCAGCTTCAGCCCCAGTCCTAGTCCCAGCCCCAGCCCAAACCCCAGCCTCAGCCTCAGCCTCAGCCCCAGCCCCAACCCCAACCCCAGCCCCAGCCTCAGCCTCAGCCTCAGCCCCAACCCCAGCCTCAGCCCCAGCCCCAGCCTCAGCCCCAGCCCCAGCCTCAGCCTCAGCCTTAGCCTCAACCCCAGCCTCAGCCCCAGCCCCAGCCTCAGCCCCAACCCCAGCCCCAGCCCCAGCCCCAGCCCCAGCCTCAGCCTCAGCCTCAGCCTTAGCCTCAACCCCAGCCCCAGCCCCAACCCCAGCCCCAGCCCCAGCCCCAGCCTCAGCCCCAGCCTCAGCCCCAGCCCCAGCCCCAGCCCCAGCCCCAGCCTCAGCCCCAACCCCAGCCCCAGCCCCAGCCTCAGCCTCAGCCTTAGCCTCAACCCCAGCCCCAGCCCCAACCCCAGCCCCAGCCCCAGCCCCAGCCTCAGCCCCAGCCTCAGCCCCAGCCCCAGCCTCAGCCTCAGCCCCAGCCTGGGATTACCAAATGTAAACACCCCTCTTGTTGGGCCCCAGTCAAATGACTTTACTGAGCCCACAGGCTTTTACAAAGACAATTTGCAGGGCAGACATTACAGTGTCACTACAGTGGCGCGCTGACATGAAGGACGGACGATTCTGTTCCTTTCAATCCAGAGATGTTTGGGCCGTTGAATCTCTGCCAGAGGAGGTGGTGTAAACACCTCTCCTGTTGGGCCCCAGTCAAATGACTTGACTGAGCTCACAGGCTTTCATCAGGGCACTCTGCAGGGCAGACACTCCACAGCCTTGTCCAAACACGGCACAAGGGCCCGAGGCCAAACAGAACGGCTACTAATGACACTTTAACGTGAGATGTTTTTATTTCCTCTTCTTCGCCACCTCTGTAGAGACGTGCCCGACTGCGCCGGGCGCTGTAGTCGGTCCATTAGAACCCCACACGTTTCTACAGGGGCCGCGCGGTTCCTTACTGCCAGTCGGCTGAGGTATTGAGTTGTAATGAGTTATGCATTACAAGTTGAGGAGAGTCGGAATTCAGCATTGTGCACTGTGAAGTGTGTATGTTATGGGATGTCCTCATGGCAACTCATTCTGCACAACTCATTATACCCATGATATCTTTCCAATTCAAACGTGACATGACTCATTCGCGAGTCAATAGCGAACCATAAAATCACAAATCCATTTGACACGGCATCGCTAATGTACAGTAGATTCAGTTCAGTGGTGGTTTTCCTCCAAAGAGGTTCATTTTCATATTCAGAGCAGAGTTTAAATGGAGGAGAGGAGATGGCTCCTAGCCCAGAGTTGGTACTGTATTGTAGCTACAGGGGCAGAGTGCCTCTCACACACTCCTCGGTGTCTGTGATGAGCATGCAGGGTTTCAACAAGCTATAGTATGGCCCTCACTCCTCACTCTGGCTGGGGGAGCAGAGGAGAGGAGGGTTGAGGAGAGGAGCAGAGGGGTGAGGAGGGGGCAGGACGGGGGGAGATGTGTTGGGGAGCAGCTTTGTGTGCCTCAGTAAAGTGTTTATTTAAGTGGAAGTGGAGGGAGGAGAGAGAGGGATAAAAGCCCTGACTAGATTAGGCTGGCACAGACTACTGAGGGTATGTGTGTGTGTGTGTGTGTGTGTGAGGGTGTACCGAGGGTATGTGTGTGTGTGTGTGTGTGTGTGTGTGTGTGTGTGTGTGTGTGTGTGTGTGTGTGTGTGTGTGTGTGTGTGAGTGAGAGAGACTGTCCTTTAAGCTGGAGTAGGGACAGGGACAGTGGGGCACAGCTGCAGGAGCCTCTGAGGAAGGAGCAGAGCTGTTACTGCCAATGTGAGCACATTGGTGTGTGTGCGTGTGTGTGTGTGTGTACAGCAGCTATACACAATGTATATATGTAGCCTACTGTACCTGGCCTCTAGATCACCCCCACAGACATATAGTACAGTATTTGCTCACTGACTACTTTTTTACTTTTTTGGTGTGTGTCATATTCTTTTGCGTCCTATTATCACATTGTCAATTTGTACACCTACACAATGGTGATGCTACACCTCTTTCTGCCTTTTCAGAGTTGTACAAGGGAGCTCAGGAAAGCTTTGTTTGAGATATGTCACGCCAGCAGACTTGCATATTTCATAGCCAACACTCTGTGTCTGAATGATTAAGATCATGTGTGTGTTGAGGAGTCCATGTTACTCTATAGGAGCTGCTCTGGGTCAGGCCTGTTGTTCCTGTAACTTGTCAACCTGGGAGACTGCCCCAGTCCTGTATACATGCCATACGACATTATATACACACACGCACGCACACACACACACATGCACACACACACACACACACACACACACGTGTTCCCATCCAACACTAAAAAAAGGCCTTTGTATTTACTTAAAAAAAAAAAAAGAGTTGGTTCCACATGATTGAAATGTGTTTAATCAACACAAATTTGGTTGAACATTAAACAAATTAATGAATCAAAGAAGATCATTTGTGTTGATTAAACACATTTCAATCATGTGGAACCGATGTAAAAAAATGTTTACGTAAATCCAAAGCCCTTTTTTTTTTTCAGTGAAGACGAAAAATCTATTATTCTATTATTGTCAACGCTTTATTGATTCATGTTGAATAACTGAATTATGAATGCATTCTTCTGGAAAAGGTGGTGGGGAAGAGAATCACAAGAATCACAATGCACTAGACCTTCCTGTAACACTTGCCCTGATACCTGTATATTTACACACTAATGACATTGGTAACAATATCAACACTCAGGAGGGTTTTCAGTTCAGCTGGGGTCAACTATCCCTAATGTCCTAATGCAGAAACCCCTCCCACCATTGACCCCAAAGTGTGACCCCTCAGAGGAGCAGAAGGTTAGATCCATTGATCTACGTACTATATAGGTCAGACTGTATGTATATAGATCAGTGGTACTAAATGTATACATACAGAATGTATATTAACCAGTTAAAGATCCCTAGTGTCTAGTTAGAATGAGCACCTGAGCAGACAGGTACAGTAATAGTGAATGACTAATCATTACACCACAGGGTGTGCTGGTGTTGTGAAGGTTTCCCTCACAGCCACACAGAGAGTTGGCTGATTTCCTTCCCCCAGTCCCAAATAATCAGAGCCTGTCGTCCCGGTAACGCCCGCCTCCCGCCTGGGGAGAGAGAGAGAGAGAGCGAGCAGTGGTGTTGCTATCAACCCTAGTATTACCTTCACAGCACGCGGACTCCACTCCCCAGACTCTCCACAGCTTCTCCACAAAGAGAAATCAATGGCACCAAGAGACACACTGTGTGACAGTAGAAGCCACTTCAAGCCACTGTATCCAGGACGCGTGTGAATGCGTCTGATTTCTCCGTGCACGGGTTAGATTTTAATTACCCGCTCCTCTCTCTCACGTCATGGTGGCGGCCATTTGTTAAGGCAAATGGGTGGAGGTGAAGAGAGCAGAAGAGGCAGAGGAGGAAGGCTGCAGCAGCAGCAAGACTCCCTTCTTCAGAAGGGGAGCCACAAGCTGTCTGTCCCACTCTGCCAACCCAGCTAAACTCCCCAGCCAGGGATGAGCTGTGTGTGCATAATTTATCAGAATTGTAATGGCTGGAGAACTCAAGCAGAGGACTCAAAAGCACGATTCGGAGACAAAACTTAAATCCAATAGAATAGCCTTTACTTTAAATAAAGGTACGGTACACAGGTAGGCAGATAAGCCAGGAAGGGGGTAGGCAAAGCAGGGTTCGGTACACAGGTAAGCAGTTCAAAAAGGCAGGCAGATAATCCGATAAAGGGAAGGCAAAAAGGCAAAGTCAAAAACACACTGAGATAAAAAAACAACAACAACTAAAAAACAGGAATACTTATCACAAGGAAATGCTGGGACGTATGACACGAAGGTACGAACTGGCCCAAAGACAGGGGAACACACAGACTAAGTACACGGGGAAGGATGATGAGGAACAGGTGAAGCTAATCAGGCCGGCGTTGACAATCACGCAGGCGGGAAACACACTAAAGCAGATGGTGAAGTGTCTGAAACGAGAGACAAGGCGAGGAACACAAAACAGGAATCAAAATGAATAACATGAAACAAAGACAAACATAAACTAAGAATGAGATGAGGATGAGACGTTACAAGAATGGCCAAATCAAGATGTGCAGATTATCATGGGCAACAGCACAAAGAAAGGCAGAGAGAGGGATGAAAAAAGATGCTGTATCAGCAAGAACATAAGTAAAGAACAGGAACTAACTACTTTACATTCAGTCCACTCACTCGCCTGCACACACACACACACAGACACACACACACACACACATACAGACACACACACACACACACACACGCACACACACACACACACACACACACACACACACACACACACACACACACACACACACCCATGTGTTCATACGCACCCCTTCAAGGAATCTTTTCCTGAAGCTAATGTGCCTTGACGTTCTGTGCAACAATAAGATTGTTAAGATAGGCCTCCCTGTACTGTATGTTCTCGTGCTGTCAGGGCCAGTTTAATAACCCATTTGTTTTGCGTGAGAGAACAATAATTCGCGGTTCTTAATCTTATTTGTAAATTTGATTCAATAGGGATTGCTTCTGAGATGTGTGTTAAGTGGGTAGCTGTTGATTATTACTGTGGATGTGATACTTCTTTTCATAGCCATTGTTCTCCACAGCCAATGTCAGATACAACTAATGATTCACTTGAATGAGCAGGAGAATAATGGCTCTATATTTTTCAAGACAGCTCATCAACCGCAAATGTCATTTTTGTTAGTCATCATTTTGCACGTGCAGTGGGATTGATATAGTAAATACAGGCTACAGTACACAGCCTATCAATTAGTATAGCACAGTAGTTTCTCTAAAATAAGTATGTCAATGTGTCTTAAATGGCTTCGAATCTCGTTCCGAGACAGAGATTTGGACTTGTCACTTGAGAATGACCAGATAATTGAAAGAGATGAGTGTTTTAAGGGAATGTGGTGAATTTCATCTGTCGTAGAAGAAGACTTGTTTTTCACAGTAGTGGAAGCTGCAGAGTGTCGCTATTCCTTTTGGACAGCAGTCACAGCTTGAGTGGAACCATGATCCAGGTACAGCTCCCATTTCAAATGCTGGCTGGCTGGCTGTGTGTTACCTAGGGGGGAGCCTGGCGCCTCCACGACACTGTAGCCAGTATTTTCTCTGAGAACAGCTGCTGTGTCCCCGAGGTGGGTGCCAGGATTAACCCACAACACCAATTAAAGACACACATTCATTTTAAAAGATGAAATATTAACAGCAGGGGTGACCTCCCTGTGGCTGGCTACATCTCCTTCTCCTCCTCCCCTCCTCCCCTCCTCCCCTCCTCCCTTTCTCTACTGCTCTATCTATGTCTCTCCTATGTGTCCTGTCCTAATATTTGGTCCTAGTCTTTGAAATGTTTTGTGTTCGATGATTACAGTACGTAATGTATGTTTTTATTGTTATACTTTACCTGCCCAGGGACTGTAGATAAAACATTTGCTGTTAAGCTACATTCTGGTACAACGCATCAGATCTCAACTTCTGAGAATCGGTATATGTTGTTGTTGTACAATATTGTCCCTGTCAAATAAACATATAATCTAATATAATAATAAATAAAATATCTCCCATGCCAATTCCAGCTTTCCCTCCTCCTTCTATACCCTCTATCATCTTTCTCCCTCCTCTCTGTCTCTGGTGTGGAGTCCAACTCTACTAATGACTACCCCCAGGTACCAGATAGTCCAATGCTTTGACCACTTCACTGTATCTCCATATTGGTACCCTGAGGTGCACAATCTGGTTGTCTGATCACTGCTGCACAGTGCCCAGGTGAGCACAATCACATGGGAGAACACTCTCACACACATCTCACATGCATCCTCTGGCCTAGCTGTAATGATGCAGCATGGGAGATGCATGCCACCCACTCTGCTCAGTTAATAAGCCCAGAGTAGTGTGTGTGTGTGTGTGTGTGTGTGTGTGTGTGTGTGTGTGTGTGTGTGTGTGTGTGTGTGTGTGTGTGTGTGCGTGTCCACAGTATGTCTGCTGTGGGTTCTGCATCCTCTTAAAAAGAGCCGTCACTCATGTTCTAATTAGAAACATGTTCGGTGGTGATGGAATAAAGGCAGGCTCTATCGAATGTTCTACCTGTCTGTAATTGGCGTTAAGAAGGCGTGGAGAGACAGTGGGAGGGGATTGTTTGTAGGGGGGGGGAATTGCCTCTATGTATGACATGGCTATTATTATGCAGAAATAATTGGATTTTTTTCCCTACCCTCCTCTGCAGCAGCTTTTCGTTAAAGACTACTCAGAAGAGCCCTCAGTGAAGAATCGAAACTGATTATTTAGGGGAATTATTTTTTCCCACCACAACATCGACTGTGAAGTATTTTGAGTTGGAGTTAGGACAGATGGCTATCGTCAGGGAGGAGTCCAATACAATGAATTAACTTTTTCATCCATCTTGGGTTTCACTCAAAAGAATGTAAATAGGAATTCAAGCGGAACAACAAAACATTTGGCGACTTTATTTGTATACTCTCTAGCTATTTCCATTTCTCTCTTTCTGTTTTGAAAGAGTGCTTTGCTTCCTAGACATGTTTTTCTTCAGTCTCTGGAGAGGAGAAATGCGTTGGATATTGACGCCTCGGGTTTCATAAATGAGAATGTTACTCTATACAGACGCCAGGTTTTCTCCACCATTCAATAATAAAAGCATGTTGAGGGAAAATGGATAGTTTTAACCTTTCAAAGTAATTTAATACAGCCATTAAATCAATCGAGACAAGCAATACGTCTTGGTTATGATCACGAAATACATTGCCTGCCGGTTTCCTCTTTAGACTTAATTTAATGACGGTACCATGTCTCTTATCATCTGATGAATGACTAGATTATGAATTATGAATGTAGGACTGTATGAATGTACCCTTCACAAGGACAGTGAAGGAGTGAGAGAGTTGAAAAAGGTTCATACACAGACAACTGGTCATGGTATTGACTAGTCTTGTTCAAGGCCTAAGGCCGGGATTCCAAACCTTTTTGTCTTGCGATCCCCACGTTGACATCAATCATTTCCTGTGACCCCAACATCTTGATTGTGGGCCATGCCAACACATAATAATGGCATCCAAGTGTATTCTAATCACCCTAAAATATGATCTAATTGGTTGGATTTGAACTCCAAAACACTGCAATATAGGCTACCTGTGTAATACACAGAAATGTTTTTCTTCATCCAAAATAGAAATGTTTGTGTCTTATTTATCAAATCATAGAGGTTAGTTTGATCCCGATTCGAAATAGTCTTTGTTCCTCTCCTCTGGATTAGTCTCTTCTCGGTTTCTCTTTGGGCTATTATAGTGTACAAAGACTGACTGTTTGAACTCTGATTCTCCAATAAGACTAGGTCCTTGCAGACTGAATTACAGTAAAAAAAAATGTTTTTAAAAAAAAGAGTTGTTGTTACATCTATCTTTGTTGAGTTACTGCTTTATGGATTAGCCCCCCAGAATCACCCAGGATCTCAATCAACGGGGTTGATTTTCAGTCAATATAGAGGAAAAAAACACTTTCATACAATTGTCTTTAGTCTTTTTTTTTTTTTTGGTGAAGCTGATGTAGGGATTTAATTAAAGCAGGAAGAATTGAAGGAACGGTCTAAGAGCATAATGAATTGCCACTGACCCTGAGAAAGAAAGACCAAGGTACTTCCTCCCTAGGCGATATTCAGGGTAATCTGCAGCAGAGGGGCCAGAGAGAAATCCTCACTTAACCATACATGGTACTATACAATGTACTGCAGCTAGCTACAATTCTCAACACCAAAATGTAGGTTTCAATATATCTACTCATTCAAGGGCAAGAGTGATACCTACTGTACTTATCCATCATCTTGTCCTCCCCCATTGTTGCTGCGGAAATACTGTACTGTCGACAGCTAACATTCTATCGAGTCTCTTTTGAGTCATCTGGTCAGAAGCTAGCTTCACATTCTGATGCTAATTTCAGTGCTGGGAAAAATGCAGTAGCAATTGGACTGTTTCATGCGACAATACCGTAAAAAGTCATTCCTGGATTAAAATGGACCACAGCGGATTTCCAGGCTTCCGTGGCCTGTTCATATGCTAATGAGGTAGAGGATGATTGTTTCCTCATATTTTAATCTCCTAGCCGGGCCCTGTGGGGGTGAAGCGGGGGATAGAAGGGGGAGGAGGTGAGGTGGGGGGGGGATATCCTCATATGGAGATTTTCCAAGGCACCAGCTAATAAAGTGTAAGAATTATTGCTGCCTCTTCTGTGGTTGGTTTAATATGTTTCACTCGCAGAAACTTTTGAGTTGCTCTGAAATAAAAGCACAGTTTCACTCTCAGCACTGCATAATACTCATCATGAACTCTAAACTGCTTTTCATGCATACTGCAGTTGTTTCAACTTTGACCACAGGGCAGGCTGGAAAAGAAAGACTTATTGAATATACTAATGTGTCATTTGCATAAATATACATAATAAAGAGCCTTTGTGTGAAGCTGCTGTTCAATATTCATGTTTTTTTTACTTGTATGCCAGAGGTCACACAATTAAGAGGGAAGAATGTAGAAGAATGATCTTATATGGATCCTTTAGCGGTGATACTGGAGACGTTAAGAGTAAAGGGATCGGCATTAAAGAGCTGAGGGAGACTGAAAATGGCAAATATAGTTTGAGGAAATATGCAAATGATGTAGACTTGAAAATATGTTCTTTCTCTCACACACACCATCTCTCTCCCACGCATATACAACTAAGATATAAAGTATATACATACAGAGAAAAACAAACACACACACACACACACACACACACACACACACACACACACACACACACACACACACACACACACAGACGAGTTGTCTGAAGGTCACAAACACTCTCCATCATCCTTATCGTTATCACATGGTGGGTCTGTGCAGTCTGCAGACATTGGTTGGTTATCCTGTCTGCTGGATGTTTGTGCGACTTGTTTATGACATTAGAAGAGCGTTGTGTTGACGTTAACGAGCTGGAGGTTTTTAGGAACATCATGTCCCTCTTTAATTAAACCCAGGCGACTGGTTCTTCCTGTTCATAGAGGAGAGGGAGACAGAGAGAGAGAGAGAGAGAGAGAGAGAGAGAGAGAGAGAGAGAGAGAAAGAGAGAGGGAGGACAGAAGCCTTAGCAACGGGTCGCCAGGACACTCCACCGCTCAGGTGCACAGGGAGAATATCAGGCTGCATTTTTTATGATGTTTTTTGTTGTGTCGTGTGTGTGTGTGTGTGTGTGTGTGTGTGTGTGTGTGTGTGTGTGTGTGTGTGTGTGTGTGTGTGTGTGTGTGTGTGTGTGTGTGTTCACATAGTGTATGTGATGCATGCATGTGGCCCTACTGAAATAATAAAATCAGTATTTTAGTGATTCCCAGAGGGTGATTGAATGTGTTGTGTGTTTGTGTTTGTGTGAGAGACAGCGAGAGAAGGAGGGAGATAGAAGGAGAGAGCGAGAAGGAGGGAGATAGAGGGAGGGAGAAAGAAGGAGGGAGACAGAGGGAGGGAGATAGAGGCAAATGATTTGAAAGGCCTAATTCACTAACATTCCAACTTGGAACAGAGGAGAATGGTTTGTAATGAAAGGAGGGTGATCCTACGATGGGAACAGAGTATTGACCGGCTATCTAAAAGCTAATTCTCTTGTAAAGCACATTGAATTGCATCTGTGTACAAAATGTGCTATATAAATACAGTTTAATGTGATTTGATTTGATTCTCTAACTGCTAAAACTACTACCAAGAATCCTGTATTCTGAAGAGCTCCTGTCATTGGGGTAGGATAACGTCCTCTCCCCGCTGATGTATTTTTAGATGCAGGAATGAATTCATAATGCTGTTTGTTGACACACATGTACCGTTGTATAGTTCCAGTATATTCATAGGCTCTTCCTAAGACCCTTCCGCCACCGTGCCTCAGAGAGAAAGGATCTCAGCCCGGCTCCAAAAATAGGCTGCATTCTTTCCTCTGCCTCAGGAAGCTCTGGAATAGTCCGGAACAGCCCTCTCTCTGTCCCCCTCCGTCCCCTCCACCCGCAGGGTCACACGCTGTCTCCAGACATCCCTGACCCTGTGCCAGAGCCTGGGTGTGTGTGTGTGTGTGTGTGTGTGTGTGTGTGTGTGTGTGTGCACGCGCGTGTGTGTGCGTGTGTGCGTGTGTGCGTGTGTGCGTGTGTGTGTGTGTGTGTGTGTGTGTGTGTGTGTGTATGCGCGTGTGCGCATGTGCGCGTGTGTGTGTGAAAGAAAACAGCACTCAGATGGTGAAGAAACAGCACTTACACTGTAGGAAATGAAGCCGGTTAAATATATAGAACACTGAGGAATTGTGAGGGAGATGAGGTGATTAGAGGATATAGAATCTCCTCTACACCCACCCACACACACACACACACACACACACACACACACACACACACAGGCTTGCAGGGTTAACTCAGCTTGCTGAATATAGCAGGGGGAAACCTGACCTTATAGAGGTCAATCAGCTCTAACTGTTACAGTGAAGGAGACATAATGAGACTGGAGAGAAAGGAGGGGTGAGAGAGAAAGGAGGGGTGAGAGACAGACAGAGAGAGAGAGAGAGAGAGAGAGAGGCCTCAGGAAGCGGTCATTTGAAACTCATTTTTCGAGGGCTCTCCAGGAGGTACTAATTGTTTGGCGACTGGAGGACTCTTTAGGGAAATGAGGGCTATCTGAGGATGTGTGCAGAGGAGATAATGTGTGTTCACATCATTTTGCCTCTAATAAAGACCATCCCAGGGTCTCTATGGGGGGGGGGGGGGTGTACAGGAGAGGGAGAGAAGGAGGGGGGGGTGTTATAGGAGAGGGAGGGAGGGAGGGAGGGGGGTTACAGGAGAGGGAGTGAGGGAGGGGGGGGGGGGGGTTACAGGAAGAGAGAAGAGTAGAGGAGGAAGACTGGTTACCTTGAACAAACAGAGAGGAAAGGCTCAGGGAGCATGTTATTTATCAAGCTGTTGAAAGGGGGAAAAGGTGCACCATATTTCATAGAGAGATAGGGTGTTCTGCTTCTGTTTTTAACCCTGTTTTAACCCTGTACTAAAAAACGTTTCTGGAATGACATTCTGTATGCATACCTCGCCTCTCCTCTCCTCTCCTCTCCTCTCCTCTCCTCTCCTCTCCTCTCCTCTCCTCTCCTCTCCTCTCCTCTCCTCTCCTCTCCTTCCCATCCCTCTCCTCTCCTTTTCTCTCCTCTCCTCTCCTTGTCTCTCCCCTTCTCTTCTCTTCTCTCTCTCCTCTCTCTCTCTCTCTCTCTCTCTCTGTTCCTGACCTGTCTGTTGTAAGGTAGACAGGGCTTTTGACGTTTCAAAGGCTTCCCTCATCACGCCTCTTGACACATTACACACTCCGCGGCGGCGCGCTATCGCCGGGAACCCTGACAGCTGCACAAATTGGCTGAAAGAGGTTTCCTAGGCGCGGCCTTTGATCAGGTGCTCCCTCCCTGGCTCTCCGTGGCTGACTCTCTCCCTCGTTCTCCCTCGTTCTCGCTCTCTCTCTCTCTCCCTCCCCCCCCCGCACCCCCCTCCCGTCCTCTCCCTGTAGCCTGGTGTGGAATGAGAGAAATGCGAGCAGATAAGGAGGGTGCTCAACTTCCCAGGGTGTGTTGTGTGCCTCCCCGCAGGTGCGTGGTGTGTGTGTGTGTGTGTGGGTGCTGAACCTTCACGTTGGGTCATACTGCTGCACTGCGTGCCCCCGGGTCTGTGTGTACTGAACCCACCTGCTGGTGGTTGTAGCGTGATTTCAAGTGTGATTTTCAAGGTTGTTTTCTTTCTTTTTTTAACGTAGGTAGAAAGTGTTTTCCTCTGTATGAATGTTCTGTCTACCGGGGGCCGTGTTTGTTACGGTAGAGTCAGTACGTGGCTTCGGGCTAATTGTGTGCCGCCTTGCTGCCGTGTGCGTGCCACAGATACTTCTTCTGAGTGTCACAATGTTATGCATTGCTCATTCAATACGTATTCCGAATGAACCTCATTTCTCTCCTTACCCGTGTTCTGTGTCATATTCCGGAGAGCTCAATACAGCCTTTCATAGCGGTAGGCCTGAGGCACAGTGGCGTGTGAATAATGTTGCGTCTCTTGTGATAGTGTTGTCTGTCTGGGACGGCAGTAATTGTATGGTTGGGGGAAGTACAGGTAATAGATTAATATCAGGGCTGGCTCGGCTGGGTTGTAGAGTGGTGACAGCCAGTCATTATCACAAACACAGTCTCGCAGACAGAACCTGTACTGATAGAGAGGCACACACTGGTGATAAACACACACACACACGCGCGCGCGCACACACACACACACTGACAATAGACACACACATGCACACACATCCAAGCGTGCACACATGAACACATATGCATGTGTGTGCACACTGGCAATAAATACACACACACACACACACACACACACACACACACACACACACACAATCTCTCTCTCTCTCTCTCGCTCATCAGTATGAGAGTGACTCAGTGTTGTCCCCACAGAGAAGCTGTATGCTTCATCAGTAACAGCCTCGTCCCTCTGGGCTGGCTATGAAGGCAGGCAGGCAGGGGGTAGATAGGCACTCTGACCCTATCAAATAACACACAGGATTTTACATAGCGAGATTTACAAGAAATTGTGCAATTCCTAGGCTGTAGCAATATGGACATTATTTCTATGCGCCCGAACACACACACACACGCACGCACTCACACACACACACACACACACACACACACACACACATACACACACACACACACACACACACACATATATATACGCACAAGCTTATTAAATATGCCTCAACAGAGTAATAGCTGTGTTAAGTTGTAAAGTTTTGCGATGCTATAGATCTAATCTCTATCTATCTCTCCCTCTGTCTCCTGCAGCAGTCCTATGCTCCTCCCCCTCAGCCAATGGCTCCGCCCAGTCCCAGCACCCACAGCAGCCACCACGGGGGGATGGAGCAGCTTAGTAAAACCAACCTGTACATCAGAGGCCTGCCCCCGGGACCACCGACCAGGACCTCATCAAGCTCTGCCAACCGTAAGTCTGACACACACACACACACGCACACACACGCACACACATACACACACACACACACACACCCACCTGTACATCAGAGGCCTGGCCCCTGGGACCACCCAATTAGGCCTTATCAAACTGCCAACTATCATGCCAACTCTGGAAATACCCTCTAATACACACACACATGGATATACGCAGAAATATGTATATTCTGAGTGATAGATTTTATCTGACAAGATGGAAATACATTCAAATACAATACAAGGAACAAAACAAACAAACACAAACACATTATGCACACACTGTGTGGATACACACAACAAGTGAGCTGGAATGCACACTCTGGACGAGGCAGCAAATATCCAGGACTCTCCAGTTCCCTGGAATCTGTGTCATCACCTCGAGGGAGGGAGTGATCAGCATCATCAGAGTGGATAGATGAACCCTTGTGAAACCCAGTCCCACTCACAGCTAAGCTAATGCTTCGCTGTTTCTCTCTCTTTCTCTCTCTCTCTCTCTCTCTCTCTCTCTCTCTCTCTCTCTCTCTCTGGCACAATGTGTCCTCCCGGGTGACTCATACACATGTCTGGGGGTCTATGAGACGTGGCTGGTTGGGGGCTGGGGGCTGGGAGGGAGGGGGAGGGGAGGGAGGGTGTGGGGAATGGGAGCACAGTGCCCGTGGGGCAGGGAGTCAGAGACACGTTGTCCAATAACACCGGCTCAAGTTCCCCTCACAGTTTCATAACGGCTTTTGTGACACTCTCCTGCCTGGCCTCTTTAATCCTGTGAAATGTCATCCATATCGCTGCTCCAGGATCAGCCAGTGACGACGTACAGGTGGTATTTGTGTGAACCTGGGTCCGTCTGTGACTGCGTACCGTAGGTGGCATTTGTGGGAACCTCTGTCGCATACTCGTAATTGGCAGTTGACGAAAGGTTATAGGTCCCCTGCCGCTGGAGGTTGGAGCAGGAGCGTGTGTTGTTGAATGGTTAGTCGTTGGTAATAAGAGAGTAATGGGTAGTTCTCTGAGGGGGGAGGGGGAGGGGGGGAGGAGAGAGAGGGGGGGGGGGGGGGCTAGGCAGTTAGCCACGGTTCACGCTGCGTATCATGGCTGTGCTCTTGAACTCCTCCTGTCACCCCTTCCATTTCCTCTGTAACAGAGACACCCCACCCAGGCCTATCCCATCCGCTCCCTCCTCTAGTTCCTCTCCAACTCCCCCCCCCCCCCCCCCCCACCCCCCCCCCCCCCCCCCCCCCCCCCCCCGACCCCCTCCAGTGCCATCCTGATATGGTCCAGGTTAGCCCCAGGCCTTCTAGAGAGGAGCGCAGTGAAAAATGGAGGCCAATAAAAGTTTCATTAGCCATACACGCTGCTCCAAACGGCCAGTAACATTTGGGAAAGGTCATGTGGGGGCTCGCCGTGGGCGCTTTCTCCTCTGTTGCATTGCAAAATAGACCAAATGACAGCCCTTGTCTAACACACACACACACACACACACACACATATGCACACGCACGCAGACACGCACGCAGACACGCGTGCAGACACGCGCGCGCGCACACACACACACACACACTCACACACACTCACACACACACACACACAATCTCTCCTCAATGTCATCCCCATTCTCATTGTCACGGCACGGCTCCAGTGTATGCCAAACCCCCCCCTCCCCCACCCCCCCCCCCCCCCTCCCTCCGCCCCCGCTCCTGTTCCACCGCCCAATCCCTTCTCTTCGTGCCAGGTCTCAAAGTGTCACTGAAAAGTGCTGTTGTCAGCTGACATTTCCAATCACTCCGCAAGTCCCCAAACTACAGACAGTCTTTTAGGTCTGAGGACAGAAACAGGTTCAGAATCTTAAGTATGCCGCAGCTCAACTTCTGTGGATTTTATGGTCTTTTTCTTTTTTTATTCACTTATAAAGCTTATCGTCTATTGCTCCTTTCACTTCCTTTTATTCACTGTATACTGTAGTTTATGTAAACGTATCTATATATGTAAACTAACTCCATACAACTATTTGAAAGGGTCTTACCCAGATTCACCCTGCCTTACTGAATCCACAGCGCTCGTGTCCCATCGCTGGCTGAGGCAAAGCTATTATGAAACAGTAGGATGTTAGCTAGCGCCAGGCCCTGGGCCCAGAGCTGTGAGTGAACACAGATGCATTCCTCTGTTGACCCCCCCCCCCCCCCCCCTCACATCCCACGCCCGCCACCTCCTGTCTTTAGACAAACAACTCGAAAACCCGCCACATTCACATTCAGAAGGTCTGATGAGGAAACATGAATTATGAATGTGAACTTCCTCCCCAAGAGTATGTGTGCGCTTCATCAGATGTGCGTAGGGATGTCCACTAGCATCAGAGAGAGAGAGGGAGACAGGGAGAGAGAGAGAGAGAGAGAGAGAGAGAGAGAGAGAGGGAGACAGAGAGAGAGAGAGAGAGAGAGAGAGAGAGAGAGGGAGACAGGGAGAGAGAGAGAGAGAGAGAGAGAGAGAGAGAGAGGGAGGGAGACAGAGAGAGAGAGAGCGAGAGAGAGAAAAAAGAGCAGAGATAGTTCTGGGTGTTTGTAGCCTCCTGCTAAATGAGTATATTAGTATTTCACACTTCAACAATGTTCTATAAGAATATGCATAAGCTACCATTCTAGGCTAACTTCCTTGCATGAAAGCGAAACATGAAAAACAACAAATTTGACCCTCTCGATCAGGTTATCTTTCTTTCTTAAAAGATGAAGGCATTGCGACTGTGAAATACATCTAGTGCCCTCAGTTTGTACTTGTGGCGGTCTGCTTTTGGATTTTTTTATTCGATGAAATGGCAACTGTGCTAGCTGAGGTCTTAAGTCTGACTGACAGCTGAGATGGCAGTGCTTTCACTCCCCTCTCCCCCTGTCAACCCCCCCCCCCCCACACACACACACAGACACTCAACTCTTCCTCTCTTTCTCTCTTTCTCTCTCTCTCAACTATCTCGCTCTGCTCCAGTCTCTCTCCCTCTCCCTCTCCCCCCCCTCTCCCCCTCTCTCTCCCCCCCCTCCCCCCCCCCGCCCCCCCGCCCCCACCCTCCTCCTCTCTCTCCTCCTGTCTCTCACCATGATGTTTAAACTCTAACTCCTCTATCCTCTATGTTCCCATATGACTCCCTGGCATGCAGACTCTATGATGTCCTGTCACTGGGATCCAAGGACGGGGCAACTCTTGTCTTAAAAGCACTCTAGAGAATCCCGAGGGATTTCAACGGGAAGCATCTATATGGATGCTGCTGCAGACTCATACCAACCATTAGAGCCTAGCTATCTGATATCCAGGCCTCTTCCTACACCCAGTTAGGGCTATATTTGAACGGCGTAGAAACCAGTCTTAGTGCAAACGCAGACGGGGCCACTGGTGGTGGTGCTAGGTGGTGTGTCTTCAATATTCTTGTTATTTTCAAGGCAAGCATTTTTCAGCGGACCTGATAGCACTTGACCTGCTCATGGTCATGAACACACTTCTATTACCGCTGCTCCATCCACCTGAGCGCAGGCGAAGTGTGGTAATTTCACCTGTAAGCACCGCCATATATTGCCAATACCCCTGCACTTGGACCTGCGTCTGTTTTGCGCCGGCTGAAAATAGAGTCCTTCAGATTACTGCTGGCTCAACTAACCATCTGACTGTAACAAATTGCTCCTTAACTGCATAGCTACAGTAATAACTATGTACACCTGCATGTCAGGTCGGTGTTAAAAGGAAGCACCCCCCCACCCACACACACCCCCCCCACCCCCACCGCCACCCCCCCACCTCCTTCCTATCCCCAGGTTTGGAGCTGTCTGAGACATCAGGACCACTCTGGTTCTCTCCCTTGAGGGAGCTTGCAGCCTCAGCAGTTCTTCACCAGGGCCTTCAGGGCTGTGGTAGCGGTGCGGTCTGGCCCAGTGTGTACTCTACTCCCCTCCACATGCAAACCCTATGGGACTGTCAGAGGTGGAAGTAGCTCATCCCATACATTTCCACTGCAGGATTTATGGTAAACATGGTCCCAGTGAGAAATCCCACCAGACATGATTGACTGGCAACGTATCCTTGTTAATGCACACAGCACACATTGTACTGTAATTCGATTACAGTAAAAAAAACACTCAATCTCAGCTTTTTTAGATGGGGAGAACCTTTAAAAAACACTTAAAGGGAATCAATGCAAACATAGATCTCTGATGCATGCTCTTGCATATACTGTTCAAGCGCTAACTGATGGGGATGTAAAAAAAATCGAAAATGCGAGAGACAAGACAGCTGCACCGGTTCCCAATTAAGAGACACCACACACACACACACACACACACACACCTGGATGAAAGTTGAAAGAATGCGCCTGTGTGCATCTCTGTGCAGGAGACATCAAAAGCGGTGCATCCGTAGCTGTCGGCGTCGGAGGAATGAAAACACGGATCAGAGGGGTAGCGGGGCCCTCAGAGGGCTGTCATTAGCACATCACTCAGATCTGCTGAGATCAGGAATGTGCTCTGTGTGTGTGTGTGTGGGTGTGTATGTTGCTATTCCAATCTTTACAGAATGTGCGGTTGTTGTTGTGTTTACCGTACATGGAATCGCATTCAAATTGCGATTCCTGCCCTTTTGTAGTGTTGTTTTGGAAAACTCGGCAAGGATTGTAAAGAATTCAAGTACAGTTATACAATACTCTCATCCAGAGCTGAATTTTGGAAGAAAATGGTGCCAATATTTTCCCTGGGCTCTTTCCAAGAGAAAACCTCCCCATTCTTGCACGCCAGTAAGTGTTCCAGGGTAGCTGTGTGTCCTCCTGCTGTCCTCTGCTGAGGTCAGCTTAGTACCTGGCCTGAGAGAGTGAGCTGTGTGTCATTGACCTGGGTCAGGCCCAGGTCAGGCCCAGTTCAGCCTCAGGTCTCCCAGGACTTCTGCTTTTCTCATTGAGACGAGAAAGAGAGAGGAGAGGAGGGGAAGCAGCGGTGGATCCAGATGGGACTGGATCACAGAACATCCTGAACAACCTTCTCACCTCCCCTCTTATTTCTCCTCCATTGTCAATAACACTCAATGGCATTCCCCATGAACGGCTTCGATGTGTGGAATTTTGGAAGTGGAATTCTATATCAGTGAATAGAATGCAGTAATTAAACACCTCTTTGGGTGGCGGTTGGAATGCGGGTTTTTACAGAGGCCTTCATCCTCCTGTTTTTCTCACACCATCTGTGAATTCCACAGCGTCACAAGAGAACGGCAGAAGGTTTTATCTTTTACTGCTGCTTGCTTTTCAAAACACCATAGATCTGGGTCTTGGCAGGGCAGGACTGTTTCATATAACAAACCCCAAACACATACATCTCTCTCCAGCACCATGACTTACTCTCTCCCCTGTTTCGATTGGAAACTGGAAACTACAGACACGTTTTAACAGATTTCAGGGGGAAATATTTTATTTCAGGTCAAATTGCACCTGTCATGGAAAGAAACCGGTAACTTCGCAGTAATCTGCTGAGGAAACCGACTTCCTGAAAAATGACCTCGTCAAAGAAACGCAAAAAAACGCATTCAAAGAAATGCATAACAACACATGCGTACATGAGGTTAGGATCAAACACACGCAGAATCAGAGAAAAGAGAAGCAGATGGCTGGGTTGGTTTGTGTCGTGTTACGTTTGTGGTGTATTCCGGTATTTCTGAATCTCAGTCCATTTGATTCCACACTGACTGACTTTTGTTTACTACCAGACACTAGTCTGTGGAGAAACTGAAAACAACATGGTTTTGCACTGCAAACTCTCCTATAATTAAGTATGGCCATTTTGTTGGAGATTCTTTAAAAGAGATTGCTCATCCGGGTAAAGAACGGTAAAGATAGCAAACATTTGATCTCTTGTTTGTGTAAATGGACACGTTGTGATACCAACATTCTGTCTACGCACAAAGTCTGATGTTTTCGCTGTCATATTTCTTTGTGACATTAACCTTTCAAAAACCTTTTTTTTTTTTTTCTCTCCAACTTGGCCAAGAGTTTGATGTGAAACCTTCAGATGAATTAGCTGCCATTCCACAGACGTCTGCAGTATAACACTCTGATGGAGGGGTTCTCCTTATGGTGACAGCCAAATGATCCTTCCTTTATTAAACGCCTCCATCCCTGTAAAAGTGGAGTAATATACTCTCATTCCATACCTGGAGGAGGGTACAGCATTAAAGATTAATTAAAAGTCACATCGAGGAGCCAGGCCCAGATTCTAGCAGCTTTCTCATATCACTCAGCCATTTTTTTTCACTGGGCGGAGGGCGAACAGATAAGAAACTTTATTACC
>NC_139664.1:15355238-15362738 GCF_951799395.1 Argentina silus
GTGAAAGGAAAATAAGGAATGTACTCGCTTACTCATTCTGTGCATATTTACATTTACGATTTTAATTAGCGAGCCTCTTGAAAATGGATAATTTAACTGGGTGACATACTATACCCCCCAAAACTTGAAAGATTGAATTTCATGGCTGTGGTTTCCCCTTACAAACACACACACACACACACACACACACACACACACACACACACACACACACACACACACACACACACATGTGCGCTTCTTGCACGCTATGTCTCTTCTCTCCTCCTGGCTAGCCCCTCCCGTGTGCCTTGTTAAACTGGGCGTAACGTTGTAAATAGAAATCAATCTCTGCATTCTTAAACTTGGACCTTTTGTCCCCGAGTTCGCTTCCTGTTGACCGCTACTGAGCCGGAGGGGTCAATGACCTAAGGAACACACTCCAGTCCACACACACACACTCACATGAGCCAGATATACGGCCAGAGACCAGAGACGGGAGTCCAGAGCCAGTCCCAGCCAGGAGGGAGGCCTGACTGCCTGCCTTCTCACAGTGGAAACTGCCTGCAGGAGGCCCCATTCTTTCTTGCCAGGGATCTGTCTAGCTCTTCTCTCTCTACCTCGTTGCAGTGTTGTTGCAGTGTGTTTAAGGTGTCTTTGATTGACAGGCATTGAGGTGGATAAGAATGTGTCACTCTAGCTAGCTAGGGTCTTTGGTAGGAGTGAGGACATTGCGTCTCTCTCTCTCTCTCTCTGTTTCTCTCTCTCCCTCTCTCTCTCTCTCTCTCTCTCTCTCTCTCTCTCTCTCTCTCTCTCTCTCTCTCTCTCTCTCTCTCTCTCTCTCTCTCTCTCCTTCTCCTGTAGAGCCACATGAAACATCTGCCCAGCCACTGTGGTGTGGAGGGTGTCAGGAACATCTGCACAAACTCTCTCTCTCTCTCTCTCACACACACACACATACACACACACACACACACACACACACACACATACACACACACACATACGATACACATCTGCACATGCTCATTCTAGCATGTAGTAGAACCTAGGAAGTGATGAGGACAGCCTAAGCAAGTGAGCAGACTCTCCTGAATGAACTATGTTGATTCAGAAAGATCCCCACTGACTAACATCTGTACCGTATATGAGTTTACATCACCTGTTAGAGAAGTTATTTAGATGCTGTAGGTAATGTACAGTACAGTATATGTAGGCTCTGAGTTGCATTTGAAGCATTAGCTGGATCTATTCCGACCGTACGATAGAACCATGCTGTTTTGACTAGGATTGCAAAATTCTAGGTTGAAAATTCCCATGGGAATTAACAGGAATTGATGGGAATTTGGGGAATTTATGAGAAATTGGAGTTCTTTTGCGCACTGATTGTATTTGTCTTTGACCTTTTTATTATACTCTTCTATTACAAATGAAAACAGTCTTTAAACTTGACATTTTGATCTGTAATTGAGTAAGATTGTAACATGAGGTTTGAAGTAACATTCACCTTGTACAAAATTTGACTGTAAAATTTCAGATTATCCATTCAAAAAAAGAAAATAAGACAAAGTAGTAATTAGCCTGTGGACACTTCTGGTGCAAGATGAAGGCCAAATGACCAATAACATCATTTTCACATTGAATGTCTATGGTTCTATCCCTTCATCATGCATTAGTTTAAAATGATTTTCCCAGGAGCTTTGACGGCCAACCTTGTTTCTATTTCTCTCATTCGCTCTCAGCAGTCCCACATGTGCTGTCACCTTGGTTTACACAGCTTCAATCCCTAAGCTTTTAGTTAAATCATCGGTGAGTTATTTCTTTAACTTTTTTTCAACATGACGGAGCAGGTGTGGACAGCTGAAGCGTTTTTTCTCTCCCTCGCTTGCTTGTCTATGGTTTGAATGCAGACCTGGAGAGTTGGAGAGATGGCAGTGTTTCCACTCAAACTTGCTGCAAGGAAGTAATTCTCCAAATAGCCTATTTCATATGATTTCCAACAATTGAAAACACAACATTATAGTATGTGCCTCCATGTGCTTTTGTAATAGGGGAAAATTCCCCAGGCTCATGTTTCCATGAAAAGTTTCCGGAAAGTTTCCTGAAATTTATGGGAAACTTTCTGCTACTTTTTTGCCACCCTAGTTATGACATGTACCAGGATGGTACTGCAGCTGCGGTCTGATAGTCTGCTGTGTGGTCTTTGATGTGGTTTACTTGGACTCCTGCGAAGTTCTGTGGAGGTCCCACGAGATGGCCCAGAACACACACACAGACCCTCTGTGCCTGAAATGAAAAATGTGTCCTAACAGCAGAGAGACGTTCAGTTCCCTCACAGAGGGCATGGGAATGAATGTGCATCCGTTGCTCTGTCCCGACTGTCCATCAGTCTGTCTGTGTCAGTGTCAGTGTCAGTGTCAGTGTCAGTGTCTGTGTCTGTGTCTGTGTCTGTGTCTGCCGTCCCCTCCTGCAGTAAAACACCAGGAACTAGAATCTCTAAAAAGAGACTGAACAAAGGAAGCACATGAAAATAAGTGAATCTCCTGTGGAAACGCAGAGAGCCGCCTCAGCCTCCCTCCTGTCCTGTTACACAGGAAATTGTTGACAGCCATAAACAGTGAACAAAATGGCTGCTTCCTCTCCCTTCCCACACACAGTGCTAACTGGAATTAGTGGTGCTGACACTCAGGGTCGTAACCAGGGTACTTTCTTTTTTTTACTGAGGTCTTATGAATCCTTCCCTAGGAGATTTTTTTCCCCAGCTCAACAGCTAGAAACTGCATTTTGGCGCACTGAAGTACATATTTTTTGGCAACCTTGCTCATGCAATTCAGTCATATCTTATGAATAATTTAATAGATTTGATCAGAATTCATTAATCTTATTTTTTGTGGTCCTTGAGCGGCTCTCTCCCTCTCTGTCTTCCCACTCCCAGTGCTCCTATTTGCACACGCACGGTACTCCCTCCACAATATCTTGCACGTCCATGCACTTCATGTCTCCCTCACAAATCCACCGGAAGGCTACTACATCCAAGGGGAGAAGCTAAAATAGTCTACCAAAACATAATAACGAAACTATGCTTAAAACCCTGAAATAAAGGCTATTACAGTATATCATTACTGGCAAGGAAATGTTGAAGTGGAGACAGTGCCAATCTGATAGTGTGACATCGCTGGCTGCTGTAGCCGACCTTGTTGATACAAAGTTGAGCTATTTGCGGGCAGGTGAAAGCACAAGACAGAGAGAGCTAGAGAGAGCAAAAAATGTGCTCATTAACACCAAAAGCAAATTGCAGAATTGGCAATTATTCATCACAAACTCACCCAGTTCATCACCTCGGCGTCCTCTATCTGTGGGAGTTACAGCCTTACGGACACTTGTCCTCACACCTGAGGATGTCGGTGCTGGATGTTCATTGTCGGTGTAAATCAGTCTAATCAGAATGTTCCTCGAGTGTGTTGGTCTCTCTGATATCATCCGTATATGTCTCCTCTATACGTCTCCTCCTATTTTTGTCTGAAGGTCCTATGGTTTAGTTTCGAGGGAGCATAGCCATACTACACTTTGTGCAGTGAACATTTCTTTTCTTTTTTTTTCTAAACTAATTTGTTTTTTTTGTTTTTTTTAAATATGTTTTTAGGACATTTCTGCTTTGTTGGGATAGAGACAGTAGAGGTTGACAGGAAGGATGGGTGAGAGAGAGGAGGGATGACATGCAAGATAGGTCGAGGGTCGGAATTGAACCAGGAACCTTGCGATTATGTGGTATGCGCATTAGTGTGCTACGCCACTAAGCGCCCCCCCCCCCAACAGTGAACATTTCTGAGCGAACCATGCTCTTGAGCAAAGGCACATTTATTTATCACCTGAATGTGTTTATGATCGATTGGGATGTTAATGTAATATGTTCTGTGTGTCCTTGTGTGTCGCAGGCTATGGCTTTGTGGATTTCGACAGCCCTGCAGCGGCCCAGAAAGCTGTTGCCTCCCTAAAGGCCAGTGGAGTCCAGGCACAGATGGCCAAGGTAAGATCTGCCTCCAGTTTCAGTCTGAGCCCAGACCAGCGCCACCTGCTGGTTGATCATGACAGCGCACATCTGAGCGAGGAGACCGCTGGGAAACAGCATCAGAACAAAAAAGTCACCCTCAGTACTTATCCTCCTCAAGTCTAAAATAGAAAGAGGGACATGACATTGACTAAGATGGCTATGCTCATGAAGGTGGTGCTTGTGATGATGATGATGATGATGATGATGATGGGGATGATGATGGTGATGGTGATGATGATGATGTTGATGAGGAGGATTATGGTCTGTAGAACTAGTCTAGTGTTAATTTGCTAGTCAGCAAGTGGATTTCATCCCTCTCTGAATGTGATGAGTTGGGCTATGGTAGAACACGTTAATTAATTCTGTCAAAGATTAGCGAGATTGATGGAGATGGTGATTAAGGCGGCCGAGGTCCAGGTGCAGTGGAAGGCTCTATTTCCCCTCATACACACACAAGCATACGCACATACATATTGAAATGCATAAAATCTATTTAAATGCATGCTTGTCCTTGCTCTCAGGTTTTCATGAGCCAAACGCCTACGCCTTGCCCACCTCTTTACTCAGACCAGACAGGTCACTCCGCAGAGGCTCTCTGTGTGTGTGTGTGTGTGTGTGTGTGTGTGTGTGTGTGTGTGTGTGTGTGTGTGTGTGTGTGTGTGTGTGGTGTGCATGTCTGTGTGTGTGTGTGTGTGTGTATGCGTGTTTGCGTGTGGAATATGCCTATATGTGTGTGTGCGTGTGTGCGTGCGTGCGGTCTTGCGTGCGTACGTGCGTGTGTGCGTGCTTACACACATGCAAATTGACTATGGAAAACTGCTGCTCCAGCCCAGTGTTACGATGTGTATGAGACTGAATAGTCTGGCAGGCTCTCAGAACCACTACCATTGTATTGCCCTATACATCTTTTTAGCAATGCGAGAAAGTGCAATTAAAAGAACCTAGTCTGCAGGCGCTCGGCCCATTGAATTAAACACCAGAGTAAGTGAACAGCCCTGTCCTCCAGTTCCATTAAACCACTTTTCATTAGAGTTACATCTTTTATTTTCCCGGTCGCTGTGAGGCCGTTCAAGAGCGGTATGTTTGGTTGTGTCGTTGTCATGTGGAAGAAGAAGAAAAAGAAGAAGAAGAAGAAGAAGAAGAAGAAGAAGAAGAAGAAGAAGAAGAAGAAGAAGAAGAAGAAGAAGAAGAAGAAAAAGTAGTCTCCTCCTCACTCAACTGTACAGTATATCACCTGGGGATAACAGGGGGTCAGGGAGTCAGGACCAGTTACAATTACACACAGAGAAAGATGGGGGGGGGGGGGGGGGGCAGGGGAGGAGAGAGAGGGAGAGATAGGAGGGGGGAATAGAGTGATAGAGATAGTGTAGATGGAAGTAGTAAAAGAGAAGCAGAGGGCAACAAAGGGATAATTGAAGGGGCAAGACAAAGACAGACCATTAAAGTTAAGCCCCTTACCCTGAGTGACCCCAGTTGCGAAATGCTGCCAAGATTATAGCAAAGCCCTGCAGCGCTCTATGCCCAAACAGATCAATAAATAACAGTGCAATTAAATATTTAACTTCTCAACACTATCGTCACCGTCATGTGACTAAGAATAGATTATTAGCAGGTCGTGTGAAAATAGAGATGGTAAACATAGCTTTAGCACAGACCAATCTCCTTGTCAGAAATGCGGCTGGACATTGATTGGACGGTAAGAGCACCTCTCTCTCGGCTCCGGCTGCTATTTCCTCCTCAACTTCAGTCTGAATTACAAGGTGGCAACCTTTGATTACACAGCCTGTGTCTGAGAGCAGGGGCTATTGGGCTGATAACTTAGGATAGCTACAGTGCTTTAGGTTTTTTTGTGTGTGTGTGTGTGTGTGTGCGTGTGAGTGTGTGTGCGTGTCTGTGTGCGCATGTGTGTGCGTGTGAGTGTGTGTGCGTACGTGCGTGCTTGCGTGCGTGCGTGTGTGTGCGTGCGTGCATGTGCGTGAGTGCGTGTGTGTGTGTGTGTGTGTGTGTGTGTGTGCGTGAGTGCGTGTGTGTGTGTGTGTGTGGCTCATTAGTGTGTCACTCTGTTTGTCTGTCTCTAGTCTTCTTCAGCAGATCTCACACACCCTGCAGGGGTATCACCACCTCTGTTAGATCCCTGCCATGTCTGTGGGGAAACTGCCTATAGGTGTGAATACATACGGGTCTGGTGGAGAGAATTTGTTTTCATCAGTGTTTGGATCAATACGTTTCTTAAAGGTCCAGTATGTAACATTCAAGATTTCTAAAAGCTTCCTAATGGTTGTAATGACTGTGTTTAATCAGGGAATGAGATCCCTTGAAAGAAATATTTCGTTGACGAACGCTGTTTGCTCTGGAAAGTGTCCTACTTGACACTCGGTTTGTATATAAATATGTTGTTACTCTCATTGGTGTAGACTCACCAATTTTCGCCTTTCTGTGTCTAGTGGCTGCCTCTTCAAATTGTACAACAGCTAATGTCCGACACTGCAAGTCCATTTCGGGGGGTTATATTATTATAAGGCAGGATGTTGTTGTTTGGAACTTCTAATTGAATTTCGCCACGATGGTCAAAGGTGGCAGATTTCCGATAAATGTACGCCCTTTTAATAGTACGTTTATATGTAGCCTTGATTGTATGTATAAGTTCAATTAACTCTGTGTGTGTGTGTGTGTGTGTGTGTGTGTGTGTGTGTGTGTGTGTGTGTGTGTGTGTGTGTGTGTGCGTGCAAGCATATGCATGCGTGTGCATGCGTGTGCGTATGCGTGTGCGTGTGCGTGTGTGTGTGTGTGTGTGTGTGTGTGTGTGTGTGTGCTACTCTCTTTAACACCGGCAGCATGGTGTGCTGTGCCACAGATGATGGAGATGGGGTGGGAGTGATCCTCTCAGACTAGACTGAGTGTGTGTGTGTGTGTGTGTGTGTGTGTGTGTGTGTGTGTGTGTGTGTGTGTGTGTGTGTGCGCTCTCCTGTTGTGACACTGCCGCGTCTCTCTACAAGGTCACCCTCAGTACTTCTCCTCATAACTGCCAAAGCGTGACTCACACCAGCAAACACCAACAAAGTGAGTCAGCCTCCCAGTGATACCCCCCCCCCCCCCCCCCCCACCCCACCCCAACCCCCCCCCCCCCCCCCCTCCCACTCCTCCCCTCTACCTTCAACAAAAGGTGACTTTGTGTGTCTCGTCGACGCCGGAGAGCTGGTCTCAATCCTCTCTTCCCTCTCTTCCCAAACTAAGAGATTGGGAGATAACTCATTTTCTTCGCGTCGAAAGTGATTGTTTTCGTCAAGTCAGTGTTTTCGGGTTCAAGTCGAATTGAATCGCTGTGTCTGTGTTTCTTCAGCAGAAGACTCTCTCCATCCCCCAGGTTTAGTCTGTTGGCAGTACAACATTTGTCTAGAATACTAAAGATAATCTCCATGACCCCCTGACCTCCACAGTACTCATTAGGTCTCTTATGCATGAGTGGGTAT
>NC_139664.1:15367738-15372738 GCF_951799395.1 Argentina silus
GCTCACAATCAACAGAGACAAACGAGAGGCTTTATATCCCCCCCCCCCCGGCCGCCAAACACGCCCCCCCCCCTCCTCACCCCATTCTAGTACAAAATGCACGTCCGCATTACAAGACATGCCCCGAAGACATCCGACAAACAATCCCCCAGCCAAGACCCCGCTTGACCCCACGGGTACAAAAGAGAGCTGTAAAAACAAACCAAAGCAGCATTAACAGTATTTATCAAATGCCATAAATCAACAGTTATGTAATGTAACCCCCTCCTCCTGCCCCGCCCCCTCCCCCAGGATGGGAGAGTCAGCAGCAGGGGGTGAGCCAGCATCAGCAGCAGCCAGTGATTTATGCCCAAGCAAGCATTTGATCTGCGGCGGTCGGCCCAGGCCACTCCGCAGCACGGGGAAACATGAAAGGGCATCGGAGATGCTGGAGTCAAAGTTGCGGCTCTGTTCAGTGTTGCTCTATTAGACGTGACGATTAGTGACGGCCCCATGCGGATCTACGACTCTCACTCCTCAACTGGCACATACTGTGACCTCAATCAGGGGTGGCCGGTGGAGGTCAGAAAATCGGAGGACGGGCTCATCGTAATGCGCGGAATGGAATGAAGGGATTGGTATCAAACACTTTTTCGATTTCTACCTCCTACCAGCCTCCACTGATCTCATGATAATAGTGGTGTGGTGTCGCAGTACTAGGTCTCCTATGGGCCATTCCATAGTGATGTCTTCACCTTGGGTTCTGGTTCTGGAAGGCATTTAGTCTCCCTCTGCTCTGCCAGCCAGGTAGCCATGACATCATCACACCTACACAACTGCATGTGTAGGGAAGCTTGTAAAGACGAGGCCAGACCAGGCCAGACCAGATCAGACCAGACCAGACCAGACCAGACCAGACCAGACCAGACCACAACATACTTGGCTCTGCTGTGACACCACTGTGTTGACGTATGACAGACAGCCCAGGTACCATGGCCTCAGGCCTCTTTCTGGTCAGAGTAGAAAATGAGAAGGAGACGGACAGACACGCAGGCCTTAACTGTGGCTTCAGGCTCTGGTGACACAGTGCAGTGCGTAGGCTAGTCTGGAGTGAGGAGACCTTGGTGGAAGAATGATATTGATTCTAGACAAGGCCACATAAATCCACCACAGTTGATGTTGGCCGTTATCCTATGGTGGTCAATTGTACAATTCCCATGGTGTTCTCTCCAGTGTGCTGAAACGCTCTAAACCAAATGTTCTTTCTGTCCTCGCCTAGAATCATGGTCATTCTTTAGTCTCTTTGGCTCCGTCCTAACATTATGATTGGCTGTGCTCCTCTCAAGTGCCTCTGCTCAGAACATTTGATTGGCTCCACTCCTCTCATGCATTATAGTGCCAGATCTCCCTAATTGGCTTGAACCATTGGTTCATTTTTGTTTAGAAGTGTCTGGTGTTGTGTCTTTCGTGTCTGGTGTTGTTGTATCAGATTAGATAAACATCATGGGCAGCGGTTGTGTGGTTCTGGTGGTAGTGAGGGTTGTGTGTGTCAGTCCGCCCATGCCCTGATATATGGCCCAGTAACAGCTGCAGTGCTATGCTCCCCCCTCCCCCCCCCCTTCACCCCCTTCCCTTCTCCTCACCAACTCCCTCTCTCATTCTTGATCATCCTCCACTCCTGCTGTTCTTCTCCAGCCCAGAACCCAACAGAGAGACAGACAGACAGACAGACACGCTGCAGAGAGAGAGAGAGAGAGAGAGAGAGAGAGAGAGAGAGAAAGAGGTGGAGGGAGAGGGATGGAGAGAGAGAGAGAGAGAGAGAGAGAGGGTGTGTGGGGGAGGGTGGTGGAGGAGGTGGGGGTGGTGTTGGGCCTGGAGGAGCAAGAGTGTTGAAAATGACTCCATCAGGGCGGTGATAACTGGAAAATACAGAAGCACTTCTCCTGCGAGCCCCTGAAGAGTGAGACCGTGAGTGGGCTGACAGTGGGAGGCAGAGTGATGCTTCGAGGACACGCCACAGCAGCAAGAACACAGAGCCAGTTCTGTGTGTAAAACACAACGATTCCAAAGCTGATCCTCTGATATGAGAGGACCCCGTTTCCCTGATTGGAATGTCAATGTTTTTATGAGAAACACTATTTAGTGTTGCACAGAGAAGTACTTTTTTTTTTTTTTTTTTTCTGATTGCATCCCTTGTTTTTTTTATTGGTGGATGGGTATGTCGCCCTAGTGTCGCGGGCATAGCGTCGTGTCTGATTGGTCTGAGGCCCGAGATTCAGAGCCTGACCGCCCGGCCATTGATCAAACTTTGCGGACAGCGGCGGCCAAACTCCTCTTCCTGAGAGAGCTCTTCCAGAATATAACATCACAAATCAACTGCTCTAACCTTTTAGACTGTCTCAGCCTCACACAGACATGCCCGTAGAATGTCAATGTTCCTCTTTCTTTCTCTTTCTTTCCCTCTCTCTTTCTCTCCCCCCTCCCTCTCCCCATCTCCCCCCCTCCCCCTCCCCCCACGCCCCCGTCTCACCCCTCTATCTCTCACTCTGTCTAATAAAACAGTTTCTCTGTTGAATTTGTGCCGATCGATACCCGTGTCAATCTAAGCAGGAATGCATTAACATTTGTGCCACTTGTGATGCCATCTCTGATAGTGTGACGTGGATGACACATAAGCATGTCCCTGCTGGTCCCCTCAGCACTGTCCTGTCACAGCGCCCCTGCATTAGCATGAGGCCCGGGCGCTAGCTGAGCGCTCCTACGCATCAATTAGAATAAATCTGCTTTAATTGCTGCAGTTCAGCTGTCTATCACTGATTAGAATTAATAGGTTCTGTTAAAAAAAAAAAAGAAAAGAAGAAAACGTCGCGGGTCAGGGCGGTGTGCGCTGGTTACCTGGTTACCGGGTACGACCGGGTTACCGGTGCTGATGTGCTAGTTTTTTTAAGGTCAGAAGATCTATACTGTAGAGGGTGTGGTATTGTACAGGGTTGGGTTGGGTTGGGTTGGGTTGGGTGTGTGTGTGTGTGCTTGTGCACGCGTGTGCGTGTGTGTGTGTGCGCCTGCAATCCATGTGTGTGCCTGTGTATGTAGAAGGAGTTGACGGGCTGGTGATTATCATGCTTTGTCCTTGTTAGGGGGTATGATGGTAATTAGACTTCTCTCTGAGGTGATCCAGGGTGAGCCCATTGAGCTGCAGTGCCGTGGTGGTTTTTGCTGACAACACAACTTTCCCTTTTTAAAGAACTTCTAAATAACCTTGTGCTGCCAAGCTGATACTGTACGAGCCCTGCTGAGAGCTCCCCTCACACACATGCATAGCCAGGGGAAATATCTCTCCATCACAATAGCACACCACACACACACACACACACACACACACACACACACACATGCACACACACACACACACACACATGCACACACACACACACACACACACACACACACACACACAGGCATGCACACACACATGCACGCACACACACGCACACTCACACACACACACACACACAAACACACACACACACAGGCATGCACACACGCATGCACGCACACACACGCACACACATACGCACACACACACACACACACACACACACACACACACGCATGAATTGCTAACACATACAATATAGATGCCCTGCATCCTATAGAGTACTGTACACATTTGCTGTGCACATGTGCTGTACACATTCGCCTATTAACATCACTATTGTACACACCCACACAATCACAGGCACACACACATGTACAAACACACAGTAGATGCACTCAATGTTCTCACAGACAGAGGCAGACTACACAAGGGTAGGGTCAGACAAAGGAGAGGGAGGAGAAGCATGGAGGGGTCACAGTGTATCCTGCTGACTGATCAGAAGCTTGAAACCATGCCCTTCTCTCTCTCTCTCTCTCTCTCTCTCTCTCACTCTCTCTCTCTCTCTCGCTCTCTCTCTCTCTCTCTCTCTCTCCGACTCTCCCTCCTCGTCTTTCTTCCTGGCCTGCTTTGATCGCAGTTCGGCCTCTGAGAGTAAAAGCGTTCTCTTTCCCCCCGAGGTTAATCCCTCTGGTTTCAAATAGAGATAACCATGGCAACAGGCTATCCCTCCGCCGAGCGGTGCCCATTGGACAAAGGCATCGATCAAGATGAAATAGTGGCAGGTATACACGCTACAGTAGTTACCCTATAGACCTCCTTTCACCTATACAATACTGGGAAAGCCATCCAGAAACATGCATACAAAACATACAGTACACACACACATGTGTGTGTAAACATACCCACACACAACACACACACACACACACACACACACATACACACACGCTAACATATGCACTCACATGCACACACACACACACACGCAAACACATGCACGCACGCACGCACGCACGCACGCACGCACGCACGCAAACACACACACACACACACACACACACACACACATGCAAACACATGCAAACACACACACACACACACACACACACACACACACACACACACACACACACACACACACACACACACACACACCCTTGACCTTGATGCTCTTTTTTGTCCACAACAGATTTCAATTTTAGTTTAGATAAGCCTTTTTGTGGTCCCATGGGGCTTGGGATTTCAAACCTTTATGCACTATAAGGAGTTTATAACAAAGGCTCACAGCTGGAGCAGGTGCAACTTAAATGTGCATTCTGTAGCTTCTATCTCTGTCTACAGTAATGACAGTATGCATGTTTAAAGCTGTGTGACTATGAAGTGGCCTCCTGGAGAGAGAGTAAAACAGCTTAGGTTAGGGAAAATACCATTTAACGTACAGTATGGAAGCCATGTACCATGTGTCTTGGAGTTTAATCCTGCTTTTTAATCCTTTCATTGGAACTATGGGAGCTTACCTCTAGTCTACCTACGCCCTTCTGTGCTTCGTCCCCGTCCCTACGATGTACAAACCATGATACTCATTAGAGAAATGCACGGCGAGGAAAGACGCTTGTGCTTGATGCATGATTTCACAAATGTA
>NC_139664.1:15377738-15382738 GCF_951799395.1 Argentina silus
GAGAGAGACAGAGAGAGAAGAGAGAGAGTAAGACAGAGAGAGAAAGGGAGGTAGAGAGAGTGTAAAAGGTCTCTGTGTAACCCACAAGCTTGTAAGTCAGCGTGCAGATGATGAGTCATCCGTTCAGTAGGTCATGGGCACCAGAGAATCATGCACCAACTTCTGCCTCTGATCCATTAAATGTGCCTCTGTAGTTTTTTCCTGTTATGAATACATCAGCATGGATTCCGTACTTTCCAGCAAATACACAGGAAAACACACACGCAAGAACCCATTAGCCAGATAGCGATGGATCAAGATTAGGAGATTCAGCGCTGTATAGTCATCCTTAACGAGACTCTTGGGGAGGCATGGTTTAGTGTTAATAAAGTATTTATAGCATGATCATTAACTATTAATTAAGACTTGAGACAGTATGTAGTGAGTGTATCATTAAAAGAGATACGTTTTTTTCCACAGAGATGGGGAGGGAAGGGTAAGTGGAAGGACATGACTCATTAGAAGAGAAGAGAGTTTGACTGCAGTGGAGCCCGGTGGAGCTACTGTAGAAACCGGAGGACGGGGTTCATTGTAACGCACGGGATGGCATGAGGAACGGGATCGAACGCGCTCGATACCATTCCTCATTCCATCCCGTGCGTTCCAATGAGCCCCGTCCTCCGATTGTCGACCTCCGCCAGCCTCCCCTGCTCCCCACGGTACGGTGCTGCTGCAGAGACGCTGTGAAATGGAGCTGAAAACACAGGATGACTGCACCGGCAGGGAGCCTCACAGTTGGTGAATTAATGCTACCGGTTCAGGACATTTCCAGATGTTGCCGTCCTAATCGTTCAGTTAGGGGAGACGGGCGTCTATTACGGAGAGCACGGCGAGTTCAGGAGACAGAGAGGGACGATAACACAGATTTTGAGCGATGTCAATATCTCTCAAAGGGTGTTTTTCGATGGGACCTTAGATATATATATTAAAAAAAAATATATATATTATACAGTATGATGCTATCTTCTCGCGCGTGTTTTCGCTGCGTGTTCTGTCCTGTTACAGCTGCCGAAAACAAGATGTGCTTCAGGTAATCTCTGTCAGGGATCGGTGAGGGAAGGCCAGGGGAAGCTATATGATGTGTGGTAGGATATGAAGGCTATAAGGGCTACACTCTTAGAACAAAGGGTATCCAAAAGGGTTGTTCATGTGTCCTTGTAGGGGAACCCTTTTGAAGTAGCCTTTTGGGTTTCATGTTGAACACTTTTGGGTTTCATGTAGAAGCCTCTGTGGAACATGGAACCCAAAACGCTTCAGGGTATCCCCTACAGGGAGAAAATAAAAGAAATGACTAACTAAAATCTGACTAAAGCCTTCTTTTCTAAGAGCGTATGATGTGATATGATAAAGCCCCAACTCAGCCGTTTACTTTGAGAATTTTAACATCAAGTGAATATTCCCCCCAGGTGCCTCCTGGGAGTGATTTATTTGATTGACAGCTGGTTTGATCACTCCCACATGGCCCAGCTGTCAGACATTGGTGTATGAGTCTTTGATGTGCTGGTGGTAATAAAGCCCGTCTGTAGAGAAAGACATCCTCATATGCACATACAGTGTCTAATCTTACAGACATATTTCACTTCAAATATGATATCAATCAAATGTGTCCGCTGACTCTACATATATTTTCTTGACTCTCCCTTATTCACACAAACACTCAACCCACACATAAACCAATCCCAATGGCCATTGCATACCGTAGTGTATATGCTGTGTAGACATTTTCCATGTTTAAACTGAAGTATTATGGCTGTGATGGTGGTGTTATTTTCCATGGACGAGATTTAAGTCGGGTTCAGACCCCGAGCGGTCGCTGATGACATCACCTGTTACCACAGAGGGAGAATGTTTAGAGAGTCGATGGAGTTTACATCACGGCGGCCTGTAACAAATATGTATAAATGGGATTACAGCATAGGACGCCTGCCAACATTGCGGTAGTTAATTCTCATGTAACCATGAAGAATCCTGAAATCCTGAAAAAAAAAAAAAACACACTGGGAGCCCCTCTGGGACCTGTATCTGTAGCTACACGCAGATGCTTGCTTTCATGCCATCTTTCTCACACTGCGCTTTGACTGAATATATCCACACCATCGGGCTTCAGTTCTTTAGTTCTGACGATTTTTTTCCTGTCTTTTGTAGGTTGTTTCTACACAGGGCTTTTAGGAAAATGGCAGAGACACACGTATACAGTGTGGGGATTAAGGAGGCGCAGAAGGAGAGCATATTGGGGACAGAGAGAGATTGATTAAAGATAAATGGATAGAGCGACAGTTACAATCAAGGAGGGGAGGAGAGAGCGCGCGAGAGCGAGAGAGAGAGAGAGAAAGAGAGTGATTGAGACATCCTCATTGTAAGAAAGCAGCATTGAGACACGTACTGTATGACAGCAGGTTCAGATAGAATCCAATCAGTTTAAGAGCTTTAATCCTTCCCTGCCTGGCCTCAGTAGACTGCCTTACCTTCTGAAATATACATGCAGCAAAGTGCTGCTTAACATACTCTGGAGAGTCAAGACAACCTTCAGCACATTCCTTTCTCTCTCTCTCTCTCTCTCTCTCTCTCGACCCCTCTCTCTCTCTACCCCCCTCTCTCTCTCTCTCTCTCTCTCTCTCTCTCTCTCTCTCCGCCTCTGTCAGTCTCGCACTTTCTCTCTTCACCCTCCCTAGATGATTCGGTTACTATGGCACCATAGAAGTAAAGCAGGAAGCTGCCAGTACTGTAGACTCAGGGACTGCGTTTGCTAAATGAATAAATATACGCTAAAAAAACCTGGTGCATTACAATGAGCCTGTCGTCTCGTTTTCGCCTCCACCAGCCTCCCTTGGCACATGTATATATGAATGTACTTAACCTGACCACATACCAGAGAGAGAGAGAGACTACAGTCACACGCCACAACAGTTTTCTATCGTATCGTTTTTCATACCATTCCTCCATTCAATTCCATGCATTACAATGAGCCTGTCCTCCGATTTCTACCTCCACCAGCCTCCCCTGAAATGCTCACAGAACTCTGTACCCCTCCCTTCCCATTCCTATTCTGTCACCTAGGAGACCTTGCCTCCTCTCTACAGTCAGGCAGCCTCACCACCTCCCTATGTTGGCCTCTCAGTGACGGTTTCCCTAACAGCCAGTTAGGTGTGTGTTTGTGTGTGTGTGTGTGTGTGTGTTTCTGTGTGTTTCTGTGTGTTTCTGTGTGTGTGTGTGTGTGTGTGTGCGTGTGCATGTGTGTGTGTATGAATGTGTATGAGTGTGTATGAGTGTGTATGAGTGTGTATGCGCCTGCACGTGTGCGTGTGTGTTGAGAGGCCGCCATTAAAAGTGGTAAATTCCCACAGAAAGAAATGTAAGCAATGCAGTGCAGACCCCACCCCAACAACCCCACCCCCACCCCCACCCCCCACCCCCAGCACCAGCAGCCCTCTCATCTCCAGCCCCCCCCATCGTTTCGCTAGCTCCCCAGCACTACATATTTTCACCCCCCCATCCCCCCCAACCCCCCCACCCCCCCCTTCAGGCCTTTCATCTTACATAGGGGATCATTTCAAGGGAACACTGCCAAAAAGAACAAACATAATTGAACCAGACCCGAGAGCCCAGCCGAGGAGCACATACTGTATGAAAGGAGGTTTCTTAAGTTTTTTAAGAACACGGTTATGGAACTATGAATATAGAGCCTAGTATAGGCTCTCTCTAGGGGATGTGCAGTCAGAGCAGTAGGGGGGTTCACAGTGGGAAGTTTAGCGCACTATTAAGAACACTCCGAATACAGATGTACTGGAAAACATTTCACAAGTTGCTTTCGTAATGGCTCCTTTTTTGCCCTGCAGTATATCTCTGTTCTGATCCTCCTCTCTCTCTCTCTCTCTCTTTCTCTCTTCTTCTCTCTCCTACAGCAACAGGAGCAGGACCCCACCAACCTTTACATCTCCAACCTGCCTGTGTCCATGGATGAGCAGGAGCTGGAGAGCATGCTCAAGCCCTTTGGACACGTCATCTCCACACGGATACTGAGGGACGCCAACGGGGTCAGCAGAGGGGTCGGCTTCGCCAGGTAACAACACACGTATATCACACACACACACGCACGCACACGCACACGCACGCACGCACGCATGCACGCATGCAAGCACACACGCACGCACAGACCCACACACATACACACATACACACGTACACACACACATACACACACACACACACACACACACACTCACGCACACACAAACGCACACACGCACGCATGTACAGACCCTCACACACAGACACACACAGACACACACACACACACACACACACACACACACACACACACACACACACACACACACACACACACACACACACACACACACACACACACACTCATCCCTGAGGTGTTATGTTACCATGAATGTTCCTGATTAATGTCCACTTTGTGTGTACGAATACAGAATGGATGTTGATTTACATAGCAAACGGAACCATACGCTGAATACAGATCACACACCCCCCCCCCATGGAGTGCCCTAACGAGCATACTGTTCACACATGTATTGCATGTCTTCTTGGTGTGTCCTCCTCCCCCCTGTGACTGGCTCTCTCTCTCTCTCTCTCTCTCTCTCTCTCTTTCTCTCTTGGCCCGGTATGAGAGGAGGCCTTCTCAGTTACGGCTGGAGTGTGCCAGCAATTAGGGACCAGTCGGGGCGTGCCTGCTCCATTCAGGGTCATTGGCTGTGTAAAAAAAATCCCAGCCCGGGATCAGCCTTTGTCTCTCTGTGTGCCAAGCAGGCAATTAGCCATTCAGCCATGATTGGGTGAGCAGGGCTGAATAGGGCCTCACAAAGGAGACACAGCACAGGGAGAGAGAGCGAGGGAGCAGAGAGTGAATGGAGGGTGAATGGAACCTTTCAATGGACAAAGGAAACCACATCCACCCCGCCTCTACCTCCTCTCTCCCCCCCCCCTCCCCCCCC
>NC_139664.1:15387738-15395238 GCF_951799395.1 Argentina silus
GCGCTTTATTTGCTCCGTGATTGATGTGGCTCAGCGACAACACAAACAAAGGCAAGCCGCAGATCCAGATTATCACACTTATGGGAGATAAAATTATAATGAGCAACGTGGTTCAGGGGCAAATTATCTTTTTCTCTCTAAACTATCTGATGGAGCGTGGTTTTAATAACCTGCTTTGTCCTCGTCCTAATGGGAGATAGGCAGCGACAACAAAGGGATTCATCCTTTCACTGCAGTCCATTAAGATGCAATATCTTAATATGGATTTTAAAGACGTTGTTGAGCCAATATATCTGCTATGATATCCCTGTAGCAGTGTTCATCACAGTATCAGCTCAGTAGCTTGACAAATGTGAGAAGATCTGAGCTTTCTATTAGTATAAGGTTGAATGAGGCATCTTGATACATATTCCGAGGTCAAATTCAAGTTGACATTTCCATGTACAGTATGTGTGTGTGTAGTCACACACTGCCTCTGATACACTCACTCTCATATGCAAACGTACACACACACACACACACACACACACAGGCATGTACGCACGCACATGAACACACACACACACACACACACACACACACACACACACACACTCAGTATACTCAGGCACACTCATGACTCACTACTTGTAAATAAGTAGAACGTGACCATCTGCACACACACCATCATCATGAGACCTTTAGCATTCCATCACTGATCTGTCTCTCCCTCCCAGCAGACTTTTTATCCAGTTGATATGACAGGTATGAATCCAGCATCATTCTCATGCATAGACATTTTCCATACCGTTCGCAATTAGCAAGAGATGCCCCCGAGGTGCCCTGTGGCTCTAGTCAGAGGGCATGATTTGGGCGCCAAGCGGCACCCGTCAGCTGAACAGAAACACAGAGAAACGAGGGAGACAAGGCCATTTAAAAACAGGAAGTGCCGTCTAAGCTGATTAAATTCTGTTTATATTCCAAGCGTCGTTTCCTTCCTGTCCTGTTTGTCTCACATCTCCCGTCTCCATGGAGATGGGATGTCAAACAGTTGGATGATATTTACCCGTATTTTGCCCAAACAAACAAAACCCCAGTGGAAAGCAAACTACTCATCCATCGCTAATCCCGGACAGAATTTTCCACCGATAAACAGAAAATAAACACAATCCTCTTCTGTCATGTCAATAAAGGGTTCCGCTCCTAATCCCTGCATTGCATTAATTGTCAACCGCAATAGGTACTTATTTGTTGAATTGGACCATGATGTTAACAGAAATCTGAATCAATGCAATGCTGGACAAGGACTATGACAGTAACTGATGTCAGGACAGCAAGGTCCATTCCTTCTATTTGAAAGTAATTGGATCTATTGTGCTTTCTAATCCAGTGCTGGCCATTGAGTATTTTCACCATGTAATTTTCCACATGTGGATAAAAAGAAATTGCTTAGGCCAGAAAAGAGCATTCAGAGAATCGTTACATTTAGTATCGTCAGTGGAAAGAAATTTAAATTGCCTTGAATGTGAGCATACAGTACATCTAATACGGTTGAGTAAATCTCCCCTTTTCCCTTACGCAATGAATTCACCCTGGCCAACCTCAGCTAAACACCACCTGTGTTGTTGTTTGTGTGTTTGTTTGTTTGTTTGTTTGTTTAGTACTCTGAACTACACTGTGAAACCGTAGAAACACACAGCATTTGCCTGTTTACGTAGTTGCGTGGGCAGTGTGTGTATTGACACCCATATCGTTCAGGACACACATTCCACCCACCAGTGACTGAAACAGATAACGCATCATCATCATGCCAAGGAAGAGCTCTCTCTCTCTCTCTCTCTCTCTTTCTCTGTCTCTCTCTCTCTCTCTCTCTCCCCTCACACCCTCTCTCCTCACCCCCCCCCCCTCTCTCTCTCTCTCTCTACCCCCCCCCCCCCCCGCCCTCCCTTTCTCTCTGTTAGTCTGTCAGTGTGGTCTCTACCTGTAGGCAGAGCAGCAGAACACCAGCCCTGAAGCTAGGGTGTTCCTACTGGGCCTATAGACAACCATAAGCCTGTAAGTAACCATAAGTAACCTGGGTCTGAGAATGCTACAATATTATGGCTGATCAGTGGAGCTTGGCATGGCAGGCTGGTTGTTGTGGGCCTGGGAGAGTGAGGGAGGAGGGCAGGTTTGGGATAGCTGGTTAGCAGAGCGGAGTGGAAGGGAGGAGGGCAGGCTGGGATAGCTGGGTAGCGGAGCGAAACGAGAGGCTGAGGCGTGGCTGGAGGAATGTGTGCCGCCCATGGAGAATCAGAGAGGACTGTGGGAGCCCAGCGGGAGCTGGCAGGGTGGACGCCAGGCTGGGATCAGAAACACATGTCTACCCCCCCTCTACCCCCCCCCCCCCCCCCCCCCACCCACACCCCACCCCACCCCCCCCGCCAATCTGAATATCTGCTGTGCCCTGACCCAGAGTTAATAAACAGCTTGGAAATACATGTGGTTAGAGCTGTCTGCTTGGGTAAATGTTATGGAAACACGTATTCGCTCTAACTCGGACGCACTCAAGCTCAGACACACACACACACACACACGCACACTCAAGCTCACGCACACATTCTGGTGACAAAGAAAGCGGCCATAAGAAAGAGTGAAGTCTTTTATTTTTTATTGTTTGCACAAGCATTATTACCTTCATAACTCATCATCATCATCATCATCACCATTGCCATCATCATCATCACTCCAGTGACTACTACCAGCACACTTGTATCTATTTAATACAATATTTCTCTCTCCCTCTATCTCAGCTCTCTTTTTCCCTCTCTCCTCCTTTTCTCTCTCATTCTCTTAAATTGGCTGGTTCCAGCCTAGTCTCCCTAATGGACTAGTTATCTATTTGACAGCTTTGGCAGCTTTTGCCCTGTCTCTATCTCTCATTATTCTTTTCTCTGGCAGAGGTTGTGTGAAAAGATTTTTTTTTTTTTCTGTGAGGTCTTTAGGGATATTGACTGAATTGAATGTGGTCACACCGACTGTCTCTCTCTGTGGCATGTTTGTGTGTGCGTGTGCGTGTGCGTGTGCGTGTGCGTGTGTGTGTGTGTGTGTGCGTGTGTGTGTGTGTGTGTGTGTGTGTGTGTGTGTGTGTGTGTGTGCGTGTGTGTGTGTGTGTATGTGTGTGTGTACGTGCGTGCGTGCATGAGTGCGTACGTGCGTGAGTGCGTACATGCGTGCATGTGTGTGAGTGTGTGTGTGCATACAAGTGTATGTGTGTGTGTGTGTGTGTGTGTGTGTGTGTGTGTGTGTGTGTGTGTGTGTGCGTGCGTGTGTGTGTGTGTGCGTGTGTGTGTGTACGTGCGTGAGTGCGTACGTGCGTGAGTGCGTACATGCGTGCATGTGTGAGAGTGTGTGCGTGCATACAAGTGTGTGTGTGTGTGTGTGTGTGTGTGTGTCGACATGTTATTCTCAGCCATGAATACATCTAAAGACTATGGAGGTATTGAGGTTGAGGTATTCATATTACAAATGTGTGATGCTTCGTTGTGTGCATCGTAGCCGCATGCTTTTCCTGCTGTGTTGCTTTCCAGACCCAGTATTTGCTTTTGCAGAGAGTGATACCCAGAAGATTTAATAAAGGTTTTCCAGGAAGCCATTGCCTCTGACTTTGCCCCGCCCCCCTCCCCCCCCTCTCTTCTCCTCTCCCCTCCTCTGCTCTCTCCTCCATTATCCTCCTAGTCCGTGTTGCAGAGAGAGCGGAATTAGCTAGCTACGCTCTGTTTGCAGGTCTCCACAGCAACCCAGGCAAGGACGATTCAATTAGCACTTGTCCGACGGTGTTGTTGGAAGCCCAGGGTTGACTTTAAGGCAGAATGATGACGCTATTGTGGGCAGATCATACACTTAATGATGAATGCTAAAGCTGATTTAACCGTCTCTTCCTACCTTGCCGGCAGAGTCGTAATCACCGCTCATAAAAAACGGACTGAAAATCACCACAAAAAAAGTCACAAAAGAGAGAGGGAAACATAAAGACACGAAAACTTCCCCCGTGAAATAAACTAAGATCATTTTACCCGACTCCGCAAGCAACATCCCGGCGAGTTTCTGCTGAGTTATCTGCCCTCTTTGTTTTCCTACAGTATTGGTTATTGTTTTAGTGTTAGCATTTTCCCACAGTGCTGTGTGAGTGTTTTATGGACGGCTAGTTTCTTCCGTCTCGGCTATAACACACACACAGACACACGCACACGCACACACACACAGGGCTGTAACACTGTGTTATTGTTCGAGGTGCAGCCTGGGATCACAGAGATACTGTAGTAAGGAGAAAAGCGCTGTGCAGACTTTGACAAGCTGTCATCCAGTCTGTGGGCTTTCTGTCAGTCTGGCCCACACAACAGCAGCCCCTGTGTCCTGCCTTATCAGACGTGGCCAGGAGAGGAGATGTGTGTGTGTAATGTGCAGCTGATGACAGGCCTGCAGGTTTAGGCCCCTCAGCTCTCCTCACAGCTGGAGCTGTCTAACATCACAGACCTTCTAGTGTGTCTGAAGATGTGCCCAAACCAGGCTTTTATAGTAGACAAACCAGGTTGTTACAGGTAGACAAGACACACCATCCCCCCACCATCACCCACCCACCCTCCCTACACACACACACACGCACCTGCATACTGTACACACACACACACACACACACACTCCTACACACACTATCCTTGAACAGTGTACAGTACCTCTACTGCTCAGATCCTGCATGTCTGAAGATATACCCAAACCAGGTGGTTATTGGAAGACAGCCAAGAGAAAGACCAACCCTCTACCCTCACCCACCATCCCTGCACTACCCAGACCCTCTTTTGTACCCTCTTGTGTACCATCTTGTCTACCCTCTTGTATACCATCTTGTCTACCCTTTTGTCTACCCTCTTGTCTACCCTCTTGTCTTCCCTTTTGTGTACCATCTTGTCTACCCTTTTGTGTACCATCTTGTCTACCCTTTTGTGTACCATCTTGTCTAACCTCTTGTCTACCCTCTTGCCTACCCTCTTGTGTTCCCTCTCCAGATGGACAACTACAGTACTGTATGTCCTTCTGATGCTGATGAAAGTCAAATGCTCAGCCAGACCCTCCTGTCGTGTCTCATCTTCTGGAACCTCTCTTTACACCTGTTTGGTCTCAACCTTCCCTCCCTCAGAGCCCTTCCCTCCCTCAGAGCCCTCCCCTCCCTCAGAGCCCTTCTCTCCCCTACCACTTGCGTTTGATCCTTTAGTAAAAGCAGGGAGGCATAAGATGATCAAACAGTCCTGTTTCAAACATTTCTTTGCATTTTTTTTCGCTCTGAACTTTTCCTTCTTCACTCAGAGTTGTGTGTTTCACAAACAAGAACACATGCCCCCCCACGCCAGTGACGTGCGTGTGTGTGTGTGTCTGCGCGTGTGAGAGCGTGTGTGAGAGCGTGTGTGTGTGAGAGCGTGTGTGTGTGTGTGTGTCTGCGTGTGTGTTTGCGTGTGTGAGAGCGTGCGTGTGTGTGTGTGTGCGGCGTGTGTGTGTGTGTGTCTGCGTGTGTGTTTGCGTGTGTGAGAGCGTGCGTGTGTGTGTGTGTTTGCGTGTGTGAGAGCGTGTGTGTGTGTGTGTGCGGCATGTGGAGAGAGAAGAGAGAGAAGCAACAGAAACACTGCTGTGTGGCCTGAGACTGTGAGAGAGATCAGAGAAGCTGAGGTAAAAGCATATCACAGCACCTCGGCTCAGGGGTCTTCATTCTCTGCCTAGTTAACATACTTGGAGAGGTGAATGTAAAGTCATACAGCCTGGAGGCAGCATTAGTCATTCTAGCAGTCTGGTCCAAGGCTGAACTCTGAACAGAACAGTCAGCCCCTGAAATCCATTTAGCAGATCTTGTGTCTTTGAATAAGAAGATTTTCTCAAGGTACTACCGTATGGATGTCCTTTTATCCTTCGTTTCATAATTAACACGCGCACACACACACACACACACACACACACACACACACGCATACAGCACATACAGTACAGTACTGTACATCTGTACTGTTGTGCTGTATTGTTGTAATGAGAGTATATTATGTATAAAGAGTAATCATATCTTGCTGTAGGGGCCTTATGTTTTCCCCCCAAGTGGAAACAATTTCAAACTGATGGACTACATTTAGTGAGAAAGGTCACACATAATCCTTTCTGGAATCTACAACCTTCTCCCTCTAGAGGTCAACAAGTGAAATTCTTCTTCCAGAGAGCACAAAGCTATGGTATGTCAGAGCCTAAGGTCATGGTGTGTAAGGATATTTACCATGGTAATTATGCAGTTTGTTATATCAACACTGTCAGGCTCACAGCTTTGAAGGCCAGCCAATGGCATTGTTTTGATGTTAGGTTTGGGTTGTTGAGGCTGGCCAAGAGCAGGGCAGATTGGCTGAGAGTCTCGTGTACTTTACTGGGGGCGAAAGGGGAGAACAGACAAGAGAGCTTGTTCTCCAGAGGGGATCTCAACATCACTGTTCTTGTAGGTTCTCTCAGGCTTTCTTATATGACTTTGATAGAACCATGGCCGACATGATGTTGCAGAGGGAAAACCATGGCCTTATCCTCTCCCTCAGTTTGATCTCTGCGTTTGATCCACATCTCAGTGGTTGACTAACTCCCCCCCCCCCTCTCTCTTTGTCTTGTTTCAGCCCCTGCAGAACCCTTGCTCTGTAAGTTTGCCGACGGCGGTCAGAAGAAGAGACAGAACCAGAGCAAGTATCCCCAGAATGGACGACCATGGACCAGGGATGGGGAGGTGAGATACAAACGTGTTATCTTTACCTTATCATGACACCATGATGGAGGCTGGTGGAGGTAGAAATCGGAGGACGGGCTCATTGTAATGCATGGGAAGGAATCAATAGGTGCGTTTGATACCATTCCTCATTCCATTCCGTGCATTACAATCAGCCCGTCCGCCAGTTTCTAGCTCCACCAGCCTCCCCTGCATGAAACTATTTCTACATGTTCCAGTTGAACCCCACTGATGTTCCAAAAGCCTTATCATAGCAGTGTTTGAACATTTTCCAGCATCTCTGCTCCAATGAGGTTACGAAACAGCCCAGATAAAATTAAACCAAACTGCAACAATTGCAAGCTGAAGCAACACCAGCCACAACAATAACAGGATGCAAAGCCACAGTGTCTGGGCCGTCTAAGTGTGTGTGTGTGTGTGTGTGTGTGTGTTCGTGTGTGTGTGTGTGTGTGTGTGTGTGTGTGTGTGTGTGTGTGTGTGTGTGTGTGTGTGTTCGTGTGTGTGTGTGTGTGTGTGTGTTCGTGTGTGTGTGTGTGTGTGTGTGTGTGTGTGTGTGTGTGTGTGTTCATGTGTGTGTGTGTGTGTGTGTGTGTGTGTGTGTGTGTGTGTGTGTGTGTGTTCATGTGTGTGTGTGTGTGTGTGTGTGTGTGTGTGTGTGTTCGTGTGTGTGTGTTCATGTGTGTGTGTTTGTGTGTGTGTTCATGTGTGTGTGTGTGTGTGTTCATGTGGGTGTGTGTGTGTGT
>NC_139664.1:15402738-15410238 GCF_951799395.1 Argentina silus
TTGTATGAGGGAGGGGGATGATGATGCTATTCTGTAAATGTGTTTTCAACAACAATCTTCTGTCTGATTATTTGGCAAGCCCACGAGATAAGGCCTGCCTCAGCCTTTGGGAGAGAGCGGGAGAGAAAGAGAGAACAAGAGAGAGAGAGGGTGAGGGGAGGGAGAGAAAAAAAAAGACTTGTGTAGAAGCAAGACTGAGCTCCTGAGCTGGTCTCCGAGTCTTGTCTTTGCGTTGTGAAATCCCAGGCAAGACAACAAAGACAGAGAGGCAAGTCATTGTAATTCCTGGATAGAGGAACGCCAATTAAAATGGCTGAGGAGAGAGAGAGAGAGGGAGAGAGAGAGAGAGACAGCAGTGTTACTACAGAATGCAGCAGCAGTGTATTTTGGCACTGTGCTACATGGTGTCCAGCGCAGGCAAGGCAAGCAAGTTAAGTTGCAGCAGTAGAATGTAGATGGCGATTTAAAGAGATCGAAACAATAGCAGCAGCAGCTTTGGGAATCTCTGGGCTTTTCCTCTCCCTCTCCCTCTCCCTCTCTTTCTCTCCCTCTCTCTCTCTCTCCCTGGCTGTAACTGTAGCGGCCCGCGCTTTGTTTTTGATCAGCCTGTTGTCGGAGGCTCGGGCTGATTGTTCTCGTGCCGCCTCGGCTAACGTTAGCGCTCGCCAGACGCCGCGGCGGGGAGCGGAGCGGCACCGACGGTTGCCAGAAGATCAATCAGCTGAAGAGCTGCTGAGAGGAAGACGCTTTAAAGGAAAGCCGCAGTCTGTTCTCACAGCGTATCACCCAGCCTTGAAAAACACAACATGGCAGATTCAATCTCACTCTCTCCACTCTCCTGGCTGAGTATCTATATCAAACGCAAACTCACACGGTGACTTCTCTCGGATGTGTAGGATAGATATTGTAGATAGGAACAAGCTTGGACTCATGGCTGTATCCATGGGAGCGAACTGCGGACGCACGAACGCACGCACGCACACACACACACACACACACACACACACACACACACACACACACACACACACACACACACACACACACACACACACAGTCAGAGAGGTGTCTTCCGGGCTGTAGTTTCAGATCCTCATAGAGCCACCAGATTAGTTTGAGACCCTCTTTCTACATCTTAATTAGAGAGAGAATGTCTTTGTGCATATTTACAAATCCCCTACAGGAAATGAATGTATTAACCAAACTGTGCAAAAGTGCATTCGAGCAAAGCAGCTTAGTGCAGAGCCGAGACGAAATGTAAAAGAATAGGGATTCCACACTGCCTTGGTTGCCATGAGTGAAATCCATTTGCAGAGACAAAGGAGTGAGTATGTGTTTAAAAATCAGAGACATTTACTGAGGAGCCATCAGTGCCCAATCTATTTTTGCACTTCAAATATCTGCTCTTGCTGTGCTTTGTTAGACTAGTACAATCCCTTGTGAGTGTGTGTGTGAGTGTGTGAGTGTGTGTGTGTGTGTGTGTGTGTGTGTGTGTGTGTGTGTGTGTGTGTGTGTGTGTGTGTGTGTGTGCTCGCGTGTGCACGCAAAGGCTCATATGCATGCATGTGTGTGTGTGTGTGTGTGTGTGTGTGTGTGTGTGTGTGTGTGTGTGTCTCATCGTGTGTTAAATAGATTGGAGAGAAATGTCTAACATCCTCTCCTGAGAGCTTGTTTTCTTAAGTAGTGGTACCTGACAGGAACAAACAGTGCCTCTTCACTTCCAGCTCCGGTGACACACACACACACACACACATACAAATTTCTGCCATGACAACAAGGAGTTGTGTTTTTCCCATTAGGCCACTCTCATTAGCACCAACAATGCAAATATCTGTTATGGTGTCGGAGTCTTGCTTTTGTCAGTTCCCCTCAGTTAAACCTACAGAAAGAGAGAGACTATCCACTACAGTGGTATGACTCCATGAGAATGTTGAAGCTGCTCTTTTTTCTGGAGTCCTGAGGGAATGAACACTCCACTGTCTGTCAGGCCCTCCTTTATTACTTTCCCGTGGAGAAATGTGTGCTACAGCAGACATTAAGTCATAAAAACACACACGGACACACACACACACATACACACACACACACACACACACACACACACACAAGCGCGCTGAGCAGAATTATCTGCCAAGCTCCCCGCATTGATATAGTTGCAAATTAGAGCGGAGAATTATTCAGTGTGGATTTCTTTTTTTTGTGGGCTTTCTCATTATGAAAGCTTGTTGGAGGGAGGGATAGGAGGGAGGGAGGAAGGGAGGAAGGGAGGGTGGGAGAGGGAGTGAGAGAGAGAGGGGAGCAGAGCGGAGGAGAAGTAGGTATTAGCTAGAGGCACCCTGTCTCTGTGATGAGAGGCTGGATGGAGTCTGTGAGGGAGTAGTGCAGTCGGCAGAAGTTGGAGCCGTTTAGTTGAGATGTGGTGAATAGAGACAGAACGCTCCTGACAGCTAATGTCTGCGCAGTTTTATTCCTCAAACAAACCCTCTACTGCGAGCACCAGAGGGGCAGAACTGTACTTCCACAGCTACACAACGCTAACTGCTCACAGGATTCAGCCTGGAATACACCAACTCCCTCAGACTGCACCAGACTTGACTGTTATTTTGTACAACTGCTGCTGTACCTCTACAGTAAATCATACGTGATTGGTCTGAGGCAGGCTACAAAATAGTACATGGCTTCCTATTGGTTGATCCACGTCTGTGGTCAGGTGGACATGAACTTTGACCTTAGTGGGTTTAAAGAAGTGACTTTCTGTGGTGTTCATGGTTCTTGATATCCCATGAATATTTGCCACGTCGTCACGTCATCTCAGGGTTGCTCCAAAGCTTCGGAAGAGCGAACGAACGTCAGTTAGGAATAGATTTTGATCTTTATTCCCCTGCCAGATGTTTACGGATCTGTGTATTTTCCTGTCTCTGTTTGCTGAGAGAGTTCCCGTCAGAGGGAATGAGTAACAGTGCATTCCCGTCACAAAGTACGCAAGAAAAGATGTGTTGGATGCACCAGTTGTTTATCAACACCAAGCGTTTTAAATGTCAGTTGGGTTGGGTCGCCCTAAACACTCACACTCACTCTTCAAATACATCTGGGTCTGTGACGATGACTAACAACCTGACTGAAGCTCCGAAATGGAAATGTGAATCATCGTCGTCATCATCTCCATCATCATCATCGTCAGTGTTCCAGTGCAGCCGTCTGTGTGTTGGCCTTTACTGCGTAGTCTCTGACCCAGCTCTGCTGCTGGCCGAGGTCAGCATGAACACATTACACCCTCCCTCAGGAGACAGAGCGAGCCCCCCCTGTACCTTGTGTGTGTTAACATTCGGAGAGCTCTCTCTGAAGTAAACATGGAGCTACAGGAGGATACAGGGGGCCTCGCTGTTAAGTGAGTTATGTGTCATCTCAATGAAAAAGGAAAAAAAGGAAGGATGCCTGAAGACGTGCACTCATTTGTTGTGATGAAAAAGAGTCTGACCCCCATGAAGAGGGTCCATCTAGTGTGTGTGTGTGTGTGTGTGTGTGTGTAAAGTGTTTTCTCATCAGCATTTCCTCTCAACATCAACAAGAGTGTAAACACACCCTCTCTATCTCTCCCTCTCTCCCTCTCTCCCTCCCTCCCTCCTCCCCTCCCTCCCTCCACCCTATTCCTACAGGGTGCCGTGATGACGCAAGCCATGGACCACACCATGTCCATGCAGCCGTCCAGTATGATGGGCCCCCTGGCCCAGCAGATGAACCACCTGTCCATGGGCACCACAGGAACCGTGAGTCCCCCCCCCCTCCCCCCCCCCCGACCTCAGTCCACCTCTCACACTGAGGCTGGATGCTATGGTGATACAGTCCTTATCTGCTTCTGTACTTTATTATGGATGTTTTGAGCGAGTCAGAGATTCTGAGGTCCTGACAATATGACCCTGTTTGGGTCGAAACGTTATCCGAAGAAACTAATTACACATTTTGGGAGCAGCAACCACTGTGTGCATCTCTCTCATTTCTCAACCATTAGTATGTCTGACTCTCAGAGAGAACAGCATATATTCATCTGCAACTATCACTATGGTCTGACTTAGCTCTTTGACCATGTTGGATATCTCTGATGCAGTGGAGGCTGGCGAAGGCAGAAATCGGAGGACGGGGCTCATTGTAATGCATGGAATGGAATAAGGAATGGTATCAAACACACAATACCATTCCTCATTCCATTCCGTGCATTACAATGAGCCCGTCCTCCGATTTCTGCCTTCACCAGCCTCCCCTGCTCTGATGTGTCTGTCTGTCTGTCTGTCTCACTCTCTGCCTGTGACCCTTGACCTCTCTCCTCCTCTCTGCTAGCAGTACATGACTGCTGCAGCTGCTGGTGCCCCTATGCAAGGAACCTACATTCCCCAGTACACTGCCGTGCCTGCGTCGGCTATCTCAGTGGAAGTAAGTAGAGGACCCCTCCACACAACAACCCCTGTACACGTTAGCCTTTAACAGCATCCTAGCATCAAACTATGTGACTTTGTAGAGCTATCACTGTCATTTCCATAGTGATTTCCACCAAAATCCATTATTATCATCATCATTTCCTTTCCTAATTCCCTTTCCTTTCTCCTTATCCTCCGTCATAGGGAGTGGTCACAGACGCCTCGCCCCAGACAGTGCCCCCGTCATCACAGGATGGTAGCGGACAGCAAGGGCAGTTATCGGTGGAGAATGCCAGTGACCACACAAATGCCTACTCCTACCAACAGACTAAGTGAGCACCTGAATACCTGGCCATAAGAACAAATACGGCAGAAAAGATAGCTTCTTAGATACCTACATTACTGTATGGTTGCCAAGTCATCGAAATGAAATTTGTGAGCACATTACTATGTCTATGGTGTAATTGTAGACCTTACTGTAGGTCTTCTAGTGTTAGTTGTACTGCTACAGCCTATAGTGGATAACTGGAAGTTGATAACTGGATTGTTTCTTTTTCCCTTTCCTAACTTTGTTTACTTGTTTGTCTTTCTTCCTCAGATAACAAGAGGAGGGATTGTTCCAGTAACTGCATTGCCTTGAGACAGGGACTGCACTGAGGCGCTGTAGAGATGGAGGGAGTAGAAGAAGAGAGGACGACAGAAGGGGACACTGAGAGGAGATTGCTTCCACTTTGCACAGGCACCAAAAAAAAAGTGACTTTATTTCCTACCTGACCGAACTGAGAGAGAGAGAGAGAGAGAGAGAGAGAGAGAGAAGGGGAGAGAGAGAGAGGAGAGAGAGAGAGAGAGAGAGAGAGAGAGAGAGAGAGAGAGAGAGAGAGAGAGAGAGAGAGAGACACTGAGCTCAGAGAATGGGAGGTGCAGTCTGGGACATTGAGTTTATTGTCTGCCAGCATGAGGCTGGAGTTTTCCTCCAACTGAAAAAAAGAACTGAAGAAAAACAAAACAACAACATTTGAACGTGCAGGTAGGTTTTCAGACATGATCATTTTTTATTAGAAGAGGAAGCAAGAGAAAAAAAAAAGAACAGGTTGTCTTCCTTTGATATTAAGCTACTTTATTTTCATTCTTTTTTATGATTTATGTAGTTTTCTAGAGAACATTTTTCTTAAATCTTTGTTGCCTTAATTTCTCAGATGTTGGAGTCTTGTTCCTACATCTACAATTGTAAAAACAAAAAAACTAAAAAAAAGACTGAATGAATATAGGGGCCCTTGGACGCCTCAGATAGTTGAAGATACACAGAGATGAAATCTATGAATATCACTGTACAGGTTATAAAGAAAACTGTCTTTGTATGAAGAAGATTTTAAATTATGTGGTATGTTGCAACTTGTGTTTGGGGGAGGGCAATGGTGATAGGTGGGAAGACTGTAGTAGAACAAGAAAAAGGTGGAACCTCTGCATTGTGGGAAATGCATTATGTGGATGAAAAATGAAAAAAAAAACACTTTTTTGTTACTCAACATGGCATTAGTGTTTTTACTTGCAATCTTTTTTATGAGCTTTTAAAGTTGTTTTAGCCTGCTTTGCTTGTCTCATCGCAAAAAAACTAAAATTCTAAAATCAACAAAAAAAAACTTGCAGTGCAAAAGTACATAGGTAGGAGCATATGGATTAAAAAAGCAAATGTGTGCAAAAAGCAATAGTTTTAGGAAATTGTTGACAATTTCTTTAGTCTTTCCTAGCTGTGGATCAAATGCAGCCAACAGATGGCATATTTTATACCAAAGATGAAGAAACAAGTAGAGACAGTGGAGTAGATAGACTTTTTTATTTGAATTTTTACTTTCCAAATGATCCTGGTTTTTCTTGCTTGTCTTGTTGTTGATGATGTGTTTTAGATGCTTTTGAAACTTCGGCCTACTTCGCTTTGTTTCTGCTGTGCTGTGAGGGTTTGATTCCTTCCTACCACTGGTGCAGTCGTGTGTCACCCAGACATTCAGCAACAAGGTGTTTGCGTATGTGTGTGTGCGTGCGTGCGTGCGTGCGTGCGTGCGTGCGTGCGTGCATGCGTGCGTGTGCGTGCGTATGTGTGTGTGTGTGTGTGTGTGTAACAGGTTCAAATATGGCTTTCCTGAACATGCCAGAGAGTAAAACTCAGTCATATTTTCTTTGTCATATGGTCATGCAGAGGGACAGTCCACCAGGGGGGGCTCTCATTTCAGCTGAGGGAAATCGTCATCTAGCCCTTTGTGTCTAGCCCTTGTTAGCTCATGATGGCTGCATTAATCAATCATGTTCATCTGAAGGTCATCGCTCACAGATAGTGATGAGAAACGGGCAACATGCATAGGCTACAATGTTAAGCAACAGGACCCCCCATATTAAGGCCATGGTCATCTGCCACTACAAGGACAAGACTTGTTGTACATGACTTGAGTGTACATGCCACTGTCTGTCACAACAAACACATGCCATGTTACTGACAGGACTACAGCGATACTGAACCACAGAGCCTGTTACAGAAAGAACACTACTCTCTTACAGATGTCTGGAAGGAAACCATGCTAGCTTCTGTAGCTATCTCGTCTGAGAAAAAAAAAAGAAAAAGAAAAAAGACAAAAAACATTGACTTTTTTACTTTTGTGTGTTGCCTTTTTTGAGAATTGACTTTAAATGTATTAGCTGCTATCAAGTATTCAGTATTGGGGAGCCAGAACTCTAGTGCTGGCCTGGGGGAAGGTGTTACCTGTTCAGAATAGCCATTGTGTGTTTGAAGTGATGTTGAGGCCTAGAGCAAAAAGCATCTGTAGATTTGACAACAGGCTTTTGAAGATCTAGCCAAATGATGACCCTACTCTACTGTATAGGTTTGAAAACAGTAACACCCAGGAGGAGTGTGATTGGCTGTCACGTCTCTGTTCTGAGGTCACACCTTGTAAACCCCGCCCACCTGGCTCCACAACTGGGATGGTATTGGAGATAGGTTGAGGGAAACATTCAAATAATGTTCTACCAAATTCAGCGAAAACAGTGAAACCTCTATTAGAAATTAAATTATTGACAGAGGAAAAAGATGAATATT
>NC_139664.1:15415238-15425238 GCF_951799395.1 Argentina silus
GTAGCACACTGACTTCCATGCAGACCAACACTGGAGATAGCCAGGGTCATTCACTGGAAACAACTATAGTTTAAGTCAAGGTCAAAGTGTGTAGTTTGCCAACACTGAATGGATGGTTGGTCATGTAGTTCCCAATAACACATGTTTCAGGGTGGAAGAAGGAAACTGAATCTAAAGGAAAAATGGTCTCTCCCTCTGTTGCCAATAGAAACTTACTGTACCACAACGCAATCTCCAGGGAGACTACTGCCAAAAGGCCAATTTGTCTTGGGTTTTGTGCTAACATATTGGACCATTTGCACACCATGTTGGTTTTCTCAGTGCTGAGTGTTGTGGACCTCTATCCTAAGAGAGGGCCAGCGGCACAAACCTCCTGTTCGCTCACGTCTCTCACTCCAGCTTATATCTATTGACTTAGCTGAACACACTCACACACTGTTCGCACTGAGAGGTTGCCAATGACAACAGCAAGTTTTGCCCCGGTAGCTCCTCCTGACCCGTAGATCCCGGACATCCCCCCCCCCACCCCACCCCACCCCAAAAAAGAGAGGAAGAAAAAAAAAAAAAATAGCGGTTTGACTGGCTGCACTTGGCCCAGGAGTCACCTGACAGTTAAAGACAGAGGCTAATTGCGTGAGGTTTGTCTTCTCTGATTAGGCCATGCGTTTGATCTCAGTTAAGCCCTGGCCACCATCGTAGGCTTGTGAGAGGAGATTGAGGGTTCTAGGTCAAGGTGCAGGTATATGTATTATTATTATCTATAGAATATTATATAGAATATCTATGTGGTAGCCTGCATTGGTGGATTTAGGTTAAACTCATTACTGTTTGGGTCTTGACCATGATTTATGACCATGTCAAGTTTACATTCATGCAGGCCTGTGTACACAGTAGTCATAAGCAGTCTAGACTGTAGTGGTCATGCTTGTTAAACAGAACTTGTAAACTGTTAAGAATAAATATCTTGAGGCGACTTTGCGTAACTCCGTCCTTCATTCCCGCAACACTAGCACTGTCGTTCTGTCTCCCAATCTCAATCTGTCACACACATGCATGCACGCATGCACAGACGCGCACACACACACACACACACACACACACACACACACACACACACAGTCAAACTCACATTACTACAATACAGCCCACAGACACTTTGCCACACATGACTAACACATACTATAAAGCATTTAACCACAAGTCACCTTAAGCCACCCTAACAACAAATCCCCCCTGTCTGCCAGAGACCACAACGGCTCAATGCAAGACAATAAAGCAGGCAGATGAATAAAAGGATGTAAAAAGCTGATTGTCTGAGGGGAAATGTGGAGAAGTGAGAAAGAACAGAGAGGCTGTGTCCATTACATACCACAGCAGTGAGATAAAGCCTACAGTGCAGTGTGGACAAGGGTCACCGGCACACACACAATTCATACACACCCACCCACACACACACACTGAGGGAAATGACTCACAGTACAAACTGCTGCTAAGGTATATCACTTCAAAATATGTGTTTGCCTGCATTTGAGTGTGTTCATTTACATTTGTAGTAAAGAGGAACTACTGTAGCTACTCCATCTACACTCCATTGGATTTTCAAATGTACAGTAAGATCATGTGATACAGTGAAGACGTGACACTACAGTGATCATGTATGGAGGATCTTGGCTGTAAAGGCTGTATTTAAGGTTCATGCTCCTCCAGTGTGCAGAGTCTGATGTGGAATGCAGGAGAAGCAGCCCAGCTGTCGGGGCACAGCACAGGGAAGTACTGTATGGCATGGTGTCAGTGTCATCCATTTCCTCCACTGATTTTTACAGGGTTCATCACATCCAAAACAGCTAAACGGCCTGAACAGCCCTGCCTCCAAAATGGACTTTACAGCTTTGTGTTTCATAAGTTGACCCACCCAAAACAAATATTCTCCTGTACCTCTACGAAATAGTCAATGAGCAAAATAAATGCTCCCTTTCCTGTTGGCACTGAGGAGGCAGGAGGAGCAGAGCCATGCTCATAGAGCATGATGGGAAACAGCCAAGCGTACTGTACTGTAGCTGCTCTCCACCCAGAATAACAGCACTGCCCAGACCCCAGACCCAGTCCTAGCTCTCCCTGCTCTGCCCTGCCCTCCCTCCTTTCAAAGGCACTTTATCTTATGAGAGAAGGCAGAATTACAGAATAATTCTGATTAGAAATAGGGAAATGACAGGGTTGGTCATGACCATTGGTTGTCCTGGTTCTCTGTTTCTCCCTTGCTCTCTTTTTCTCAAACACTTTCTCTCTCTCTCTCTCTTTCACTTTCTCTTTCTGATATTCTTGTTTTCTCTCTCTCTCCCCCCCCGCCTTTTTTCAACGGATTTCTTGTCTCGCGTGAATTACTGTAACATTGCTCAACATCACACAGGACGACAGATCCATTTTATTGCAGAGCTTCTCGAGACAGCTGGAACCTCAGGCTATGATAGCAATATGGAGCAACATAGAAATGTCTTACTTTTGTGGAGCAGGAGCACTCTATTTGTTCTCCTCATAGTAGCCATTCTGGAGCCAAGCAGAGTTGGTAAAAGTTCATCTTCTAAATCTCTACATTCAAGTAGACACATTTAAGATAAGTGACGGAGATTGGATGGATGTGGTTGTGTTAGATGGGGATGGTTTTGAGATGGTTGTGTATGACTGTATTTGTGTTTGTTTGTGTTTCAGGTGCATTTCCCTACATTAAACTTAGGGGTCTTTGTAATTATTGTGATGTGGAGTTATCCTCCTGTAATGGTACGGGAACCTGTGACTCCAATTGCTCCATATTATCTGTATGCTCTCATCTAGAGGACGTCTGCGTTGCAATCTGGTAGGTCACTGCTGCCTGCTATGTGTGTGTGTGTGTGTGTGTGTGTGTGTGTGTGTGTGTGTGTGTGTGTGTGTGTGTGTGTGTGTGTGTGTGTGTGTGTGTACTTGTGTGTACTTGTGTGTACTTGTGTACAGTACAGTAAGTGTGTTTGACTGTATTTCTGTGTCTATCCCTCCAGGAGGAAGAATGACACTTTCTTCACAGTAGAGACCGTGTGTCATAACCCCTCCCTGCCACTGTATGGCATTCTTCTGGATGACTACAACAGCTCTACATGTGTGATGAAGGAGAAGAAGACTGAGGATGGGCCAATTCACATCTGCTCCTGCTCTGAGGAGCAGTGTAATGACAACCTGGTCTTCTCCCCCAGTGAGTAGCACACAATATCCACTCATTTACTCAGTCCGTCAAATCCAACCATCTGACAAATATAGCTGTAGCATTGACTGATACAGTACAAATTACAAAAAAACACCTGCATCTGTCTCTTCGACCACAGAGGGGGAAAGTGTATGGACGCTGTGCAATGGAAAGTTGTTTGCTCACTTGTCACAGTTGTGGGTGGGTTTTTTTAGATTGTGGTTTTGTGACCTATCAGACTGTGCTTGGAAGTAGAGTAAGAATGCTTTTCCGAATACATTTGCAGCAGGCTAGACTACATTCAAGTATCTTCAAAGTTGTCAGTTCTCTTTGCGAGGTGACTTAGTTTGATCTCAGAAGAACATGTTCAAAGGGGTTTGGAACCTTCAACGCTCCAGTCAGCTTCTTGAGGGCACCGGCTTTGGTAGAGATAGTGTACTGTAAGAAACAGGCCAGTGGGTCAGTGTTTTGGTCTTGCCCTGGTTAGAGATGTAGTGTCGGGCCTTGCCGGAGATCTCAGCCATGTGGTTTCCTGTCTGTGCTTAAGAAGCAGCAGAAGATAAATGGGGATTCTCATTACTTTCTATGGCTTCAACCCTGTTTGCTGTGTTCAGTTCCAGAGCATCAAGAGGAGTTCCCGTTGGTGTCGGTCATCCTGGTGAGCCTGATGCCAGTGCTGGTCCTGGTCCTTCTGGTCATGGCCTTGTTCTGTTTGCACCACCGACGCAATCTCCACTAAGAGTGGGAGAGCTTCAACTCCTAACTCAAAGGTCAGGGTGTAAGATGTTCATTCTGGGAATCAAGGGACTGGTAATACCTTTGGTATTAGGAAGTACTAAGATAAGATTGTATTGTAATTGTATTGTCTGTTTGCACAGAAGTTCATTAAAAACAGCTCATGTCAAGATATATTAAAACAGAACAAACAAGAAACAAATCCAACATTCAGTAAAAATGATGTGGTATGTATAAAGTGTGGTATGTATAAAGTGCATGTTGTAGTGAGCATGTGCCTGGACTAGTCCATTTCCTCATCTGCCGCCCTGATTCAGCAGTTTGATAGAGTAGGGGATGAATGAATTCCTATCGTAGGTAAGTTTGCATAGTGGTTGTCTGTAGTGCTTTGATGGCAGGAGCTGATATTCTGGATGGAGGACATGCATGGGGTCAGTGGAGAAGTTTGTACCAGGTGGTCATGCAGTACTGTGTAATGGTTTGGATGGTAGCGCAGCAGAACAGATACATACACTGGCTTCTGGCCTGAAAATATCTTAGTCTCTGGATGAAGTCCATATGTTGCCGACCCCATGCATGTCCTCCATCCAGAATATCAGCTCCTGCCATCACCTCAAAAATATAGCAAGAATCAGAGGATTTATGTCCACACAAGACTCATCCATGCCTTTATCTCTAGTAGGCTAGATTACTGTAATGGTCTCTTCTCAGGTCGACCCAAAAAAGCTTTTAGACAGCTACTCTGCTGCTAGAGTTCTAACAAAGACCAAGAAAGCTGAACATATTAATTACACCAATCCTTAGATCTCTGCACTGGCTCCCAGTATGCCAATACTGTTGCTTGTCTATAAATCACTCAATGGGTTAGGACCAAAATACATCTTTGACATGCTTGTACAATATGAACCTACTAGACCTCTCAGGTTAGCTGGGACCGGTCAACTAACTGTTCCTAGAGTAAAAACAAAACATGTCGAAGCAGCGTTCAGTTGTTATGCTACACAAAGTTGGAACAAATTTCTAGAAGACCTTAGACTTGCACTGACTACTTTTAAATCCAGATTAAAAACTCATATGTTTTCCATTGCATTCTATTACATTTTTAGCCTGAGTTAATTTGCACTTAGATTTTGTTTTTGTTTTTGAAGAAAACTTTTTAACTTATTTTTCTTTCTTTTATATTCTTCTTAATGTATTTTATGCCTCATTTAAAGCACTTTGTATTGCCTCTGTGTATGAATTATGCTATATAAATAAACTTGCCTTGCCTTGCCTTACTTTTAAGCAGATGTACAGTAGGTACCATGTGAGGTATCTCTCATTCCAGGAGAGGTTGGACTTGAAGTGTACCCCCAGATATGTGAAGAAGGGCACCTGCTCAACTCCTTCTCCATTGATGCTGAGGCTTCTATCTGCCACTGCCCTTGGGTCGAAAATGACCTCCTTGGTCTTTTGAAGTTCATAATCATGGCGTTGCTGTTGCCCCACTGTACCAGACTTTCAACATGTTCCTGGTAGTGTTGTCCATAAGGGCCAATAGCACTGTGTCATCAGAGAACTTCAATATGAAGTGGTTGGGGTTTGAGCTCCCGCTGCTGTTGGTATACAGGGTGAACAGGGCAGGTGAGCTCATGCAGTCCTGTGGTGTACCACAACTAATGGGAAATAGGGTGGAGTGGGTTTGATTGACTTCTACTAGCTGTAGTCTATTTGTGAGAAAAACATGATACCAGTGAATGAGATTTAGGTTGACACCCAACAGCTTCAATTTGAGGAGGAGAATGTCTGGTTGGATTGTGTTAAAGGCTGAGGAAAAGTCATACATTTTGGGCTGTTCCAGATGTTTGGCCATAAGATAGAGGAGGGTAGCCACAGAATCCTCTGTACTCCACCCCTCCTGGTATGCAAACTGGTATGGGTCCAACCCCAGCTGCACACATTCAGTCAGGTTCTGGGTGGCAATTCTCTTCATGTACTTCTTCAGCACCGAGATAAATGCCACAGGTCGATATTTATTGCAATCTCTTGGGCATTGAATGGGGAGGGTATGTGATGTTTTCCATAGAAGAGGGATTTTGTGAGTGTCTAATGACATCTGAAAGATGAGCTGCCACACTGGGCCCGGCTCCTCAGCTGCTCACTTTGTCTGGGTCAGTAGCCTGCCTTGGGTTGGGTTTTTTGAAGATTTTGGTTACCTGGTCCACAGTGATCTCCATTCTGTTGGCACCTGCAGGTTGGGGCTAACTGGAGGACAGTTATACATTCCTGTGTGTTGTCTCTGTTATGAAACCTTGCGTAGAAGGCATTGAGCTCATTAGGAAACTGGGTTTCATTTTTGGCGTGGATGGGTTTGCTTCATGGACTGCCAGACCATTCTTCCAGGTTGTATCTGTGTGTGATCTTTCCTTTATTAAATTCTGAGTTCAGGTCCTTTTGGGCCTGCTTCAGTATTCGGAAATATTTTCGTTACGTATCTTTTCTTCTCTCTTGATTCAGTTTGTTGTGTGAGAAAACCTTGATGGTCTACAGTGGTTGTTGGTCTACTGTGGTCTACGGTTACAATAATTATGGTGTTATTATTCTGTTTCAACATTGTTAGTGTGAATAAATAATATAGTATAATAGTAATAATAATAAAAGCGAAAACTCAAAGGATCCAGAATCCTCAAATTTCTCCAACTCTCTCTCTCTCTCTCTCTCTCTCTCTCTCTCTCTCTCTCCCTCTCTCTCTCTCTCTCTCGCTATTGACAAAAACTCTTTGATTTTCTTTTGATTTTCACTCTGCAGCATGGTGAGAGAGTATTTCAGCAGATGTCTCTCTCTGTTTGTCTTTGATGGTTTCCCCAGCTGAGCTCAGAGCTCCTGTGTAGCCAGTCCGAGAAGTAATAAGAGGAAGCGTTTCATAAGTCTGAGTTCAGGCCTTTAGCTAGTTCATGGCCCACAGTTCCACTGCCCCAGGGTGATGCCTTGGGTCTTTGATGTTAACTATTGTTCTATCATCTCATCTGTGCTCGGTGTTCCTAAAACATTTTTTGGATAGATTTAGTCAGAAAGTAGATAGATTTAGTTAGAAAGTAGATAGAAAGTAGATGGATTTAGTTAGAAAGTAAATGAGTAACACATCAAATCAAATCAAATCAAATCAAAGTTTCTTTATCACATACACAATATACATGATACACTGCAATGAAATTCTTAGGGCAAGCTAGCTCCTCAACAATGCAACAATCAAACCATCAACAATGCAATGACAGAAAATCAACGTAATGATAGAAAAACTAAAAAATAACATAAGGTAGCATGGTAAATAGCAGCAGAAACTCTAGAGAGTGCAAATGTGAAATGTGCAATGTCATTGGATAATGACTGAACTGGGGGGGGGGGTCTTATGGCCTGCAGCAGAAGCTGTTCTAGAACCTGTTGGTCCGGGTCTGGATACACCGGTACCGTTTGCCAGATGGTAACAGAGAGAACAGGGCATGGATGGGGTGGCGGTGGTCCCTGATGATCAGTACTGGACATCTTCCTTGGCTTAATCCACACCCTTTAGATATCTCATCACTGTATCTGTAAGTGTGTTATGTGTTAACATTGAAGTCTTTGGGGATAACGGTTGAGTCACAAGAGAATGTTTAGCTAGGCAGTGCTCCAGCATTTTGCTCATCACGATGTGGTGTTAATGTCAAGGTGCACAGTCATTTATCAGAATAACACGGGAGTTCGCCGCTCCCACTCTCTGCTCTCTGTACACTAAGGCTATTGATTGTTAGCTAGCCTGTTATCTCTGCGTGAAACCACACTCAGCTGGGAAAATAAGGCGTAGCAGAGAGGCCAGCACCCTGACCCAGGGTGTGTCAGAGGCTGCTCTGTCAGGGTGTGTGATGTGGGGCCTCCTCCACTCAACCATGCGTCAACCAGCCGAGAGGACATACAACAGCAACAGCGCAACAACACAGCATGAACTGGAGTCATGAGAAAACAAGCTAACTCAATGAACCCAGTGAAGTATGGCTACTAACCAGAATTTGTTGTTGCTCTGACAGAACTCTTTCAGACACTACTCAACAGGTGTTGTCTACACACCTTGCTCACTCCATTATACCTGCAGATATGTGTGTGTGTGTGTGTGTGTGTGTGTGTGTGTGTGTGTGTGTGTGTGTGTGTGTGTGCGTGTGTGCGTGTGTGTGTGTGTGTGTGTGTGTGTGTGTGTGTGTGTGTGTGTGTGTGTGTGTGTGTGCTTGCGCGCGCGCGTATGTGTGTGTGTGCATTTCATCTTCACTCCACTGGCTCACACTCAAAAGAAGCCCACTGCATATGCATGATGTGGTTCCCCATCATGACTCCCTGTCACATGACACTACACAGAAGAGGTCAGAGGTCAAACCTCTAAGTACAGGGCTCGGGGTTGAACCTCATCCCTAATTAGATAGCCATGACATCTGAGGTCTACCACAGCCCATCTGCTGGTGGAGGGGAGGATATATGATTAAAGAGAGAGAGCCAAACGACACACAGTGGCCAACAGAGACAAACAGGGAATCCAGCCAGGCCAGAGAGCTGCTGAAGACTCTCCCTCGACAACACACACACACACACACACACACACACACACACTGATAATGGTTGGGTTGGTTGAGCAGAGGCCTGTTGTCGCTTCACCAACATTGCAATCAATTAGCAATAATGAATAGTGGCAATTAGATATGGAACAATCCCACGTAATTACCCCCATTTAGGGTTTCACACTCGCATCAAAGTACAGTTCATCTCTTTTACTCTGTCCAACTAGGATTGGACATGCAGTACTTTGGCACATGTAGGCTTGTGTGATTTCATCCCTACCCAGAGAGCAGGCTGCAGCTCTCCTCCTCTGCAGTTCCCAACGCCTTACAGGCTGACGTCTGTCTCTCCTGCCTCCACGCCAGGAAAAGCCAGATAAGTGATGAATTGGAAGGGGAAACGCTGGATGGAATGAAAGAAGATATGTCAAAAAGGCTTCCTCGACTCCAAAGGGACAATTCTTTGTGCTGAATTTCAGGAAAATTATACAGGGGGTGGGGAGGGGGGAGAGAAAAAGAGAAGCATAGAAAGAGAGAGAGAGAGAGAGAGAGAGAGAGAGAGAGAGGTGACTGGTGATATGAATAGTCAATGACAAAGCCTTGGCACTGATGTGTCAGACTGGGCCACTGTTCCTACAGCAGCAGAGCTATGGAAGCAGAGCTAAATGTGATAAGCCTCTCCTATGACTCCCTGCTGCTACACGGGAAGGTGTGTTAGTCAATCGTGAAATTACAATTTTAGAGGGTAAACATCAACCATTCTTCATTTGTTTGTATTTAAGATTTTATTAACCCTATTAAGCATTTCAGCAAATATCAAAGTTAATGAGCACAAACAGCAATTAACATACTAGTTCATCATTAGGAAAACATGAATCTGAATAAATGCCTTTTTACTGAGAGTGAATTGTAATTGGTTTGCTTTAACAGTCTCATTTACTGTGTAATAGCAGCTTGATAAACATTGGTGTTGCCCGTATAATGTTTGTGGTTTGCAGTTGCCCTTGATGCAGTTCTAGTGTTAATATTGATGAAGAGGAAGAATGTAGGAACCATCTAATGACCCCTTCAGATTGGCCAATTAGTCTCTGTGTCTCTTCTTCATTGGTGGCTACTGAGAATTGAAAGGAAAGATGGACTTGCACACTTAAGCAATAATGGCCGAGAGGCTGTGATTTATCGTCAATATTGTCACGAGTAGGGAGAGTTGTTACTCACGGCGTGCAGCAAAGTGCCGGCAAATCCCCAACCAAGTGTTTGTGATAGATTGTGGTAGTTTCTACCCTGCGTTGAGAAATATAGTTTTCCCAAAACTACAAAACATTGCCAAGGGAACTTGATACACAAATCTACTGCGGTGTAGGAATATCATAAGAGGTGATTTAACAGTGCCATTATCGTTAATAAATCATGGCTTTGAACGCCTCTCGGTCAATCACAATGCTTGTTTTCATCAACCCGTTGTATAATGTCCAATAAGATACTTCTTAGGCCG
>NC_139664.1:15430238-15435238 GCF_951799395.1 Argentina silus
TTTGAGAGAAAGTGATCCATCATTCAGTAAAAACATGAACTGTTGGGTGAAGAATACAGAACAACCCGTAGAGCTTTGCATGTTGGGCATGTTTGTCAGAGCAAAAAGGTGATTACCACCTCCAAGAATGTGGTTCCGCTATTGTTGCTCTATAGAGACACAGAGAGAGAGAGAGAGAGAGAGAGAGAGAGAGAGAGAGAGAGAGAGAGAGAGAGAGAGAGAGAGAGAGAGAGAGAGAGAGACAGAGAGAGAGAGAGAGAGAGAGAGAGAGAGAGAGAGAGAGAGTGAATGAATGAGGTAGGTGGGCCACAGAGACCTGAGTCACTGACAGTGGGAGGAGGTGACTGCGTGGGTGTGTGTATGTTGCAATATCCCAGCACTGAACTGAGGATGGGATTTAAGACCCCATTGCATCATAGCCAGGGGAGCTGTAAAGTTTAAAGGAGTAAGCGCTGCATTTTTCCGCATTACACACTGCACTTACACGCACATAGCACACACACACACACACACACACACACACACACACACACACACACACACACACACGCACACATACAAGCACACGCACACACACACACACACACACACACCACCACCACCACCACATCTGTGCACCAGTGAAGTGAGAAACCCACACAAGTGCAGTGGGAAAGTTATACGTATATGTCACCATGTACCCATTGCAGAGACTCAACAGTGACACTCTGGCTTATTATTCTCTCTCATGAACTTCAGTTCTGCCAATCAAGCTCAGGCCTGGCCTGGGTGGCCTCTCTCTGGCTGTCAATCAAATCTTCTCTGACAGTCTGTCAGTTAGTCTCTGGCCTCTCACTCAAACTCCCTCTCGACACTCACTAGGCATGTGGCTGCCCTCCAGAGTCAACTCATTTCAACTGGTCAATTCAGGCCAGGAAATTAATATAATTCCAATCATTATATGAACATTGCCGTTAATTCTCTCAGAATTAGCTTTCAATTAAAGAATTGAATCTTCATTTATTGGATTGACTTGATATTATGGGGTCCAGATGGCTCCAGCTCCAGTGTGATGAGTAACCATGACTACAGCCTTGTGTCCAAACAAGCTGCTCCACTCATGACCTAGTCACTGTCATCTGAAGAGGGGGGGGGGGGGGGGGGATTGTCCAAGTCTCACAGAGAATATCACACCTCTCCTCTGTCTGTGTCAATGAACAGACAAACCCTAACCCTAACCCTAACCCTAACCCTAACCTTAACTCATAAGACAGATAAAAAAAAACAAATCTCTACTCTGAAATGTGGGTTAGTTTCCGTTTTAATAAGAAACCAGCTATACGGTTTGTGACCCGAAGCATGCTAGTGTGTGTGTGTGTGTGTGTGTGTGTGTGTGTGTGTGTGTGTGTGTGTGTGTGTGTGTGTGTGTGCGCGCGTGCATTTTGTAGTTTTGTGTAGCTGTTACACAGACAAATCTGTAAACAGAGTAGGGCTGGACCGGTGGTAATGCTGACAGGATGGATGAATAACGGTACTAACTGATAACTGTGTGCTTTTAGCTGTGCTAAAAGCTATTTTGGCTGAGCTACCAGTACTTTCAGTAAATTTTACAGTAAATAAGCACAGAAAACTGTAAGTACCATTACAGTAAATAAGCACAGAAATGTTTCATCATCATCATCATCATCATCGTCATCATCATGCACACACCAAAATCCTCCATCACAACAGGTTTCTTTGCCAAACTCTGTAAGAGAGAACTTGACAGTTGGGGGTGGAACATCCCGTAACAATACTGATTCTATCTGGGCAATACTGATTCTATCTGAGTTTAACAGTTGGTACTAAACTGAAAGTGTTTAAAATATGTTTTACTGTTACTCTTACAACACACTTCCCAGTAGTAATGTGAAGAAATAGACAGCATTCCTAACCACCTTATCACTCTAACAATTCCATTTAATCACATCAAAGCCACTGATTAGCAAACAATAAAATAAGTATCGTTTGACTACAGCTCAATTGTAGCTTCATGTAAAATTCCTTTTATGTGTGATTTTATGATACCAGCAGCTTCACTTAGCAGCCAGTTCCTGAAAGAGGGCTTTCTTTCTATGTGGTTGTCTGTGATCTATCTAGAATATATGGTGGGAGCTTTTAGGGCTTATGATGACTCTCTGTGATCTCGAGATGGTGGGAGTTAGTACTGCAGGGCCCCATGGCTCAGGGCCAGAACGGAGCAGAGAGGAGAGCATGTCCAGGCCTGCCTGTGTCGAATTGGCCCTCACTACCCTCTCAGCTCTAGCCTGGTGCCTCAGATGAGCTGAGATCTGCAGGAGCCATGTTTAAGACCCCCAGAAAGACTCCCCAACAACTGGACAGTAATATGTCTCTGCACTGCCATTCTGGTGCTGCCAAACAGACACTGGAGATGATATCAAAGATATAAATGCTACAGAAGTGTGTGTGTGTGCCTGCGTGTGTGTGCCTGTGTGTGTGCGTGTGTGTGCGTGCGTGTGCGTGCGTGCGTGTGCGTGTGCGTGTGTGTGTGTGTATTCTGATTTTTGATAATGGATGATATAAACACAATCTGATTTTGGTATTGAATAACAGTAATGTGCAGTATCATATACTTTACACTGTCAGACTATTTCTGCATTGTATGTTATGATAAACCCTACTGTGACAACAACAGGAAAATGACAGAATATAGGAGATTCTCGTCTTATTAACCCGATACTGGAACCTATACAGTATCACGGTTGAAATATTCCACGTGAAGCTTTGTAAAAATAAATTGTGCGGTGGAAAATGTTATTGACTTACTTTGTTTATTTAAAGGTCAACTTCTACTGTCTGACAAGCATTTCATTTTAAAGTTGTGTATAAATGTGTATAATGACAGGGTCGAGAAACTGTCCATGATGTAAGGGAGGGAGCTGAAGGCAAAAAGTCCTGCCTCTTTTCAAAAGATTTCCTGTCTCGGTAGTGAATACGCGTCTGACTCAACGTGCAGTGTGCATTCAGAGGGAGATTTTTCTGCAGTGAGTCTTCAGCGGAGCTGGAGGAAGCGTGAAGAGAGGTTCTCCCTCGGCGCGGTTAACTCAACCGCCGCATTCTTTCTTCAACTTTCTAAGTTAGACAACTTGAAACAATCGCGGCTAATTGAATGAACATATTGGGACAGGATACCTACAAACATGGAGCGACATCGATTTTCTTTACTTTTGTGTTGCACACTACCTTTCCTTTTCATAGACGTTCTAGAGCCAAGCGGAGTTGGTGAGTTCATCTAGTCTCTTACGCTCTCCCGAGTTTGGCAGTGACGTAAATGGCTGTCATTGACATAAACATGACATTTTATTCCATTTCCTCTGTCATGATGGTTGTGTACAGAAACTGTATAGACTTTTGCGGTATTCCTTTCCACGATTCAAGAAGTTAACGCATGTTTATTCATACAAGCGCAACAGGTGACTCATACGCAGGAAAGCTGCAGTGTACCAGTTATGACTGTATTTGGTTGTTCTCTTGATTATGGCACTATAGAGAAAAACAAACATATTTCGTTTCGAAGCATAACATCATTGACATTAATGCAAGGCATTGCAACCAGTATTGTGCCACTTTGTTTACATTTGCGCATAACATATCTGTAGTGTGCTCAGTGACCATGTTCACTCAGTCTGTGTAATCAGAGGTGTTTAGAGTGCCAATTAAACCAACTTTGCCCCACCCATGTGCCATCCCTCCTATCCTCCTCTCTGTTAAATACCTTTGTTAACCTGGTCTGCATTACTTTCAGAATGTCCCATAGAATGCCTGTGCCCGTAAAGAGCTAGCATGTATGTATATTTGGTTTAACTTATTTGGGCCATTTTTCCCATGGCAACCTCCTCCAGATGGTCCTCGGGTCTCTCACTTGAGGGGCATTCTTCTTCTTATGACACATCTATTGAGTTCATCATCACATGAATGCAGTATGAGTCTATGAACTAGTGCACTAGTGAACTTTTGTTGCACATGGTTGACCAGGACATGGAATATCAGATATTCTGTAGTTACTGTGTAACTATAGAGTGTGTTGTTACTGTATAACTACACCCATTGTGATATTTTCTCTCCTCTCCCTCCTCTTATGATTTTTGTTCCTTCCCTCCTCCCACGGAGGGGCCTATTTTGAACCTGGAAATCTCACATACCAATGAACTCAGTGGTCCACATACACACACACACACACACACACACACACACACACACACACACACACACACACACAGATACACACACACACACACACACACTGTTGTTACAATTCAAGCCTTCCTCTTATAGAACACCTCTGTCATAGGAAGTAGCTCACCAATCATACAATACCAGATCAGCTTGACATTTCGCTGTCTAAACATTTGGATTTTTTCTTTTGTTTCCATTGAATTGATGTTGATAACCATCCGCTGTTGGAGTAAGATAAAGACTCCCACGTTCCTTTCTTTGATCTGACCTTTCTCGTTTGGGAGAAGAGGCCACTGCTGTCCACTACCAGTGTGTACTGTATGTGGTGCCCTGTAAGTGTAAAACAGCTTTATGGGCACTAAAGACCTGTTATTACAGAGAACCTTTACAGTCTGGACTGTTGTAAGAATTTCTCTTGTTGTTGTTTTTGACAATGAATTTAGTGTTTGTGTCTTAATACAGTTAATACAGTGTGCCCTTCCCCTGTACTGTAGTCTGTATAGTTAAGATACAGACACTCTCAGCTGGTGTTTATTGTACCTGCTGTTATGGTACTGTATGAGTTGAGATTGGTGTGATTTACTGTTATGGGCCCTAGTTCAATCAGAGGACAGATGCTTTATCAACTGATAAGGCCTACTGTATCCTAAACCCAAAGTCTAGAGTCTGAGTCTGGACTACATTATACAATATCACATTTGTTAAACACAGACAGATTTGCTTCTATAACAACATAGCCTATCTTCTCCAGACAAGCTGACTGTAAAACAATCTCACAGGGAGAG
>NC_139664.1:15440238-15495238 GCF_951799395.1 Argentina silus
ACAAATGCCAGGCATTGTTGTCCCCAGCATAACATTGTCATGACGATCGCCTGTAACAGTGTTTTTTGCATTACTTTAACACCTTAAACACCTTGTGTGCCTGTGTGTGGGTGGATCAACACACTATAATAAACAGTAAACAAATTATTGCACAAAGTAGATCACCGAGATGTTCAAGAGATTAAAAGAAAGACTCAGAGAAACAGATGTCAATCATTGTGGATCAGGGTTCTCACCAAAACAAACAGTTGTTTCTAATAAGGGACTCACAAAGATAGTCTGCCGGAGCGTGTTGCTCCCGGTTAAACACATTTTTTTGAGGTTGTAAATCTGACAGCATCATTAGGAAGTGAGGCGTTGTCAATATTGAAATGAAAAATATGAGTTATCGTAGCACAGAGCTTGCCAGTGTCAGGGTTTGTTTAAGGCCGTTCCATAGCAAGATAAGATTGTCATTTCAAACCATGTGAGGAAGAGAGTTAATAAATTATTTCTAGATATCATTTGTTACAGTTACTAAAAATATAGTTTTGTGCTCGATGTCACTCTGTGTCTCAGAGCTTCCGCGGGTTATTTTTGAACACCTGAATATGAATAATATCATTCTCATCGTCAGCCCTCAAAGTATTTTTTGCCGTTGGCTATTTTGATAATAAAACAAGAAGAAGAAGACATGGAGGGGAAAACAGCTCTTCTCGTAATATTCCAGTCTGTGAGTTTTTACAGTCCCCCCCTCGCTGTGGAATCTTGGCCTGCAGTCACAGAGCAGACAGTTTTAAAGAGGAGTGACTCACAGGCAAACTCAGACAGGGAGAGAGGTAGAGAGAGAGAGAGAGAGAGAGAGGGAGAGAGAAGGAGAGAGGAGAGAGAGGGAGAGAAAGAGAAAGAGGGGGAAAATTAAGTACAGAAAAAGGGAGAGAGGGAGCAAAAGGGAGAGGAAGGGAGAGAAGGAGGGAGGATTAGAGCGATACAGAGAGAGAGAGAGAGAGAGAGAGAGAGAGAAAGGAATGAAGGAATAGATAGGAGATATGAGACATGTTTACAGACCAGTCGTGGTTGTAAAGCGCTGCTGTTACCATAACAAATAAATAATGATCCCAACGCTCAGTTATGTTACCATGTTAGCGATCTCTCTCTGGCAGAATTCCTCCACACGCCGTCTGAACATGAGATCAGTGATGATAAAGAACAGTTATTAATACTACATGTTGATGGGAATGACTGAATGACTTATACAAGAGGTAAACTGGTAAACAAAGACAGCTCCCACAATACAACAGGCACAATACAGTCTATCCGGGGAGGCTGGTGGAGGTAGAAATCGGAGGACGGGCTCATTGTAATGCATGGGATGGAACGAGGAGTGGTATCAAACACACGTGTATGGGATGGAATGAAGAATGATATCAAACATACGTGCTCTGTTACCCCAAAAAGTCGATTCCAAAGCACAACTCAGATTATCGCTATCAACATACATTTTTCATTGTATGAGATCATCTGTCTGCTCATTCGAGGTGCATGTTTTAATCTGATATGCATAGAATAGAATGGTGTGAAACACTTGTTGCCACGGTACCGCCACTGAAACTTCCGGTGTGCCTTACGGTAAGTCTCACCACGCTGCTAATCAGGAGACACCTGTACCGTCTGATAGAGAACATACAGGAAATACAACTGGAACTAAAAAAAAAAAAAAAAAACGTTTTTACAACCAATCTAGAGCAATGCTCTAGATCCACTGTACAGACAGTGAGTCAACGTTTATGAATGCCGCTCCATGACCAAGGTATTTATTGTATTCATGTGTTTTATGATGCGTTATCGAACCCTTATTAGAATTGTAAAACTCTCGTTTTTGACCTTGACATCATCGTTCGTATGTCTGGAAGTCTGAAACACACACACAGACACACGTGCACACGCATGCATGCGCATACACACACATGCACGCACACACAGACACACTTGCACGCACACAGACACACGTACGCACACACACACGCCGCACACACACACACACACACACACACACACACACACATACTCACTTAGGGCTGGTTTTCCAGGCGTACTGGCTCAACATAGATTCAGACTCTACCAGTACAGCTCTTGGAAAGGCTCCTCACCATCCCTCCATCACCTGTTTTATACATGAAATCATGTCTGGCTCATTCACTTTAATAGCAAATGTGTTTCTGCTTAATTTGTCCACTAACATTCCCTTATATGCAGAATACACTATGAATGTTGAGGTAATTAGCAATTTAGGGTTAGGGTTAGCCTACTTGTGAGTCAGAGACTTAAGGAACACGAGCATCTAAATCCCTGTGAAAACACATACACACACACACACACACACACACACACACACACAAACACACACACACACACACACACACACACACACACACACACACACACACAGACTGATATGTTTAATCACAGGCCCTGAGGAGAGTAGAGTCTTATTAGCTTGAATAATCTGTCAAACCACAGGGAGCTCTGCGTGAGAACAGTGCGATCATGGATGCTGGCATCCTGATTGGAAAAGGCACCATTTCATTAGTAGTTTCTCTTGGCACTCTTTGATTGGCACTACCCCTATTTTCTCCATCTCCCTCTCTCTCTCTCTCTCTCTCTCTCTCTCTCTCTCTCTCTCTCTCTCTCTCGTTCTTTCTTCCTTTATATAGACACACCTACAGACACATCTTGGCATATACCAGGCGGCAAAAGTATGTTTTATTTGAGACTTTAAATAAAAAAAACTCTGGTCTCCCTTTCCTACACTCCAAAAACAGTTTGAATGCATTGCCTTAGTGATCCTCCTCAATCACCAGGTTTTCATTGTGTGTATTGTTTACCTACAATATACACTCTAATCTGTATCTGAGTATGGGTATCAGCCAATGTGTTTATGTATTTGTGTCTGTGGCTAAGCCCTAAAGCCATAAACCGTTCTTAAACAATTGCCCCCCAGACACAGATGCACACGCACCCCAAACACACACCCGACCACACAATCAACATTTTATTTGTCTGTTGCACAACCACACCAGCATATCCCTTCAGCTTATGAAAGGGCTGGTGCTGGTACATGTTCAAAGAGAAAGGGAGAGTTGAACTCCAGTCCCAACTCCACGCCCACTTCACTGCCCACGTAGCTGGCAGAGAGGGACTCTCTATTTGGGGTTGGCGCGGCAGTGCCAGGGCCTAAAGGTGCCAGCCAGGTCTGAGGTGAGGTACGCCAGGGTAATTTTCCTTTGAGGGACTGACTGAGACAGCCATTGAACAGGTGCCAATGTGCTGCACACAGTCTCTCTACTGTTTCCACCCAGAGGCCAGAGGTGGGCTGCCAGTCTCACCAGGCTTTAGAGGTGGCAGTGCCCTCTGCCCAGTGCCCACCTCCCCTCCCCTCCCACGCACGCACGCACGCACACTCACACAAACACATACACACACACGCGCGCACACGCACACATACACATACACACGCACACACGTGCACATGTGCACATGTGCACGCACACACACACACACACACACACACAGGTGCACACACACACACACACACACACACACACACTTCCTAGCACAGATATCTGTAGAGGTCGTGGGTTTCTCTATTCAAATCTACACCTCAGATACTGTATGTCATTATTATTACCGTGACCTTTAAGCTTAGGTAATCACGTCAGTGTTTACGTCATCAGAATACAAAGCAGGCAGTGCGGCGTTCATGATGTCCAACTTCATAATGTACAGTTACTGAAACACAAGGGTTTGGTTGACTATTTGTGGAACACAATGCCTTATCAAAGAGCAGCGCCTATTTCTATTTGTGGAACATCCTGCTTCTACCTACTGTCTCACGTTCAGTACTAAAGCTCGTAAATCACATGAAATCAGCTGATGTCCTACACGTCCTTTTCCGTGTAGCAGGTCACTAGGGTGTGGTATTAGACACATTAAACTCATTGCAGCATGCTTGCTCTTACCATGGTACGACTGTACACACCGCACTGTTTATGTGGCTACACATTCTCATGTTCTACATTCTACACAACACATTCTATATTCATGTTCTATACGGTCTCTAACCCTCATGGTGTCTGGTCTGGTTTTCCAGTAATTGGTCCAACCATCGAGTCCCCCGTGGTGCCGGTTATCCTGGTCAGCCTGCTGCCTCTCCTGGTCCTGGCCGTGCTGGTCATCTCCATGTTCTACTGGTACCGCGTCTACCGCCGCCGCAAGCTCAACCTGGAGTGGGAGAGCAAGAAGCCCAAGCGCAAAGGCAAGGGTCTGGACTGCAGCGACGCCTGCGCCATCATGATCGATGACGACGGCTCTGACAGCAGCTCCACGCACGCCAACAACATCAACCACAACACCGAGCCCCTCCCCATCGAGCTGGACCTGCAGGTGGGCAAGGGCCGCTTCGCCGAGGTCTACAAGGCCAAGCTGAAGCAGAGCTCCCCCGACCAGTTCGAGACGGTCGCCGTGAAGATCTTCCCCGAAGAGGAGTACGCCTCGTGGAAGAACGAGAAGGACATCTTCTCCGACATTGACCTGAAGCACGACAACGTGCTGCACTTCCTGACGGCGGAGGAGAGGAAGGTGGAGAAGCAGTACTGGCTGATTACAGCCTACCACCCCTGGGGGAACCTCCAGCAGTACCTGACCTGCCACATTATCTCCTGGGAGGACCTGAAGGTGCTGGGGGGGTCCCTGGCCTGCGGCGTGGCCCACCTCCACAGCGACCACACGCTCTGCGGAAGGCCCAAGGTGCCCATCGTCCACAGAGACCTGAAGAGCTCCAACATCCTGGTGAAGAACGACCTCACCTGCTGCCTGTGTGACTTCGGCCTGGGCCTCCGCCTGGACAACTCCCTGTCAGTGGACGACCTGGCCAACAGTGGGCAGGTGAGAGGAGGTTTCTATTTTACAGCAGCAGGGAGGCAATTGAGCTCTATAATACAAGCTCTACTACCCAGTGTCATTTTGTATGGATATTTGGAGTAGTGTATTGTGTTATTCTATTTCTGTAAGTATGTCATGCCACTATGATATCTTAGTTCTGGGTTTTTGAGATATGAGCTGTATTTGTTTGTGCCTGCTGCTCCCAACTCTCAGTGCAGTCTGCGAGTGTGTTGGTGAGACAGACAGAGCTGGATGCTGACTGTGTACAGTAGATCACTGGCAGATAGAGAGAAGAACAGCTGTGTGTATTGTGACATGCAGGGGAACTCCCCTCAGGCACTCCATCTGTGTGTGACCTTTGTTCCCAGTGTTTGTTCTGATTGTATGATTCACAGACTGGTAATGCTCTGAAGACAGGTGATAGGGTGATGACTAACTCGCTAAGACTCAGGTCTAATCCACTCTCATTGACATTTTTTAGGTTAACAAACCATGTAAATTTCCCTTATGTAAATCCCTGCATCAATTATTCCCCTCAGGTCATTTTTTGGAATTACATTTACATACACATTAACTACATGTATTTCACATGACGTATACATTTATTGTGCATTAAATACACATTATTTTCATATCAAAAGGGCGAGTTTCAACATTGAAAGTGGGTTTTAGTCCAAGACGAGGCTTAATCTGCGTCTGTGAAAGCCCCTCTACTGTACTGTATCTGTCTCTCCTACTGTAAGTACTGGGCCTAGTCATGTGGGTTTAGAATGTAAACATCCAGTAGGAGTCTCTGGCCGAAGATCAATTCTGCTCTGTTTGTTTCCTGTTTGCTGGAGGAAGCTCAGAGGAGTCCTGCCACATGACCGTCCTTCACAACCGGAAAAAATAGATTTGTGTTAATCCCTGAAGAGCACTCTATTCTACATTCTCGCTCCCTAATGCCCTCTTCAGTGATCTGGGGAGAGGATAGCACTGTCACTGTTTATCTTATGCTACTGTATGTGTCACTGGTGTATCATGCACACATACAAGTCAATGAAACGTAAGATCTTCCTACTGTTTTATAATATGACTCAGGGGATACCATTTAAATCATTTTGTCTTTGGCACCACAGTTTTGTCATTTAGACCACTGATATTATGACCTTTCTCCTTGTGAAAAACACAAGTTTGACAGGTGTGAAACTCTAGTAGTCTTCTTCAGGAGAGTGCTGTGGTGATTCAGGTGTGTGACTGACTGTCTCTCTCTCTCTCTCTCTCTATTTCTCTCTCTATCTCTGTTCCACAGGTGGGCACAGCCAGATACATGGCCCCAGAGGTGCTGGAGTCTAGGCTGAACCTGGAGAACATTGAGTCGTTCAAGCAGACAGACGTCTACTCCATGGCTCTGGTGCTGTGGGAGATCACCTCCAGGTGCAACGCCATCGGTGGTGAGTCAACACTCTCACAGACTACACATGGGCCAATAGGACACAACATGGTGGGGTATTCCACTGATACGAGATCCTTTTATTGCCATACAACCGCGGTTGGTGGAATTTACAGATTAGCACTCATTCGGGCTGGACACTAGCTGATAGGTAGGCTAAATTGTAACCGCGAGGCCCCTCTGGAAGTCCAGTGCAAATATAGCACCCGGGGGTTTGACTCCTGACTCATTGACTTGACTTCTCCACCCCTTTTGATTGAGCCAAAGTTTTATTTTTTCTTCATTAAATCCAGGAAATGGGTGGGTTCTGTGTATTCTTTGTGTATACACACATAGAGTTACTGTGCACATACTGTTATTGAGTATCCATTAAGCGATTTCCTCCCTTGGAAAGGAAAGCGAGTGCTATAAAGGTTCCTCATTGCCCCAATACCTTGTGGCATTTTGTTTTTCTGTTTTCTTGGCATGTCTCTGTCCATTGTCTCTTGAGCGGCAGAGAGATTGGATGGCGCTGTTTGGCCCGCATACTGTAGTGGTCTGACCACCGCTGCTTCCTGTTGTGCAGTGGTTGTTCTTAAATAGCTGTGTGATGGTACTCCACCTCAGCTCCTGAGTCCACAGGAGGAATCTGTGGAATGTCTAATATGTGAAATAGACCATCAGAACACTTGCCCTTCTTTGGGCAGGAGTTGTGCAGGGATGCCTCTCTGGTAGGGGGTTTATAGGCTTGAAAGTCTTCTTGAATGCCTGGAATCTGTATTCCATCGTGAAAACACAGAGGGGAGGACGTTGTAAAAGACCATAACGCGCATGGGAGGCAATTGGGGTTGTGTCTCATGTTCTAGACACACTCCTGGGGGCTGGGTCTGTGTATTTCCCACATGCCCCTGCCTGTCTCGGCCGTAGACAGTGATCAGATAGGCTGGCTGCTGGGCCAGTAGAGGACACGCTCCCGGCACGTCCTCCTACCTCACTACCGAGGGCTTATCTAAAGGAGCCTGAGACATTTAGACCCAGACAGTCACATTCCAGCACCCAGAGTCGCTCTGTGTGTGTGGGTGTGTGTGGGGGTGGGGGGTGGGGTGGCCCTACAGTATTTCTGTGTCTGGGACTGTGTGTGTCGCCTGTCTGGCCTGGCCTTACTACCACTCCAACCCCAACAAGAGTAGCCAAGGGAGGGGAACTGGTGGCTGGAAATACAACTCTGTGTTGTTGTTGTTGTTGTTGTGGTTCCACCCCTCTCTCCCTCTCTCTCTCTCTCTGTCTCTCTCTCTCGCTCTCTCTCTCTCTCTTTCTTTCTCACTCTCCCTCTCTCTACCCGCCCCCCCCTTTCTCTCGCTCTCTCTCTCTTTGGGTGTACTGTAATTTGCGTGTCCTGAATTAGCCCGAGGTGGGGTGTGGTAGGGCCGACCTGGTCCTGGGCTGGGCCCGGTCTGGTCCGGACGGTGGAGTAGAGCAGGGCAAGGCGGCTGCCACTGTGCCAGCCTGGGAATGCTCCTCCTGACCCAGGGGAGACGTGGGGAGCAGCTGGGCAGCAGGTGTCAGGGCTTGAGGCCGGGGCAGGGGGCTGGGGTTGGGGGTGGCTGGGGCCCCATGTAGCTGCACCATCCATCTCCAGTGGGGTTGAATTACCTAGAGCAGCACAGCTCCGACAGACTACTCCCACTCAGAACATACTTAAGGCTTTTTACTACGTCTTTGTTACTGAACACCAATGATTCACATTCACATGTTCGGTGCAGACAATTCAGGCTCCTAAAGGTTTGAGGTGTCTGTTTGATACAGTTTTAGTTGATCACTTCACGCCTGTCTGAACAGGTCTGCTACAGTATGCGGGTTGGCCTTGTAAACACGGCTTTCTTTTCTGCAGTACAGTTGCAACCCACCACTACTGCTAATGGGCAACATTTAATCTTAACTGGCCTGGGTCATAATGTGTTAGCCTCAATCTAACCTCAAGAATTCATCCTATAACTTTCTCTGGAGAGTGCAGCTGCTTTATATCCCGTTGTCGTCTGAGGGCTTGCTGCTCCAGACAGAGGTTCAGACGGCAGACCCATGGAGGTTTCAGACAGAGGTTCAGACAGCAGACCCGAGGAGGTTTCAGACAGATAATCTGAAAGGGAAACTGTCGTAAACCACTTCCCTCCTTTAGATTGGGAGAACTGGTTTCTGAGGCCCAGCGAGAGCGCTCAAGTCTGTGTGACATCTTTTCCCGAAAAACCACGGCATTCTTCACATAGCTAGCATCTCGCAGGGCCTGTGGTGTAGCAACGCCTCCCTTACACACAGTTATAAGAAGCTTTCTGTGTTCAGGCTCAGTTTTCTCTATTCTATGTTGTTAACAGAGTAGAGCTTGTCAACAGAGTAGCGCTGAAACGGACCAGAGTACCCTCCCTCTCTCATCAGTTACATTAAAGTGTGTGCGATCCTGTAGGCCTAAATGGGCTTGAAAGTGCCTCCCTCACACACAGTAATGAGAAGCTTTCTGTGTTCCAGCTCTACTCTCCCTTGCTTTGCTGTGTGTCAACAGAGTACTTTAGGGCTGAGCAGACCCAGAGTATCCTCCTCTCTCATCAGTTACACTGTAGTGTACAGTCCTGGAAATGGACTTGAAATGGGCCTTTTCTCCTTTCTGTCAAAGCATACTTTTGGAGGCTTTCACGTGTTTGAGGCACACCAGACCTCTCCAAATAATTGTGCTAAGGCCAGCTAAACATCTGTGGTATTTATTTCATTTTTAGAAGAACTCAGCAGGGCCCTGAATAGCAGAGAATGAAGGACAATAATGGCCTGCCCCAGCATAAATAATATCTCCTGGGGTGGGTGGATTTTGTTTAAAATCTGAAACAGGGGAAGTCCACTTGTCAAAAACAGGAAGTGTCCGCTTGTGGAGTCAGCTTCTCTACAGGGTCCCAATCCTGGCCCTTCACTTCCTGTCCGGGGGTTCCATGCTGGCCTCTCCACTTCCTGTGGGTCTATAAAGCTGGGCAGGACCACAGAACACTCCCAGCGAAACTTGGAACAGCGAAACCGCTGCGTTTATCGGAACTTGCTGATGTTAAGTGAGGGTGTTGACCACTCCTATTAGGATTACATACAGCACTGTGAATCCCTTGTCATTGATTCAGTTAGAGAAGTCCTTTTCACACAATGAGTCATTCATTCAATAGAACAGTTAGCTCTCCGTCTCAGTGAAAACATTTTTAGCTATCATTATTCAATGATGACAATGTTTGTCTCTGTGTTTTATTGGGTGCCCTGTCCTTCCTTCCTGCGGTGGAGATGCATCTAGATTCACTGGTCTCAGATCAGTTGTTGATTACCAGTGTGAACCTGATAGACTGTAACACCACAGGCTTCAGGATTAACAGAGTTTGCAGCTGTTGTGAGTTCAGTTTCATGAGGTCTGGAAAATGTCCCAGAACTTTGTTTTTTATACTCTTTGGCTCACTGTTGTGATCATTCTCTTTCCTCCACTGGTTTTCAGAATGAAAAAAAAGAAAACAAATTAGAACGTCAATGTTTTGAATGGTTTTGGACTTCTGAGGTCGGAACTAATTGCCTGTTAGGGCTGTTTGATTTGTTGATTCTGAAACAATCTCCAGTGAAGTGCCAGAGCAAGTTTTCTTCTCATGGAAGCATCATAAAAGTTATTTTATTTCCCATATTCAGCACTACTTGTGCCAATGCATTAACCCTAACGATACAGAAACTATAGCTATTCAATGGCTCTCTATGTATATTCATTACCTCATAGGAAGATGCAGTTGAATTTTAAAATCTCTCCATTTGAAGAACATGAATACTTTCTTTGATCCTAGTCTTTGCCATAACCTGTTATGATGGTTGAGTTTTGTGGTAGATAGTTAATTGGATTGTTTGTGCTTGCATTACAGAGGTGAAGGACTACGAGCCTCCTTTTGGCTCCAAGGTGCGAGAGCACCCCTGTGTGGAGAGCATGAAGGACAACGTCCTGAGAGACCGAACACGCCCGGAGATCCCTGACGGCTGGATAAACGACAAGGTACACACACACACACACACACACACACACACACACACTTACAAAGACACAGGCCTCTAATGCTGTATGTGCAATAAGTATATTTAATTGAGGCTCTGCTCTCTTGCGCTCCCTACAGGGCGTGGCAGTGGTGTGCGCCACCATAAAGGAGTGCTGGGACCACGACCCAGAGGCCAGGCTCACTGCACAGTGTGTGGCGGAACGCTTCAGCGATATAGAGGACGAGTTGGACCAGCTGGAAAAGCTGGAAAAACTGTACAGCCGGAGCAGCTCAGAAGAGAAAATACCTGAACAACAGAAAATACCAGAAGAGGAGAAGATACCAGAACAACTGAAGATATCAGAAGTGGAGGAGATACCAGAACAAGAGAAAGTACCAGTGGACTCTTCTGTTAGCGACGATTCACCTGTCTATGCCTGAGAATCAGAATGTCACATATGGAACTTGTGTTTCTGTGCTATGGGATGGAAACAGCCCCACCAAATAGCCTCAAACTGGAAGATATCCAAGTGTGTGTACAGTATGTACTGTATGTATGTATTCAGTGCTTGGATATGTTCCCCACCGAAGCTCTTCCTCTGAGAAAGAGGACTGGACAAGGCAATGTAAAAGCGTTTTATAACCAAAGACATTTGCACTTTATCTGAGATACCTATGCATAGCAGAAGGGTTCATTTTCATGTATTCTAACATGTTGGTGGAGTTTAATGACAAGGTTTTTTTTACCTACGTGTGTAATGAGCCAAATATTAGCAGAAATGTTTCTTTAACACCAATGATGCTGTGGGCTCTCTCCACACAAGCAGGTATTCAAAGTGTGTGTGTGTGTGTGTGTGTGTGTGTGTGTGTGTGTGTGTGTGTGTGTGTGTGTGTGTGTGTGTGTGTGTGTGTGTGTGGCTGTGTGGCTGTGTGTCTGTGTGTGTGTGTGTGTGTGTGTATGTGGCTGTGTGGCTGTGTGTCTGTGTGTGTGTGTGTGTGTGTGTGTGTGTGTGTGTGTACAGTAAGTGTGTATGTACAGAATGTGTGTGTGTGTGTGTGTGTGTTGTTTATACATAGTAATAGTCTAATCATTTTTACTTGTTTGCCAATTAAACAAGCACAATGTAAATAAGGACAATAACTGTACAAAAGAGAGTACAATAAAAGGGAAAACAATTCTCACTACGTTTGCGTCTGGGCAGAGCAGCATCTCACACACTCTGGCTGTCTGCATTATCAACAGAACAATGAGGGTCTTGCCAAAGATTGCTTACCCTTCTTTGTAATATGTAAGATATTGTAAATCTGTAATGAATAAAGTATTTCTGTATTTACTCATTTACTAAACGTTGTTGTTATGCCTTTGCTTATGTCATAATCTAAGGGTATGAAATCACACAGATGGTCTTTGTTCATTGTCTTTGCTCACTTCACCCTGGTACATGTGGACTTTAATGGTACATTTGACCATGCCAGACATACCACACTATAGGTGGGTTTGATAGTATATTTTACCAAGACCAGGTTTCCCACTAACAGTGCTGCTATTGTGATGTGCACCTACAGTCAATGGTTAAACAGCAGATGTGTTTTTCCTGTTTAATGGCTGAATGTTCCAAGTTCCTGGCTATCTGAGGGCGTTCCAGGCAGACACCGTGAGACAGAGCAGAGAAGGTATGTCTGGTTGTTAGGCCCTGCAGTATATCTACCCTCCATCCCCACAGCAACGCTATGGGAACCATGGCCTGCTGCCAACATAGCAACCGTCCGTTTGAAGACTGCAGCCTGAGGTGACAGATTTGTGGTTAGAGCCAGTTCAGGAATCACACCTGGTCTGATCTCTGAGTCAGCGGATAATAATACTTAAACCAGCCAGCTCATTATGTTCGAATTGAATATGCCTAATCTTATCTTGTTAATATCTGAAATCAGTCAACCACACACACATACACGCACACACACACACACACACACGCACACGCGCACATGTAATATAGCCATAATGTAACATAATGTTAGGGTTTGCACCTTTGTTCAGGTATAGCAGGGGTTAACATCTGAGCTCAGGTATGGGCTGTGAAGCCATACAACAATTAACAATTGACTGAAAGTCGACATTGGTGAAGCGGCAGATGCCAGAAAGGAAGGTCAAGTACTGCATGGACACTCGATTGAGCGTACTAACCTCTCCATTGAGAGTGTGTCCTGTAGCATGATTATGTTTCTAGTGGAGAGAGAGGGAGAGCTGTGAGACGGAGCCTGAGCTGCTCTAGGCTATGTTGAGCGCGTGCGGTTCAGACATTCCAGTCCAGAGTTTGGACCGTGACCATAATCACAGGGCAGCCATGTCTATACTACTATAGCCTGGTTGTGTTTGTCTCTAAGGGCAGTCAAGAACAGGCGGGCACCGTCACTCCCTGCCCTCCACCCCCTTACACACCCCCTAACACACACACACACATACACACACACACCCTGACACATCCCTCTCTTTTGTTCCCTTTCCATTTCAAATCCTCAACGCCTTCTTCAGGACTGGCATGTGACTGCAAGTGTATTCCTGGAATTACTGAGTCTCTTTGGGCAGACATCCTGTGTCCATAATTAACTTTTTTGTCTGGATTCCATTTTTTTTATGTTCTTCACTCCTGGTATTTACGTTGTAAGCATTTATGGAGCTTACTCTCTCTCTCTCTCTCTCTCTCTCTCTCTCTCTCTCTCTCTCTCTCTCTCTCTCTGTCTCTCTCTCTCTCTCTCTCTCTCTCTCTCTCTCTTTCTCAATGCTCTGCACTCTGACTGGTCAGGGTCACTGCCCATCCCATTGTTAGTTAATGTGCTTTGTTAATGACTGAACCTGGGCATGTCCAGTTGGAGAGTTAGAGCCATAGAATTGAAGTCATTAGTCATTCTAATGTGTCATTCTAATGTCTTCTGTGGTTATAGTTCTATTCTATTAGAGGTAGAATGAACAAGGAATTGTATTACAACACACCTTAGAGGTTTTACACAGACAAATTACGAGGACAAGATACTGTAAGATATGTGTTTACCAAAACAAAACAAATTCACCATGTAAAAATAACATACAAATTACAAACGGTCATGTCATATATGCATGTATTGCAGCAAGCACATCATGATTTCATTCCCTGTAAACAAGTTGGTCTTTTAGAGCAAATTAAATGATAAACTCGATGAAAATGTTACAAATCAATAAACTCTGCTTTTTCTTCATATATTCAAAATCTTAAATATGTTGCTACAAGATTGCACATCTGCTACATCAGAAATGTTTGAAAGCAAGCACTTTACTTCCAATAATGTTTCTGGCACAAGCGGAGGGTCATGATTGGAACATTACTGTCAAACTTGGTCCTAAAAAGCACACCAACATACAGCTTTTTCCTTGGGATAGGTTGACATAGACATTCCATCTGTGTGACCCCTCACACACATTGTTGCTCGCTTCTACAGTAGTAGCACCATCGAGTAACTTCACAAGGACAAAAACCCTCCCTCATCAACCCTAACTTCCCTGAGATCACTATTGCGTTTTTTAGAACTGTGCAGGCTGCATGTGTACTAGCCGTAACACATGCTTTTAAGAGTTGGTTATAGTGTTTAGCTAACTACCTGCACTTCAAATTAAAATGGAATCGATATAGAGTATAATAAGGCACGTCATACAGTTGGAGAACGCAAGTGAAACCCCTTTATGGAGACAAGAAGTGGAAGGCTGACAAGCTTGACATTTCACACCCCCTGGTTCACCCTGCTGTGATCACAAGTCCTTCCCCAGGCTGTGTATCTCATCCAGGAAGAAGTCCATGTCTTCCTTGCTGACCTGAGGGCTGATGAGGATCTGTCTGAAGAAGTTGGCCTTGTCACCATGGGGCTGGTAGCCCACCATCAGAGAACCCCTCTTCATCATGCGCTCTTTGATCACTGGCGCCACCTGTGGGTAAGGAGGAGCACATACACTGATATGAAGGAGATGGAACTTTTCAGAAGGCAATCTTGTTCCTCATGTCAATAACTTAAACTATGTCATCTGTATTGGGTTAGGCTCTCTGACGTGAGGTAGCTAGTTGCCCCATGTTGGTTAAACACTGCACTAAGCACCGCAGTTAAGTAAATACTAATTAAATACATTTCAGCAGTTGGAAAAACTATCATAATGGGCATAGGCTATCCATTTGTATTTTGTGATTCACCATCAAATAGTATCAACTTCCAGTATGTTGTCCAAGGCAGAGCTTTATCAATAGGCCTATTACCCCATTGGGGAAGGCAGTGTATATGAAGTGGTGTCAAAATGTCCTGTCACTTACCACATGGACCTTTTTCCAGAATTCAGGGCTTTCTGGCATGTTCCGCAAACTTGGTGGAACGTACCAAAAGCAGACGTTTGTGTATTCAGGCTGCAGATACAAAATCAAATTGGTAAATCACTGAAATGTGCATGTTATGCAATGGTTAGTTATAGGGAGTGACCTGGTTTATAGTTTTATAAGACTAATACCAATATGTTCTGTTTGCAGTCTTCTGTTGCAGGAATAATTGTATAAGAAATGTTACATTGAGTTTAGGAATTCTTACCTCCATCAAAAGACGGAATCCCTCTCTTTCCTTGATCTCCTTTACAAGATACCTAGAAAAAGTAAAGGATTGTAAGAAACAAGACATTTCACAACCATCTAGTAATATGCACAAAGTCAGTGATTTCAGTAGAAGACAAACTGGTGTGTCTGCCTCAAAGCACACTGGCCCTGCTGTTCTCTGAGCCACCACTAGAGTGCACTGTCTACCAGACAGACAGACACCAAACACAGAGGAAATCCCCAGTCCGAAGTGTGTCAAGACTAATAAAGATAAAAACATATTATATGCCCATGAATGAAGCCTAGGGGAATGTGGAGTATCAGTCCCATGGTCTGAAAATAGGCCTTGCCGTGTGGACTGATTCTAATTTGGTGCTCTGCCCCCCACAGACTTTATATCTGATCCATAAAGGTGACCACCGCTCAGACGGATCAGGGATTTACAGCTAAAGGCCACACAGAATTGCTCAGGTGCCATGACCTGTACTGTACATAATTTATTTCCAAGCAAGTACCATAAATAGTCCGGCTCCTCTCCAAATATGCTGCATACTAAAGCACCAAGTCACTCTCTAACTCTACAACATGCCTCTGCAAAGCTTGCTAATACTGGGATGCAAGAGGTGTTGTAGAGTCAACTTATGACCTTTGTTTAAGGCCAGCAAGGTGCAGAATTACACCTCATTAAAAAGATGTATAACTCCAATTAATAGAATGCATAACATTTGGATAGAAATACAGTATCGCAAGCCACAGTGATACTAATGTCAGTGAAAGTCTATTTCTGGCTCCCGCCAGAGGGACAGTGACCACAGCAGATCAGGTGAAGTGGTGAGAGGGAACAGAAGACAGGGACAGAGCAGACGCAGCGTCCTTCCCACCACATACATTGATCAGGGTAAAGCATTACTAAGCACCTAAAACACACACCATTATAATATTGCATACGCAAAGACATGAATTGAGAAATTGTGATGCCTTTTTCTCTTAGTCAGATTGAACGAATGCTTTCATTCTGTTTCTATGGGATTCAGTATCGTATTCAAAGTCCTACAGCTGCACACACGTGCACACACGTATGATACCATTCCTCCTTCCATTCCTCATTCTACTCCATGCCCGTCCTCCGATTTCTACCTCCACCAGCCTGCACTGAGCTGCACCTACTTTAGAGCAAATTGGTTGCCAGTGCCATGCACATTAAGGGCCAGGCTAATACTATCTTGACTGAACATTTGAGTAAACACCAATTTGGGTCAAGTGCTACTGTATTTACACAAAGCACATAATGTGCGCATGACCATAATATTCTGTAGGTACGTCATTTGACACTGTTTCATGTTCTGTGATACCGTAGAGGCACAAGTGAAACGTAGAGAGGTCGTACAGAGGTCATAGTTTAGGCATGGCAGACTGACCTGGTCATTGCAAAGGCCCTGTCCACTCTCTCCTCCAGGCCACGTGTCCCCAGGGCTTTCCACATCAGCCAGAACTTGAAGGCGTCAGGCTTGCGACCGCACTGGATGACCTTATCCCCCGTGTCGTAGCTGACATTATAGAATTTATCCTTCTGGAAGAGGTACGAGGCTCGGGCAGAGTGACACCTCTGAAGAATACCCTGGGGGAGGAAGAGAGAAAAGAAGGATGAAAAGAAGAAGACCTATTACTGTACAACGCCATCAGAGAAGGTTGGTGGAGGTAGAAATCGGAAGACAGCTCATTGTAATGCATCTAAGGGAATGAGGAATGGTATCAAACACAACGTGTTCATACGATACCGTTCCTCATTCAGTTCCATGGGTTACAATGAGCCTATCTTATGATTTCTCCCTCCACCAGCCTCCACTGAACACAATATAACATGAGAAAATGGAACATCATGACATAACATATTGTATATTACAGAGTACTGTATACTGTCCGAAAAATGAGCAGCTGGTAACTACAGCTCAGTCAGACGTGTGTCTGGTTGCCTCTGAAATAACTGTGACCCTTTGGCTCTTTGGCTAACCTGTTCACACCCACTGAGAGGGGTAACCTGAGACTCAAGTGGAATTGCACACTCTGACATTAAGTCTGACTTCAGTTGCAGTGGAATTTTACCCTCCCGTGCTCATCAAAAGGTAGTGTTGGTTTGGCAAAGAGTCTAATCCTATCTTAACCCCCCCCCCCCTCTCTTTCTCTATTCTCTCTCTCCCTCTCCCTCTCTCTCTTTCTTGTTCTGCCCCTCCCATGTAATTATTGGATTATATTTTCATAGATAGTGGCTTATGTAACAGTCAGTGGCTTCAAATATGTAGAGGTGGTGTTTATGTTTCTAACCATAGAGAAATATCAGTGTCTGCTTAGGTTATCATAGTTCACTGGGGATGGATCCGTTCAATGTTGCAAACTTGATTGCATTTCTTTGATAAGATTGTGCTGGGCTTACCGTTTTGTCCCTAACCATGAAGGCACAGCACTGTAGACCTGTCATCAGCATCTTATGTGGATTCCATGCCACAGAGTTGGCCCTAAGACACAAACAAGACCATTAGAGAGTGATCAGAACCATTGTGTTGGGATGGATGTAGTCAGTAGCTACATATTGTATGGAGAGCAGAGACTTACCTGTGGATGCCCTGGAGAAGGTGTCTGTGTTTCTTGGACATCAGGGCCCCTCCTCCCCAGCATGCCTGAAGGAAGGAAGGTCAATGACCAGATAAGAGTCAGACAGAGAGTGAATGAACAACAAAATAGTTCATCCATTACCACCAATGGATGAATGGATGAATGAACTACAGTGAGTGAGTGAATGAATGAATGAATGAATGTGTGACTGATTGAGTCATACAATCAATCAATCAATGAAGTCACTTGTTCAACAAACAAATAAATTGCCATGTGCACTTACATCCACGTGAAACCACAGATTATGTCTCTCACAGATGTCTGCGATTTCCTCCAGTGGGTCGAAGGCTCCCAGTACGGTGGTCCCAGCTGTAGAGCTAACCATGAAGGGGAGCGCACCCTGTGAACGCAATGACACCAGGTCATTATTGGGGGCCAAAGCATTGTGTCACTCTAATAGAGCTAGATAATCTATTTCTAATTCTATTTCTATGGTCACGCCAATACAAGGATAACCCTGGCCACACATGGCAGCCTTCCCTAGACTCTGTATGGGTGTTTTCAACAGTAGTCTCCAAACTGTCCCAGCATTTAACTCCCAAACAACCTTCTTTATTCCACCCGTATGAAAGTATCTCCCTCACCTCATCTTTGGCTCGCTTAACGTGTTTCTCCAACTCCGCAGGAATCATCTTCCCTCTGAGATGAAAAGAGATGACAAGAGAAAAGAGCAAAGTGTCAGGTATCAGATTGGTTTTGCTGTCCACTCATTGTGCACACTCAACACCAGGGTGATGTTGAAGTAAACCTGCATACCTTTTGTCGGTTGGGATCACATAAACATTCTTGGTGCCAATTCCCAGGAAAGCGGCTGCTTTGGCAACAGAGTAATGGCACTGAAACAACCAATGACAAACAGTGAGTCAAACTACAACGTATGAACAGTACTACAGTACTAACTACAACGTATGCCACGGGATGAACAGTACTACAGTACTAACAGTAAGTCTAGAGCTTATTACAGTATCAGCTCTAACAAAGAAACTCCATGCATTATTAAACGTTTTCTTTAAAAAGCAATTGGCATCACACCGAGTTTGACTTGTTGGAAAAACCTGTATAAAAAAACAGGTGGACCAGTTCGTTCGGACTTCTTGCATTCAAATATATACTAAAATATGCCTTACTTTCTACTGTGGTCTTATCTGACCCAAGCCACCACAATGATAGGTGTTGGCCTCATTAAGATAGCAACAGACAGGCTTGATTAATCTCAAAACTACACTTTATGCCTAGGTTCAGTATGTACTTTACGGTAGTTTGTCTTCATCAGCAAGACATATAGTTATAGTAAATGTAAACATTTGGGGTGTGTGTGTGGTCTGATTTTAACTGAAGTAAAAACTGCCATTAACTGAAGTAACCGATAATTGGCCAAGGCCCTGTGTGCTTACCTCCTGTGAGGCGAACATGACCAGCCTGGGCATGGCAGACAGGCCCAGCTCTTTGACGTCAGGGCATTTCTGATATCTGGCCACGTTGACAGCATACATGTTGGACACAGAGCCACCTGACAGAAGGAAAAAAACACATGACATAATCACTCAATGTCCGAGCAGCTTTGCCTGGATGTTGGGGGTACTGTAGGCCCTACAGTATAGACCTGTCTGAAAATGGGCCACAAGATGAATGTGTTCCATTTGCCATCCAAATATATCAAGAATGCAATTTCAATATCATTTTAAATATATTCATTTTAAACATACCTTGCAGCAAAATTACATTCGCAACACGATATCAATACAGTAAATGCACTTGAATGAGTAGGTTTCCAGTAGAGGTGCTACAGTAACATCTCTATGCACTTGAACAGAATCTCAACAAAAATGTTTGTTTTTGATGACATGGTTGACATACCTGGGCTGAACACGCCATCCCCTCCCTCCTCCCAGCCAATGATCTCTATCATCTTCTTCAGTACGACGTCCTCTGTCAGTACAAACACGGGAGCCACCTCGTATGTGTACCTGAAGAACAACACAGCCACAATATGACACTCTATTCTGTACAGACTGATAAAGCCTGACAGATATCTCTCATTTCATTTCATATACATTTCAGTCATTTAGCAGACGCTCTTATCCAGAGCAACATTACAATCATCGCAAGTAAGACTTTCAAATCGATCTTCAAGCGTAAGAGACAACATCCAAAACTGAGGACTCATCTGGAGTGCATAATAGCAGAAATACTATGTTAGAGTTACTGTATGAAGTGTAAATGTTAGATGTTGAAATAAACACACAAATCAAATGATATGGCAGAGTTTGTTACTTACACACTGGGGTTGATGGCCTCTGTGATGAAACGGCCCACCAGTGAGTAGGGGTCCAAACCAGCATAGAGCTGGTTGAAGAAACGAGGGTGACCTGCAAATACAAAACCACGGTTAGAGATAGTCATGAATGATCCTCTGACAGAAATGTGTGTGGTGCATCACAGAGAAATAGAATTATCATCAATAATTATTCTATATCATTCTATTTCTATGGTGCCTTATCAGTACTGCATCCCCTCGCAACGATGCAACATCTCTATAACTCTATTTCTGGCGTACATATAAATTGATACTTGAAACCAGGAGTGCACCAGCTCTGTATACCCTGTCACTGTTTCTGTTTCTATTTCAGGCCTGGCTGTTTGGCCTGGCTGGGTCATGGAGTACAGACTAGAGCAGCTCAGGTCTCATGGGCTGGGCTATGCTGGGCTGGGTTAGTGGTGGCCAGGCTAGTTTGGGAGTTTGGAAGATGAAGATTAGGGTTTGGCTGAGTTTAGAATGGGGCTCAGTGGAGTCCAACCTGTCTTGACACTGTATCGAATGGCATCCCGGCAGCGCTGCAGAATCTGAGAATCAGCCTCAGCCCCTTCTCTGAGCTCCAGATCCAACAACTCCTTCAGCTCCTCTGGGGCTCGCCACTCACACACCTGTTCAGGAGACAACACAAAACAATGCAGATGATGAAAGTTTGAGGGAGAACCGTGCATAAACCATACTGCTTAGACGTATCATGTTTTACATTGTTTTATAGTTCACGTTTTATCAAGGGTTGGACATTAGAAACACATTGGAAAGTGGACAAGGTGAGCTTCCACACGACAACATGTAAAACTCTTTCAGCGTCTGAAAAAGCGGTATATACGGTAAATTCAATTACTTATAATATATTGTTATTATCTACCTTTTCTTTAACGTCAGTGGCCTTCATCACACCCTCCTCAATGATGATCGACATGGCTTCCTTCAGGAAGCTCTCCGCAGCCTGGGTGTCCAGCGTTGGGCCATTCAGGGCCACACCATCCACCAGCGCTGGTGGGCTCTTCCCCGGATGCTCCAGCTCCACATGGCTCTGGTCTTCACTGGAGGCCTCTAATGAACAGTTCAGATTTAGAGAGTTCATGGGTCAATGATTTGTACTTTGTTCTTCATTGTACTGTTCCTTCTCAGTGTTGGGGAGTAGTTCCACTATATGTAGCTCAACTGTTAGTCTGTAGAGATAGTTGGTAGAGCTTTCTGCTAACAATGCTTAGGTTGTAGGTTCGATTCCCGCTGGGACCATATATACTGAAAAATGTATGCGCTCACTGCAATGTAAGATGCTTTGGATAAAAGTGTCAGCTAAATGGCATATATTAACTACATTTTGCTGTAGCTTGGTGGTAGTTGAACTGAATTCAAATCTTAGTAGTGTTTTCAGTAGTTTTTGCCATGTAGCGGTGTAGATAACTACTGTCCAACAACATTTTTATTATTATTATTATTATTATTATTTGCCTGTGTTTTAAATGTGTCCTTATTTATGATCAGAGGATAGATCCATCACAATTTGAGGAAATGGATACATTGCAGCAAGATTATCGGAAAAGACTTTTTTGTTGTTTAAGAATGTCAGACACTCCTTTCTGAGAAAGCATTGCGAAAGCTTTCTGAGAAAGGAAGCTTGGGAACCAGATAATGACTGGCAGGAATTTAAATGAAAGAAATATTTGATCCCGTGATGTGTGACATGTACTATTAGCCTATGCTGTACTATTTAGCCTAGGTAGCTGCGGTGCAGGGACGTGCACAAGGGGGCGGCGGGAGGGGGGGCGAAAGGTTGCCAAAATCCTTCCCCTTTGCCTTGCCAATCACAAAGTGGGGGGAAAGCACGTCAATCGTTCAATCTTTCAAATTCAAAAATGGCTTCTATAGTTTACCCACATTGAGGAAACAATGTTGTCTATATTCGGGTGTTTCAGTACTGTACCTCCGCAGAGCGACACTTTGCGTAGGTGGCTGGCACCGCTGCCCATCCTTCTTTGAGGTGGGCAACGAGTATTACCTGTTCGCTCACTGACTATTCTAAAGGCTTTGTGACAGGTCACACATCACTTGGGAAACAAACTCGATGCTTTAAGTCATTCAAAGCCACCCAAGAAAGGAACTTGACATCATGAATTATGACATTGGGGGGTGGGAGCATAGGCAGAGCAAATTGGGTGAAAGCATGAACTTTTAAATAAAGATAGAGTTTATTTTTTATTTTTTATTACTACTCTATATTCATATTATGTTTTACATTATTAGCCTATGCATATATTTGTTATTATTTCTTTAGTTGATTCTGCGGGAATATGTTAATTGTGAATACTAATGAATGTCTATTGCCCTGTATTTGCTCTGGTCTAGAAAAAAAGCAATACAAAAAAAAAAGGAGAAAAAAAACAATCATGACATTTTCATTGCACGCATTGCTAAAAGCCTATTAGCCCACCTGTCCACACGCATTTGTCTTGCACTCACTCTTCCAATGCAATTCTCAATTCACTAATGCCTATGCATTAATATACGAGCAAGTTAAATTGGATACGTACCGTTAATATGTCTATCCATCGTCGGTGCCATTGTTAATTTATAAAAGTGCAAATTGGTTTCAGCAGTCCGTTCTTCAACATAGAAAATGCAATGTGTGAAGGTGCATAAGAATGTCTCATTTATACATCAAGAATGTATTAAGCATAATGACGTCACATCCGCGAGATTGGTAAATCCTTTGCCGGTACATCGCCGATGCGTCATGGAAAAACACTAGCAGTCCATAGTACAGTATTCACTAGATGAATCATGAGTTTCACATGTCCCTTCTGTTACTTATGTCTTGGAGCCAAATGATGGAAATTTCCGTCTGGTTCCACAACCCTATCAATGGCACCTGAAGAGAGCACGTAGCGATATTTGGAAATTGAAATGTAAAAGTTGTCAAGGATCCTAGCAGTGCTCCAATAGGCCTCTAGCAAATGAAAAATCGCTAAGGTACGAATTCCCATTTTAGGGCATGAAATAGAAGGTGCTAGTGGCACTGTAAGGAGAAAGTATAGTACAGGTATCATATTTTGGAGTGCAGTTATATGGGGACCTCATGTGGCATATAAAAGGACTACACACACACACACACACACATTTCATAAATATGGTTTACTCTTTTCCTCTAGGAAATGAATAGGCTATATTTCCCTTTAATGGTTTGATCATTGTACATGAGAGTACTACTCCCAAAACAGGAAGGAGAGCCCTCTGATTACATTCAAAGATGATTGCCAATCCTACCACAGGGTCAATTGAGCTGGTTCTCTGCACACTCACCATTGATCAGAGGAGAGAAACTGTATTCTTTTAGCACTGAGGCAGGCAGGTGAGAGCATAACCTGTATGCTCCTATTATTCAATCGAGATAACATGGATGGCGGAACAGAGATACTGTACATAAGGCCATATACAACTTTACATAAAGTGGTGTAGTTGGACCAGTCACACTGTATGGGATAGGCCTGTAGAGAATGCTGGGGATGATGAGACAAACCAATGAAATATAAAGGCCATCAACACTCAAAATCTTTATCTCTCTAACTATCCAAGGCCAAACCTCTGCACTTTGCAGAAAGGCAAGTTTGTCCTTGCAAGAAGTGCAGTCAATGTATAGTCAATCATGATTCACCTGATTGGCAAGTACTTTAATCAATGGAAAACAGACAATTTGTCACAAACCAAGCATGGGATGTGGGTTTGTTTCTCGAGCAACTGAGGCTGTATGGTATATTGAGGAAAATAACATTGATGGACTTCTGCCTGATAACGGAAATGACTAATGGATGGACAACGCTTAAAGGTAGTAGGGCATGTTGTGACAGGCCATGCATCAGGTTTTGTTCAAAGATTTGTTGTGCAATTGTGAGCATCTTGTGTAGAATTCAAATAGATTTGGTTCTCATCCAGGTAGCTGTTTACTTTAGGCTAGTTTTTGGAGACGAATGGTTCGCTCTTGTTCACTACAATATATTTGAAAAAAATTACTCTGTTTTCACAGGCGTGACGTCATATCCCAGGATATACCTTTAAGGTCATAGTACTGTATAGTAATATTGCTTCAGCAAGTCCAACTATTGTTATTGCTCATATTTATTATTATTATTATTATTAGTGGGCTTGATTCAGCAGTTAAACAACCAACTCTCTACCCACTCCACGAAACTACCCCTGGCTCATCCTGTCCATATCTATCTATCTATCTATCTATCTATCTATCTATCTATCTATCTATCTATCTATCTATCTAACATTCTATCTATGACCTTGACCTTATGACCTTATATCTATCTAACCTTTCAACTACTGTATCCATTCATCCATCCAATCAACCAACCAACCAACCTACTGTATCTCACTTTCTTTCAACTGCCCAGAAAATATTCATCAACCCTGAAAAGAAATTTTCTGGTAGAAAAGTTTTCTGATACCTACTAAACTTTTAAGCTTTTTGTAACTCAAAAAACTCTAATTTGGTTAACCAACCAACTCTACCACTCTCACCACTTAAATAACCAACTTTCTACCCATTCCACTGAAGTACCCCAGGCTCATTATATCTATCTATCTGTCTGTCTATCTATCTACCTACCTATCTGTCTATCAAATAATCTATCCAACCAACCAATAGACCAACTAACCGTTCATCTAAGCAAATCTTTAACTTTATCCACTACCATAATAAGACTTTGCAAGCCCACAACATTTCTTCTGGAACTTATTTTCTAGTTTTACATACAAATACACTTGAAATGAGACTGCATTAACATACAACTAGAGTGATTTTAATGTAGGAAAAAATGGAATTTCACAGAACTCAGCAATGTGTTAATCATCAACATTTATGAGTTCATTATCATTAAGGTCATGGCAATAGATGATAAGAAGTGATAGATGTGTACACTTTTCAAGTGTCACAATGGGAGCCAGAAAAAAACCACACGAACAAAACACATGCACGAATATGTTCTCACTAACCGATGTACCTGTAATAGTTATTTTTGCTTGATTCCATGTGCTCATTTATTAGATTAGATTCAACTTTATTGTCATTGTGCAGAGACAACGTAATGCAGTTAGCGTCTAACCAGAAGTGCAAAAAAGCAGAAAGTGCAATGAACAGTATATACAGGTAGTGCAGTATATGAGCAGTAAGTAGTGCAGTATAGTATAAGTAGTGCAGTGTAAGCATTATATGAATAAGCAGTGGCATTATAAGCAGAATAAATAGGTTGCAGTATGAACAGTGTAGCAGCATATGAGCTGTATTTTAGATTTTTAGATTTAGATTCAACTTTATTGTCATTGTGCAGAGTACAAGTACAGAGACAACGAAATGCAGTTAGCGTCTAACCAGAAGTGCAAAATAGCAGAAAGTGCAATGAACAGTATTTACAGGTAGTGCAATATATGATCAGTAGTAGTGCAGTATAATATAGTATAGTATAAGCAGTATAATATAGCAGTGCAGTATAGCAGTATGTGAGTAGCAGTGGCATTATAGCAGAATAAATAGTTACAGTATGAGCAGTGTAGCAGCATATGAGCTGTATGGGTAATGCAGTCTAGCAGTATATATGTATTAACAGTAACATGAGGTAGATGCAGAATAAATATAAATATGGAATGCCGTATAAACAAGTATGTACAGTATGTGCAGTAGTATTAAAGAAAATATAGGATATGTGCATTATGAACAGTATGGACAGGTATGTACAGAAGAGCAGTGGTATTGAGTAAGAGCAGGGGAGGGGAGTAATAGTGCAATAGTGCAATTGTCCGGGTGGGGGGGGGGGGGGGGGGGGGGGGGGTTGCGGGGGTAGTAGGTTGTCAGGTAGGTGTAGTGATCGTGTTCAGCAGGGTGACATAGGCAATGCATAGGCAATGCAGTCTAGCAGTATATATGTATTAACAGTAACATTTAGGGTAGATAGCAGAATAAATGTAATATGGAAAGCCATATGAACAGTATAAACAGGTATGTACAGTATGTACAGATATGTGCGGTGTATTAACAGTAGTATTAAAGAAAATATAGGGATATGTGCATTGTGAACAGTATAGACAGATTATGAACAGTATAGACAGATATGTACAGAAGAGCAGTGGTATGGAGTAAGAGCAGGTTGTACAAGTGTGAATACTGTAAGAGTAGTGCAATTGTCCGGGGGGGGGGGGGGGGGGGGGTGTGCAGGGGTTGGTAGGTTGTCATTCAGGTTGTTGCAGAGTTCGAGTTCAGTAGGGTGACAGCCGCAGGGAAGAAGCTAGTCGGGTGTGGAGAGACCTGTAGCGCCTCCCAGAGGGGAGTGGGGTGAACAGTCTATGGTTGGGGTGAGAAATGTCCTTGACGATGCTGCGTGCCTTACGCAAGCATCGTATGCCCTGGACAGCCTCAATGGAGGGGAGTGAGGAACCGGTGATGCGTTGGGCAGTTTTCACCACCCTCTGCAGTGCTTTCCGGTCAGATGCAGAGCAGTTGCCATACCATACTGTGACACAGTTGGTGAGGATGCTCTCGATGGTGCAGCGGTAGAAGTTCACCAGGATCTGAGGAGACAGGTGGACCTTCTTTAGTCTCCTCAGGAAGAAGAGACGCTGGTGAGCCTTCTTGATCAGGGTAGAGGTGTTGAGGGTCCAGGAGAGATCCTCAGAGATGTGGACACCCAGGAACTGGGTGCAGCACATGAAAGCTAGGAGCTAGCTTGCCCAAAGCATTTCATTACACCGTCTATGCCTGTATTTATAATGTCCTCACTTGGACTACAGTTCTAGGGCGACCTCGTGTGGCACATAGAGATACTACAAACAGATCCAGGTTCGATTTACTTATTTTCCATGAATCAGTCAATTTGTTGACACCCGCAGTATTTACAATCTTGTTTCACACTCTCAGTATCTACAGAGTAAATATCAATTTACAGTCAATTGAATGCTCCAATTCGCAGAAGTGTAGGGAAAGGCTCTCAGCTTCTTCTGATATGAAAAAGGCTATGGAAATGAAAAAGCACGATTGCAATGTGCAGGCTTCACTGAGTGAGAAACAAACATCTGACATTTAAAACTGAATCTAAGGAGAACTGAAATTAAAGCAAAGTGAAGTGTTGGTGACCTGGCATTGTGCCACTTGTGCTGCAATAACACCTGATTGAGAGAGGAGGCTAAGGACAGTGCTGAGAGGATATCCTGAGGGCTAAGTTGCGTTTTTGTATTTTTGTCGCACACTGTTGCTGTGTCAGCTAGCTCTATAAACACTTCACTGCTTTAGATAACCAACCTGAAGGGTATGAGATGCTCCTGCAGCTATTTTCTTTTGTGCTTTCAAATTGCAATTGATTTCTCAAATTGCTGTTCCCCTGTATGCAAACAGGGATCAATCCAATCTTTTTAGGAGAGAAGAATACAATGTGTTGCAGGCTTGAGAGGAAAATCTGCTGTTTTGCAGCTTTGAGCAATTCAGTTCTAACATGGATAGAGATGGGTTTTCGTTATCAAATTCACTTGTTAAAGATTACAGTCTGCTTCAGTAACTCCAACCAATCTATGGCAGACACAGAAATCACAATGTCATCTTTTAGAGTGAATTTAGGGGGAAAGAGTCATTGCATAGCTCTCGTCAAAAGTCCTCTCCCCTTTTTCTATTACAGTTTTGTCCACAGTGTGCGAAACACAGAATGCAATTTAGGTGAAGGCTTGACAGTAACTGCACAGCACTGGGCACAACAATATAGCGCCCCAGGGAAACAGAGACTTGTCTTTTGTTATCATTTGTTCGGTTCTCTTCTTTCAATCTCTCCTTCTTTTCTCATCAATTCAACAGGGATAGGTTTATATGGTTAGGGAGAGGGAGGTATTGTAGCAAGCTACAAATAGCATTGTGTCAGTGTGAACTACTATCAGTGTTCATTGTAGCAGGCAGTAGAGTATTTGAATGAAAAACTGTGTGTGTGTGTGTGTGTGTGCGTGTGCGCGTGTGTGCGTGTCTGTTTGTTCTCTCTCTTATGTGTGCAACTGTAGGAGGAATGTTCACCCACCATTGCTTTAGCTGACAGGAACCAGTATGGTGACAAATGCTTTGTGGTTCTCAAATACTATGCTGTGTCAAGAATCAGTTGTATGTGTAATTGTTACCCCTCTCTCACTCTCATTTGGGATTGTAAATAGATCCTTTTTTGAGAGGAAAGTGAAGGGATGCTGTATCTTATCAGAGACAGGTAGTATGAGGGTTTGCTGTTTTGAATAAGCATAAAGGGTCGAAATGAAGGCATACAGTATCACCACCTGTATCATCACCATCCTGGTCACCACCTCTTCCATAGACTTCCTTCCGGCAAAAGGTTCTAGTCTATCAAGACCAAAACCTTGCACTACCTGAACAGTTTCTTCCCTGTGGCAGTGGGGCTCACAAACAAGCTTCCTGCCTCTCACTGACTTTGGGACTTCCACTCCCCCACCCCACCCCACCCCACCCCACTCTGTCACACACACACACACACACACACACACACACACACACACACACACACACACACACACACACACACACACACACACACACACACAATGCACTGACAGTGTAATTTATATTTATTTAAATTTATAGTGTACATGCCCCATACCCATTTCACAGCCTCTAGCCTCATTGCCTCTTGGCCTCACACAGCCTACATAATTTATTGTTTTATTTTGTTCATATTTTGCTTATATATATATATATATATTTGGCCAAGTATATTTGCACATACAGGAAATTGACTTGGTGAGGTTAGTGCATGGGACATAAAAAACAACTATATATATATATATATAGTTGTTTTTTATGTCCCATGCACTAACCTCACCAAGTCAATTTCCTGTATGTGCAAATATACTTGGCCAAATAAAAGAATTCTGATTCTGATTCTGATTCTGATACTGTATGTCTAGGGAGCTACTGAAGCGCACAGCTGCAAACCCAGTCTATATTTAACACAGTGAAACCCCTTTGCTTCAGTGAATCCTACGACACTTTTGGACATGGCTGCTGCCTGATGAATTATCAAGCATCCTCATACCTCCCTGCCCTACAAAGCAGTCCCTTTCATCTCTGACGCCTCTCCTCCGACGTTCTTTTATGAGTGGGAATTCACTATTTCTCAGCTGGCTGCCCTGTCTGTAGCCAAGATACATAGATGTTTAGCTCCAAATTCCTCTCAAAGAAGTAAAAGAACTGAAAGATTCAAAGATTTGTTGTTTTTACCCCCACTGATCTGTACACCATAAGTCATTGTTATTCTTATTGCCATAGGGCAATTGATGGTATTCTCAACAGAGTGCCTGACTGGCAGTGAAATTCCATATAGGTTACTGTGAGTGTTTAGTTACTACTGAAAGTATCATTCTTGTAATTAAATTAAGGACAATTAAAAGTAAGACGTAAAGAATATTTGAAACCAATGGAAATTATGGCCCTGTGACTAATATCATTAACTCTGAAATTTCTAATTGTAATGCCGTTACATTTCATGGTGTCATAACTCATAACTTGGTAATGTTGTTTTCAGTAATTAATTAATCATGATTTATCGCTGTGGTTCTGGGGCATCCTCCTGATTCAAAAGTTTGCATGAGCTCCGAGCAATGCAACATTCGCTCTCGTGGCAGAGCTGGCATTATTTTTCTGCGAAATTCATTTATTTCATTGGCTTCTAGGGGAAAAGCGCTCCTGTGCTGTTGACAGCGGATAGGCTATTTTCCCAGTCTGTTATTGTCTCATAGACTACCATTGGTGTTTTTTCTTACGCTCTATCCTCCACACTGATCCTACGACCATCCGGCTTGAGTGTCACACCATTGGTTACATGTATTGACTGTCTTGGGCGCTCTTCTCTCTGGTTGGTTTTGTATGAGGGCTGTGTGACCCACCCTGTTGTACCTGTCTCGCTGTGAGAGGCTGAGCGCCCTTCCTGCTATCCTCGCTACTCCCGCCCTATCATCCACTTCCAAGGAGGAACTAGTCGGTCGCGTGTGCTACTTGTATGCTGCAACCCGGCTGCTATGTGTGACTCCATTGCAGAACTTAGTTGAATTAGCGGACGGAGTAACAGAAAAAGGCTTGACTTCTGGAATAAAGTGAGCCCTTGAAAGAAAAAAGAGAGGAGTGCAGGGGTGGAAAGCGGCTTCGAAAGCGGAGCGTGGCAGTAAGGGGGGGGGGGGCTTTCTTTCCTATCTGATACAACGGGGCTGACGTAGAATATGGCGGAACATCACTCTGTTTCCGATAGCAAGCACAAAGCCTCCGCGAATATCGGACCGTCTTTCTCGGGAAATGGTCGGCCCAGTACCGCGGCAGCAGCAGGAGGCGTTGGCGGCGCTGGAGGTCTCTCCGGCGGACTGGCGCAGCCGGCGGGGTGGCAGTCGTTGCTGTCGTTCACTATACTCTTTCTGGCCTGGCTAGCTGGTTTCAGTTCCAGGCTCTTCGCTGTCATTCGCTTCGAGAGCATCATTCACGAGTTTGACCCTTGGTGAGTAAACATTGGCCTGCAGCAGCTTTGCGTTTTCACAACGTGAGCAACCAACAATGATTACTGTGCCGCGCAACTCGTAGAAGGACACAATGTATCGTTTTGGGGGGACATCAGAGCACAGCAATAATTATAAAATAACAAAGGGAAAAAAACAGCACTTTGTAGCACCCAAGAGTTTGATGTTGTGTAACAACGGTTCAGCGTTGTGCCTGTCAGATGGGGGGGCTAACGTCTTCATGTACTTAGTAGGACAATGGTGCGTGTGTGACACAGCGGATTGAACCCGGAAAGAATAAGCTATAGACACCGGAGAGTCGTCTAAAGAATTGACACTATAGGGTATTGTAATTGATGGAATCAGTGCCCGTGCTAGAGTTTATTTGTTACAAAGATATTGGGAGATATATTCGGAGAATGAAATATAGGCTAAGCATTTCGACTTCTGCATTGTCGATATCTGTAGGCAACCCCCCCCCCCCCCACCCCAGCTGCGACTCTCGAACAATGCTGGAGCAATGTGTGTCATCTGTGCATCCATTCAACAGCTAGTAACCTACTTTCTGATTGTGAATTATTGTTTTCTTATTTTCTGGGTACAATTCTTCAAGTCCTATGACATGTTTGGACTTTGCAGATAATTAGAGTAGCTACATGAACAAGTAGCCTCGATTGATAAAGTCATCTGGGTTTGTAGACCTTTCACCATTACCTACCAGTTTGTTTTTGAAAAATATTTCATGAGTTTTACAAGTCCTACTGGTTTGACAGGAGTAACCCCAGACACAACACCCCTCTATCTTCTATCCCACGGAGTGTGTGACAGCTGACATTTGCTGCAAGATGAATGGGGAAAACACTGCATGCTCTTTATTGGAGAGAAAATGACTTTGCCTGTGCCTTTGTAACAGGCGTTGATTAGAACAGGATTTGTGTCCACATGAGTGTGTCGTAGCCTATTTGTGTTTCTGCCTAAGAGTCCTAGCAGGAATCTATTGCCACATTTATGCTCATCTTGCATCATTGTTTACACAATGTTTTTATGCCCACCATGGATTAAACAGTGATGTGTCGTATTGGCCTTTGATGCAAGTTGTGTGGTCTGAATAAGAGAGTAACGGTGAGGCGGCCTACTCTACCTCCAGAGGTGGAGAAGCCAACCCTCTGAAATCCTCCTAACGTCTGTATTCTCCTTGTCACACCTGTGATTCTATGGGTAGCTGAACAGGTTCATATTGTATTCATTTAGACTCCTAGACCCCTATCTTCTGTTCTGTTTCACCAAGTGGAATATAGTGAGTGTCGTGTTTCCTTCTGGTAAGGTTAGAGAGCAAAGAAACTAATTTATAAGGCGGTGCGGGAAGTTGAAAGCCAGTGAACCTACTGCTGTAATATGTGAGTGAGTCGCTTCACCTTTGATGGTTTGTCCTTAGTTTGTTCTTGTAGCTGCTTTCTGAGTCGCTCATCTCCAAGGCGGAGAGCAGCAGAGACGATGGCAAAGCGAGTCAACGCGCCGTACGTACTTCCCTGTTTTTGTGCTCTCTGATGTGCTCTTTGATCTGTGTAGTTGATATTCCTTCAGAGGGGGATGGAGGGAGCTATTCATTCTGACAGCGGTGTGTCGGGGGAAGTGACAGGGTGCTGCTAGTGGTGTGAATTGTGATTTGCACACTGGAAACTGGTGCATTTTGTTGCTGACTTTGGAAAGTAGCCTTACACCACCAGCAGAATAAGTCCAGCCTGATTGGATGGTGTATTTCTCTAAATTAGACCTGCGGAATGGATTAACTGTTGTGGCACATTATAAGTGGCTCAGCGAGGGGAAAGTGTTTGTTTGTTTGCTTGTTCTCCAATAGGCAGGTGTTAGCCCAGGTCTGAAGTGTTCTTATCTCTTTCTCTATCTGACAGGATTTTGTTTGTTTTTCCCTTGACGAACGCTTTGAGTGTTTTTAAATGAGAGGCACAAAGGTGAGTGCCTGAAAGGAATAAGAATAAGACCGGGCTTTTGCCTCGTGTCTGGTCAGGCAAACGATGAATCCAGCCTCAGTGTATGTTGGTAGGGTCAGTTGCACTGAGACACACAGCACTGCTTTCCTGGCTGAAACCAGATATATCAGCTCTGTGTACAGCAGGTGCACCTCCATTCAAGTTGAATCAGGAGGAGTGAGTGTCTGTACCAGTGCCATGGATGCCTGCCTGTTGAGTTTGATAAGTGACAACTCCATACCCCCCCCCCCCCCCCCCACCACCCACCCATCCCCTGCAGGAAAAGAAACCGCAGTCTCATTTCGGAGGTCATAAGGGACAAAGTGACAGGAATGAATCCAAGCCCATTCATTATCAGGGCCGCCACGGTCAGAAAATCCATCTTAGGGATAGCTCTGACCCCCCTGGGGGTTGTGATAGATGGGCTTTTATTTTTCACGTCACTTTCTCAGGCTAATGAACCGATGTCCCTCCTGCTAATTAAGGTGGTCGTTCATAGCCGATAAGCACAGTTTCCCACTGTGTAGATGGAAAAGCTTCAGGGGGTTGATATCCCCAGGCTCTGTTTGTGTCCCTGCCAGCGACGGTTTCACCAGGAAACCTTCCCCACCGCTGTGTGCTGCTCCCTCTCAGACCTGAAGAGCCCCTTTATACAGGTTACATAATGTTCAACTGACGTTTGATTACGTAATAGGCGAGAAATAATGCCTTTTAAGCTACTATCTGAGGATTGAGAGGTTGATGCTGTTATGTGGGGTTAAGCCCCGTATCTGGGGGTTTAATGCTTGTTCACAGAGAAGGGTACTGCCGGAATGCGGTTGAAAAAAACGCCCTGTGCTTCTCAGTTAAGGGAAATCGCAGAGAGTGTCTGTGGGCGGCCATCACAGTTTATCTAGTGCCGAATCTCTCTTGACTGTGAACTTGGCAGAATCCGGCGTCCCTCTCTAGTGCTGTGAACTTGGCCTTCATCAGATGCCCCCCCTCTCTCTCTCCATCCTATTTCTCTTTCCTCTGTGAATAAATGGTGCGATCTCTGTTGACTTCACAGAGCTGTGTACAGCGTAAGATCGTGACCTGCCATGTCAGTGCTGGAGGGGAGACTAACCCTGTTGGTAGGCCTAGACTATTAGGGTGGACAGATGGTGGTGATGAAACAGCAGTGTAATAAGCTCTCAGGCTCTGATCTGAGCAGGATCATGTCGGCATAAGTCTGTTCCTTATGCTTGTCATATTCGATGCTTTCGGAAAGCAAATCAAACCTACGGTACCGTAAAGGTAACAGGAGGTGGTGCGCTTGTTTTTTCCTGTGGGTTGGTGCTGTGAAACCACTGCAGAGTTAGGATACTGACTGTGACATTTGGGTTGAGTGTGAATTCTTCTTGAGCTGCAATAATTGAACAATATTACTGTGCAACAAATACACCACAAAGTATTCTGTCTCTCTCTCTCTCTCTCTCTCTCTATGGGTCGTTATCGATTTAGCATTATGAATAAGCAAAGACCTCAGGTCTCGAGTGTCCCCGGAGCTGTTGGCTTTATCAGTACAGACACAAATAGAGCACAAAATACACTATCAGACTTCTGCCCTCTTCTGCTTTTCTTCCCTGAAGTCACTGCTCTTTCAGTCTCTCCCTTTCTTCCCCCCCTCCCCCCAAACCCTCTCAGTCTGTTGGAAATTTCCTTTGCCCTCTCCAAAACAGGCCATTTTCAGTGACTAATCAGGTGCTGCAAGCTGAATACACATTTGGATAGAGTTGCTAAAACACAAACACACACACACACACACACAGAATACTACTTTATTAATCCTCTCTTTTCCCTCACCCCTCTTTTTCCCCTGTATTTTCCCCTGTTGGGTCTAATTGGGTCTCCTCTTGACGTATTTTCTCGTGTGTGTGTGTGTGTGTGTGTGTGTGTGTGTGTGTGTGTGTGTGTGTGTGTAACCTACATCAAAGGGAGAAAATTAGCACTACTTAGTCCTGAACTCTTCATTGAGTGGAGTCAGCCTCCTCTATTCAGTCACTAAGGATGTGGGCTGCTTTTATTACTGAATCTGAAGAGCAGCATTAAGTAACTCTCCGCTCTATAGCTTCTCAGAGAGGAGATCCTCATACCTGTGTGTGTGTGTGTGTGTGTCACACTGGGTTTTAGGCATAGTGGTGAGGATGGTATGAATGAGTCAATAGGTGAGTTTGATTAGTGAACCATCATTACGATGATCAGCGATGCTTGGCTCTGGCTGATATGCTTCCCATCACCAGCCAGCTCAATTCCCCTGTATTCCCAGGATTCCCACAACCAGCCTGCTTGTTCCTCCCAAATTCCCATTAGCAGCCTGCCATAGTAGTTCTCCCAGTATTCCCATTAAAGCTGTGCCCATTTTCCCAAGTCAGTTGAGAAAGAGTCTTCATTTCCCAGTGCTCTGCTTTATGTCTCAGCCGGTGCTCTGACAGTGTATGGTACTTCCAGCAACACTATGTCTGGAGTCTGATAGCTACAGCTGTTCCCTCCCCATGGCTCCTCTTTCTGCAGTAACACCTCCCCCCCCCCCCACCCCCCCACACCCGGAGGAGAACCCCCTCACCCTGTATCTGTGAATGGACGTCCTTTCCTGAAAGAAATCGCTGATCCGACATGACTTGACTGGTGAAAGCAATGCAGCGGAAAGCTCACCTTGACCAACCCAAGCACGTCACGTCGGTGATTACTTCAAGGCAGGAAGGGAGGACGCACTTTTGATGTATTTTACATCAAGCCCGAGTCCTGACGCGCTGACGAAGGCTCCGCTCCTCGCCTCGCGTGCTTGTTTTTCCCCAGGGTCTTGGTTTTCCAGGACGCAGCAGTGTGAGGGTACGGTGTTTGGCAGCAGTGTGAGGGTATGGTGTTTGGCAGCAGTGTGAGGGTACGGTGTTTGGCAGCAGTGTGAGGGTACGGTGTTTGGCAGCAGTGTGAGGGTACGGTGTTTGGCAGCAGTGTGAGGGTACGGTGTTTGGCAGCAGTGTGAGGGTACGGTGTTTGGCAGCAGTGTGAGGGTACGGTGTTTGGCTTCACGAGACCCGTTCTCAGCATGTCTAATCACTATCATTAAACGCTGTTGCTGCTGAGTGCTGCCCAAGGTCCATCTACTGTTGAGATTATGGCTTAACTCTCTCTCTCTTCTCTGTTTCTCACTCACTCGTTCTACTCACTCCACGGGGTGTTGAGCAGTGATTGCTGTGTCATGCGGTGATATTGTTGGTAGATTGTAGCTTACGGTGGGTTCTTGGGGTTTTCAGTGGCGTTGGCTGCTTTGAGTATGCTGCACATATGGACCACAGACGTTCTTACCGCCGCCTTTATAAGCAAAACTGTTTGACAGAAGAAATTGACGACTACAACCCCCCCCCAGTCAGTGTGCGAGGGCCAAATCCAGGCTGTCGCAGTAATGCTGCCCCTCATTAGAATAGCCTACTTTAGCCCTCAACAGCCACTGCTTCGTCAAGTCACAACAGACATGACAGACATGACAGACATGACAGACAAGTCATGGGGAATTGTGAATGGGGTCTCACCATAGAGGTTAGGGAAGGTGAGACTCTCTTGGGGACTCTCTCTTGGTCTACTAATGACTAATGTGGCTACATTTGTAACTGCCACAATATTACAGTGTCTTGTGTGAAATTGTAACAATGCACCGTATCATATGTTGAATGGTAGGTTACCCCATGTCTATCCGCATACAATGAGATGAATATTAGTTATTTTCTGTTCTCTCCATGAAGTGGAGAGGATTTGTCATCGTTAATTTGAGGAGTAAACAGATGTAGCCTAGTAAAATATTATTTCCTGCTGTCGGACACCCTCGATGCTCTTCTCTCAATGTTATGTAAACCAGACCTGGTCTGTCTAATCTCTCCATTTTAATTATCTGCCCCTGAATCTCCGATTTTATTCTGCGTAGTTACACGCACACTCACTCTCTCACTCCATTTGGCAAGGCAAACAGAGGGCTTTTTGTGTGGATTGGGAATATGACAGCTGTCGTGTTTCCATTGGTTTGATATCTCTGTGAGGTGGCAAACATTAACAAGCAGTGATTTCTCAGTATTATCTCTCTCTCAGAGACTTTTGCTCAAACTTTGCACCAAAGAAAAGTTATTGTCCTAATTAAAGTATAACAAAGAGAACATTAGCATAAAAGCCTTGCCTTTCCCTGGGCAAGATTCATCTTTTTGATGTCAACAAACAAGACTTACTGGAATAGTGATAAATATTTATCAGGATTACATATTTGTCCCACTTTGATAATTTCCCCAAAAAGAAAGAAAGCTTGTTTACTTTTTTTAATATCAATTACACAATAAGTGTCTTCCTTGTGTATCTGTAATGAAATGTAATGTTTAATTAGAAGGCAACCGTTCTTATGTTTTGCCCTGCCTGCACAGTGCTGCTTAGCATTCATTGGCCATTTATATGTGCCTGCCAATTAGAAAGGCCGAAAGTTATTCTGCTAGCGTCCCTTTGATGTTCTCATGCCAGGAGAGACCAGCCCCCGCCTGCCCTCCTTTGGATAACACTACCCGACGCTCCTCAAGGTTAATCAGGCTTTTTATGTTAGATTGAATCTGCTGGACATTAACATACTGGTACAGACCATCAGTGAACGCTACAGTGTTGCTTTTCCTCTCTGCTGAGATAAATAACTTCAAGTTGTTTTATTCATGTGAGTGATCGATTCTGAGAGGGCTTAGAAGCTGTAGCCTTGTTATTGATAGTCTGAGGCTTTGTGGAGCTTGTCATGTCCTTGTACATGGAGAATAATTTTTTTTTTTTTATTGAAAACATTTTTTTTTTTCCTGGACTAGGTTTAATCTGTGTCCGGGGAACCATCCCTACCTCTGTACAAATAGGGTCCATTATAGGTGCTATGGGCTAGGCAGGCTAATCCACTACAGCCAGTCTGGCTGACCTTGTGGGGTCTTCAGCAAGGCAAGGCAAAGCAAGGCAAGGCAAAGCAAAGCAAGGCAAGGCAAAGCAAGGCAAGTTCATTTATATAGCACATTTCATACACAGAGGCAATTCAAAGTGCACTTTTCCAAATCAAAGTGCTTCTCATGTTCCTCTCCATAAGGAAAAGTAGTGAACCTCTGGGCATTAATACTGATTCCTCTGCGGAAATGTGGATCTGTGTAGTAGCCTATTGCCTTGATCCTGCAGTCCCGACCTGTCCCGTCCCCTCTGTATTTGTTATGTAGGCTTTATTTATTTAATGTACGTGGATGCATACGGCAGCAGTCATTTCATAACCCATAACTCCCTGCCATATATTATTCAGTCATTTTACCTCGCCTTTTCTGCTGAGTCGCCCCTGCCAACAGAGACAGCCATGCTGCTCCTGCTTATGCTGCGGGATGTTTATGGTCCAGGTAAGAAGAGGAAACACTTAGTTTAGCCTCGGCCACATAAACACACATTGGACCGTACAGTTAACAGCCATGACAGCCGAGCTTCCCCTCGCTCATCCATATCGTTAATAGCCCAGATCTGATAGTTGGGGCTGGAGATCAGGAGGCTGGTGGTCCTCTGGTGGTTCACCTCCCCGTCCCCAGGCCAGGACTGCACCGGTGGAGGTGGAGCAGCTTCATCACTCAGTGGATGACGTCAATTGTTAGCTTCTGAGGCACAAACTCCCTCATTTGAAGCACTGTAGCTTCAAAGTGCTTTAGTTTAGTTCATTTTTGTGTGTGTTTTAGACATACAAGTCTCAGTTCAATTTGTCGAGTGTAGTGCCGACATTTGTCTTTTGAGTTCTACAGTCTCACTAAGTCAGACTCTTCATTTAATGATGATGGAAGTGGCGCTGGAAGGCATCCGCAGAGTTGTACCCGGGCCACTGATTCTAGCAACGAACAGAGAGGAGTTGAGTAGGTGGAGGCAGGGATGTAGAAATGATAATTATGCTGCTGTGTCTGTGTAGGGCAGCCCAGAGTGAACTGTCAACACCACTGACTAAAGCAATGTCCTTCATGTCACCCCATGTTACAAATGTTTTGGTTGTTTCTTGTGTTCTGTTGTGTTTCCGTCCCTCTACCCATCTCCACCCTTCTCAGGCATCTTCTGGCAATCAATATGGTTCAGCTGCACCTCATTCCTCATCACCTCCATAGCCAGTCAGAGGACGGCCCCGTCGTATTTAAACCCTGCATTTCCTCCCCTCATGAGATCCTTTTGTTTCTGTCTGTCTGTTCAGAGTGCGTGTGTGTGTAAATTAATTGTGACAATTCTCTGTTCAGACCTCATTCCTCAATTCCATAATTCATCCGTTGTATTTTCATTCCGGTTACAGGAGAGAAGTGGTATAGGGGAGAGCAGCCCGTGGGTATACATTTCTGCACGTAGATTGCTCTTGTCTGTATACACTAGTTAGTTGGGGGCAGGTGCCATCTGTTGTGTTTTGGGCTCGACTATGCCTCAGTTAATCTTAGTTTAGGGACTACCTTATTTTTGGTTCTTTCTTTGGGAACAATTCCCCCCCCCCCCCCCCCCCTCTCCTTAGTCTTGGTACAATAAATCATCATTACACTGTTCACCTTGTCATTGTTTTTCCCTGTTCTCACTCCCTGGTAACTGTCTGCGTGTGTCCTATGTTTACGTGCCTCACCCATCCCCTAGACCTGGGCCGGGGTGCACACCACCACAACCTTTCACTGTTAGATGCCCTGTAGGGAGGGAAGGAAGGAAGGAAGGAAGGAAGGAAGGAAGGATGGATGGATGGATGGATGAAGAGAGCAGCTGGTGGAGGAGGTGAAGAAGCACCTCATTAAATAGTCATAGTCATTGCAGTTTGATCTCAGATGAGACAGAGGACAACATGGCACTGCTGACCGCCCTCTCAAGAGTCAGAGAGAGTTGAAAGAGAGGGGAAGAGACTTTTTTCCAGAACCTCCTCTGACCTGACCTTTACCTACCCTCGCCATCGACTCCCTCATGTCTCCCCCACGGCACACACATGCCAGTGGCCTCTCAGAGGTCCACACAGATCAGCTCTGCTTTCTGCCCCAAGGCTTTCTTACTTGAATGTAACTATTCCATCACAACCTCTTGTGGTGCATATTTGATGGCGTTTTGTGCAGCGGAAGGGGAAAAGGGGTCTCAGAGCTACTGGTCTGTTTTCCTCATCTACTCTTCAGGCCTCTGGGCTCAAGAACAAGACTTGTTCGAGTTGGAGAGACGGACCGACCAAACAGAACTGGATGTTCTGACGAAGAACCCCCCAATGATGAAGAAAGCACAGATCATTCCTTTTTTCTCTAACACTGGCACCACAAGCCTGCATAATGCTGTATTGGCCAGAGACTTCTCTCTGTCTGTCCCTATGCTTTCATTTCTTGCCCATGTGAAGAGAGAGGATTCAGTATGGAGGAAGGGCGATTCCGAGGTTATTTCAGAATTCATCGATGTTTGTTATCAGTGGCTCAACACCCTGGGGGGTTGGGGGGGCTGATTATAATTATGGTCCTTTTTTGTTGCCTCAGAGGATGAGAACGGAAAGTTTTAGCCTCAATTTAAGTCTCACATTTCTCAATCTGATGTGTTTGCTGTGGAAAAGCAAGGCAGAATTGAGAAGTAAGTGCTTGTGCCTAAACCTACCCGTGGGTCGTGTTTTTTAATAAGCTCGGTGCAGGCTCCTCATTATGTCCCTGCTCGCCTGCACTGTGCTGCGATGCTCCCCGCCTGGCTCCTCCTGCTTACCCGGAATATAGGATTTGGGGGGGCGGGGGGAATTTGATGAGACTTCATCAGATTTAATAAACGTTTTGTGTAGCTGCGTTTTTGCTCTCCCCCCTGGGCCTTAAAAACGGCTTAGTCTCCCTGGCTGGCTGGCTGGCTGGCTGGCTGGCTGGCTGGCTGGCTGGCTGGCTGGCTGGCTGGCTGGCTGGCTGGCTGGCTGGCTGGCTGTGAGCTGACGCATCTCCAACCATTCTCTCCCCCTCCCAGGGCATTGTGGGAGATTACAGACCTGGTGGGTTTGCGCCGTCACTCATCATCTGGCTATTCTAATTTCTTTTCTTTCTTTTTTTTTTTTTTTTCATTTTTTTTTTTTTCATTTGGCTGCCAGCGAGTTCAGCTATAGCTAGCTCTGGAGTTTGGTATTGAGATTAATTTATGGATAAGCGGTTAAGTTTGTCTATTTACCAACACATGCAAACCCTCTCCCCTCTCATTTAACATATTCTAAAAGGCATCTGTCCTCTCCTGTTCCTGTTTGTATGTGGATTACAGTGGTGACCACCCTCAACATCAGACATGGGGCAACCCTGCACCAACACTCTACACCCCCCCCCCCCGCCTCTCTCTACACCACTCCCCACCTCCTGTCCACTAACAAATGCCTCCTCAGTCTGCCACAAATCAATGAAACATTTTATGCAAAACGGAAAGCCTCCGCGTCTATATCTTCACGGAGTGTGAAATTGAGTTTTATTAAAAACGAGAGCGGAGAGTTTGGAGATGGCGCGAGCGATGACTGGAATGCCCGTTTCAGTGGTTACTAGAGAGGAAAGCGTTCAACTCCATTGCTTTCATGTTGACTGCCCCCAGCCCTGCATCCTGCTGCGACTGGCACAGTTGGTCCCCCACTCCCAGATGTACCGCAGATAACATCGATCATGTTCTACAGGGACGACTGCCCACTCTTATCTGGATGTTCCTCCCTCCAGCACGTTGTTGGTTCAGTAGTAAAATGTGTGTGTGTGTGTGTGTGTTGCTTGCTTCCGGAGCCTTCTCTTACAGCGTACAGCTCATAGCTGGGAAACAAGACACCTTGTCTTTTGTCCTTTTGTTCTCTTTTGTCCCACGTATGTTTGCGTGTCTGTGCGCTGTTTGCACATGCATATGCATGTGCTGTGTCTGTGTGGGCTGTGTGTCTGCATGAGAGTCCGTCCTCAGTAATTCTAGTAGCGTGTTGTTGCATTCGGAGGTGTGTGGGAGCTTATTGACGGTGCCAAGGGAACATTGGACTCAGCTGGTGCTGCGCTGTCTGTATGCACCGTGTGAGCTGAGCACCACCAGCACACAAACAGAGAGACGGGATGAGAAAATGAGAGAGGATGAGACAGAGAAGCACGAGGCAGAAAGGTAGCATCTGGCAGACACGTCAGCCGCTGGTTTGGATCAGTGACGTGGGTGTGGGCTGTGGGCGTGGGTGTGGGTGTGGGTGTGGGTGTGGGGTGTGGGTGTGGGTGAACACACCTCCTGTCATCTTTAAGAACTCTGTTTTTCCTGTTCCTGCTGTGAAACTCCCACACAGAGGGCTCTCTGAAACCAGCGGGTTGCCAGATATCCCTGTGGATCCTGCCATCTCTCCGCCCTGGGAAATGGACTATAATGTGAGGGATGGTCATTAAACCTGACTCTTGACGACTCAATATGTCAATGTTTTAATTGCATCTGTCCCTACTCAAATAAATTATTATTGTTATTGTTATTATTATTATTATTTTTATTGAAAAGTGTTATCCTACATATCCAGCTGAAGCGGACCTGTGCAGTACTGTATAGGTTTTTTCCATAGCTGCAGAGCTGATGGGCATAACTGCATGCATTAACACAACTTGCTCTTGTTGTACGATATGTCTCACTGAAACAGTGAGTGGATGCTCTGTGGAAATCAGCTCTACTGAGAAATCTCTGTGTGTTTCTTTTAAAAAATCTTGTTCCGACGTTTCATTACAAAAGAGAGCACGCATGCATGCAGGCACACACATACAGAAGCAACCCATATGTTGCAGTGCCTCACATAGATTTCCATTTCATGTGCTTTGTGGCTGTGTATCAGAAGGACATTTTCAATTGAGCCTTTCCCGAGCTCAGTGAAAGAGAGGAACTTATATCACCGTCTCTGCTGCTCAATGATATTGTCGGAATGGCGGACGTGTTCAATGGAGAGACTGTCATTGTCTGGTGCTGTCTAGCCTCAGTAAGGTTATTCATCATGACACCATGTATCTCAAGTGGCTGTTTTACAGAGAGAGGTTTAGAGAAGTGTGCAGTAGGTAGAAGAGGAGGAGGGGGGGGAGGAGAGGAGAAAGTGAGAGCTCTCTGTAATGGCTAGTTTTTCCATTTTCCCACTTCCTCCTTACCCCATGGAATAGGTTGCAGAGAGGTTGTCAGAAGGTTAGAAGAGGAGACTCTAGAGACCAGTACAGGCTGCAGACTTGACTGTTGGCTGGACCTCTCCTGTCCTTCCACTTTGTCCTCTGTCCAGTCCATCCCCATGTCACTTCTGTAGCGATGACTCACTGATTGATTCATTGATTGATCCTGGCAGACCTGTTGGCTAAGGCTAAAAAGTCAAACAGACCTTTTAGCCTAGCCTAGCCTCAGTCTAAATGTAGAGCTCCAGAGGCTGGCAGAGCTGTTAGTTGACGCTGATGGCAGAGATTCAGATTCATACCCTGTGCCCTGGCAGAGCCTCCCTCTCAGCCTGGCAGACTTGTGAAGCTTCAGATAGCTCAGAATTATAGAGGCCAGTTTGATGTCAGAGGCCTTTGATGAGGAATAGGAGACAGTGTTGTGAGAGCGGCAATTGAACAGTAACAGAGCAATATTTCTCTTTCAAACTCTTTCCTGGGTTTTTTTTATGTAACCATGTTTCCCCAAAACTCAAAAAGGATTCAAATATGTCTGTAGAAAGTGTTAGCTGTCATGTGATACCTTGAGTTTGAAGAAATCTCTTTTGGTTGTTGAGCTACAGAAAGTGAAGTGGATTTTACATCTGGTAACAGAATGACTAAATGGGTCCCCTACAGAAACGTGTGATTTATTGATGTAGTTAAAATAGGGAAATATACAATACACTGCCATTAACGTATTATTTTTATCAACTTATATATGATATAATTTGTGGTTTTCAGTGTCTTTTTTCTTCATTATACCAGATGAAAATAGCCTACACTTTCGACACCAAAAAACTGATTTAGAAAAAAAAATTGCAATATGTCATGCGCAGGCACGCACACAGAGACCCAATCTGCTCCTAGTTTGCCTCAGAGATGGCCTCTGCAAAATGAAAACGTTCTTTGTCAACAACTGACATGGGAAGGACCCTAGCAATCAGTCTTAAGGACGCCACACCATGTGTGTCAGTGCGCTCAGTTTAGTCAATACCGGAACATTAATGAGGTTTGATGTTTTTCTAAAGACTTTGTGGAAGATTGCTTAGCCGCTTTTCCATATGTTTGACCAGAAGTCAAAGTCTTTGCTCATCCATAGTGTGATGATAGAAGATGGTTGAGAAATGTATTTCTGACTCCATTTCCCCAAAATATAGACTCTTGAGCTTTTATTTGACACTCAATTTGGTATGCTCTGATAAATCTCCCATTTTGGTCCTCATGGGTCCTTTTACACGGAACTGCCCAGGGTGTTTAATATGTGATGGACTGGGAGTGTGTTGCTCGGACTGAGTGTGTGACTAAACTGGTAACTCATTCTTCTACTGAGAGAGTGTACATTTTGATTTATTAAATCAATGAAACGTGTGTCTGTGAAATAAAGACAAGACTAATAATGAATCTTATTTCAAACGTGCTTTGTTGAATTGTCTGTCAATTCTGTTAGAGCTGTTAAATGTCTGGCAGCTGTAGGGTGTCCCATTCCGTTTACAGAACAGTTGAAATACTAAAGCACAGTTTGGAAGTACAATAATTGCTAGAACGAACATCATTTCTGGAACATCAGTTTGTGGATTAATCTGTAACTACTTCACTCTGATATTGAACATGATCCAAGTCATTAAGCATACTGCATTATGAGAGCAGATTACACACACACACACACACACACACACACACTCTCCAACGCTATCGTTGTTTTTCTCTGGTTTGTTTCTCTCGTTATCATGTCCCAATTAAGCAGCCATTGTTTTTGCATGTTTGAATGCTGTCGGCTGGCCAACAGCCTCCACCTGGCAGCTGATTGCTTTGGCGCTGGACCATATTGATGTTCAGGATACCTGCTGCCTTCAGGACGGGGGATTTAAGAGTGTTTTTCTTCAGCTTACAGATGGGCACCTTCGCACGGCTGGTAGCTTTGTGAGATGTACAGTAGTAATGTTGCTGCAGTCTTGTATAATTAACTTTTCTTCTCTCTCCTGTCTTGCAGGTTCAATTACAGATCGACACATCATCTCACCACCAATGGGTTCTATGAGTTCCTCAACTGGTTCGATGAGAGGGCCTGGTACCCTCTGGGCAGGATAGTGGGGGGCACGGTGAGTGGAACTACAGATGGAAAGTGTGTGTGCTTGCGTGCGTGTTCATGTGTGTGTCTGTGTCCTTATGCCCTCACGACTGTACATCTATCTCTTGTACTCTGTGCTGCTTGTCACCAGTATGTACACACACACACACACACACACACACACTATGGCTGACTAGTTTAACTGCTCCTTTGGGAAGTAGGGGCACTTTAAGCTGTAAAGTACTGGGGAGGGTATTGGAGACTGACGGGGCGTAGGTATAAATCATCATCACAAAGGACAAGAGATGAGGGTCACTTTACCGGACAATTACACCTGTGCTCATCTTGGTAGTACTGCAAACGAAACACTAGATCCCTCTAAACACAGTACACACATCCTGAGAGAAACACACACACACACACACACACACACACACACACACAAACAACTCTTCACTCCGATGCATCTCTCAGCACTCGCAAAAATACCTGTACCATGTCAACCTTGTTGTTAAGGGTAATTTTAATGTTCTGTACTGTAGATACTACTAGCATTAAGAGAAGTATGCGGTGTTGAAGTGTGGTTATTTCTCTGAGCAGGTCTGGGCATTGTTGATAGACAGTGGTTAACGAGGGACATAATTATCTAACTTAATCCTGAGTGGTTTTAAGCGGAGGTAGTTATCTGTGAACTCAATACGACTTAATACAATTGCGTCGATTACTCTTCTACTGTGTCACGCCAGTATGCCTGGCCAATGCTGTGATTAATCCCAGGTTGGTGGTCAATGACAGCCGCTGTAGCCTTCATAATCAGGTATTGATCTAGTAGTTAATAGTCATCGACTGACCCTGTGTTCCTCTGCTTTCTCCCTGTCCTGTAGGTTTACCCAGGCCTGATGGTCACGGCTGGCCTCATCCACTATGTCCTCAACATGCTCCACATCACAGTGCACATCCGTGACGTGTGCGTGTTCCTGGCGCCCGTCTTCAGCGGCCTCACCTCCATCTCCACCTTCCTGCTGACCAAGGAGCTGTGGAACCAGGGGGCGGGCCTCCTGGCGGCCTGCTTCATCGCCATCGTCCCCGGGTACATCTCCCGCTCCGTGGCGGGCTCCTTCGACAACGAGGGCATCGCCATCTTTGCCCTGCAGTTCACCTACTACCTCTGGGTCAGTCCCCCCCCCCGCGCCCACCTCGGCACACACACACACACACACACACGCACACGCACACGCACACATGTGTCAACCACCAACTTCCCACACCCACCCAATACAATACACCCCCAGTACATCTCCTGAGAGACCTTCGGCATGCTATTTATCTCTTAATTAACTGTTATTCTGATTTGAACACAAACTTATTTCGAACGACACCAGGTGTTTTGGTTAGCGGCAGAGATTTGACAAATCTGTAATTTGACACAACAGTAATTAAAGTAAAGTAATTGAATTTCAGCTGGCCAGGTCGGCGAGGCCCGTTTTTGAGTAGACGAATCCCCCAAGGTCCCCCAGACTTGAGCTCTGGCTAGAGAGTAAACAAACCAGCTCTCTCATTAGCCCCAGCTGGACGTGTAACCGTGGAAACAGACCCAAGCGTACATGGCTTTTTTTTTCTTCTTTTTTTCCCCCCCTTTATGTTTACTCATTTATTCCGTGGCATGTCTCATTGACTCGGGCGTCACATTCATTCGAATGGAGCCAGTCTCAGCTGCAGTCAGACTTGTTTTAAGTCAAGTCTCATCAGCCATGTTTGAATAAGCCTCATCTCCAGGAAGGTAACGATCTCGAGGAAGTTGCGAGGGTCATTAAGGAAAAGGAGTATTGAATAATTTACTCGGATGTTAAGCATTCAGCTGCGCTCTTCTCTTTTGTTAGACTTAATGAACTATTTTAAGAGGCTGGTTTGATGATGTGGGGTTTTTTATTTTATTTATTTTTTTATTTATTTTTTTAACCCTCTCACACTCCCAGGTGAAGTCTGTGAAGACGGGCTCAGTCTTCTGGACCATTGGCTGCTGTCTCTCCTACTTCTACATGGTGAGTGAAAACACACACACACACACACACAGACAGACAGACGCACACAGACACTCTAAAGTTATCTTCATAAAGACCCCTTTGAACACTATCTGAGAGCTCTTTGACATTCAAAGATCATTCTACCATAGCCCACAATGGACCTTGGAGATGATGTTACTGTCATGGAGCTTTCAGGAAACTCCCCAGAGGCTACAATCAGCAACCAGCCCTCACTGCCACAAAAGGCTTAGCCACGTTATGGTCATTAAACTGTTATTGAACATCAGTCAAGGAGATGAATGAACATGTAAATAGCAGATTGTTGTAGATGTCATACTTCACCGCTGCTGCCTGTGTGGGATATACACCGGATGACAGAGCAGCAAGGTACGATAGGCTGAGAGGCTGACAATGAACACAATAGCCTCTGATGAGATGTGTTTGTGAAAGCTAGCAACGTGTGTGTGTGTGTGTGTGTGTGTGTGGGGAGGGCGGCTGAGTGGCACTCCAGAGCTGTAACTGGTAATTGTCTCCCCCTGCTCAGGTGGTGGAAGTGTGGCCTTGCCCTCTCAGAGAGGCTCGCATGTCATTACGGAAATGTGTAAAGTCAATAAAATAAACACAAACAAACAGCGTGATCCATCATGGTCCTGCCTGCAGGGGCCCCGGGAGAAGGGAGTCATAGTAATGAGTAGGAATGTGTTTTAAAACCAATGAGATGCCCTCGGGGAAGATGCAAATCCAATTTAGATGATAGGCGCCAAACCTGTGTGTGCGTGAACGTGAATGTGTGTCTCAGAAGGGAGGCAACAAACTCCACATACATACAGTAGCAGTACTAGTTGAGGTCCAACATATCCTTTGTGGTGGGCAGTTGTACTGCATCAAACTGTGGACTCTGGACACCCTGTTTGTGTGTGTGTGTGTTAGTTTTATGGAAACAGCATGGGTGCTACGTTTGGGTAACTGTGTGTGTTGTTTGTATTTCACAGGTGTCAGCATGGGGAGGCTACGTCTTCATCATCAACCTGATTCCTCTCCATGTCTTTGTTCTGCTGCTCATGCAGCGCTTCAGCAAGAGAGTGTACATCGGTAAGCATGTAGGACACACACACACACACACACACACACACACACACACACACACACACACACGCCTCACTTCCTCCCCTGTAGGATCCACACACATTTTCTCCTGATATAATGCTACACATACCCTGTCCTCTCTGTCCTACCCCCCCCCCCCCCGCCCACACACACACACACACACACCAATTCATACTCTACCTCCAATGCCCTACAGATACTCTACCACAGATTTGGATTGGATTTGTTTGTTAGTTTCCATGAGTTGCTTCTTTTTTTTCCGCTTTCTTTTTTTGTCGCGCCTCGTTATGCATCTGAGTGTGCATGCATACATAGCCTACATACTTCTGCTGAGCTGGCTGTTCAGTTGGACTCATTAGCAGAGAGGCTAGAGGCGAGCTCAGCCTCCGTGTCTCCTTTGATAGCCTGACTGCCTAGCCCGGCTCTTACTGCAGCGTTCACAAAGAGACACCGACACCGGCCTGGCCTGTGAACAAACACTCTCTCAGACAGACCCACCGACCGACCGACTGACAGACCCACTGACATCTCCCCTGGCTCAGTGAAGTCGTTCACTTCACACTCTCTCTCACTCACACACTCTCACTCACACACTCTCACTCTCACACACACACACACACACACACACACACACACACACACACACACACACACACAGATGCACACTCCTCCCTTTCTCTCTCTCTCTCTCTCTCTCTCTCTCAAACACACACACACACACAGATGCACACTCCTCCCCCTCTCTCTCAACCCCCCCCCCCCACACACACACTCTCTCTCTCTTTCTCTCCCCCGCTGCAGTGGATCTGCCTGCCCAGTGGGGACCCACCAGTTCAGAGAAGATTGTGTTCTGTAATGGCAGATTTATTCTACTTACTTACACAATGGAGCGCTTCTCAGAGACAGAGAATCAGATAAAGACCGGCTCTGGGTGGCTCACGTCATAGCCTCACAGGGCCCTGAATCCTATTACCAGCCAACACACACACACACACACACACATCCATTTTTATGCTCTCTCGGACTCCTAGAAACACAGGCAAACTGAGATTAATTGCATTAATTAGCGATTGAGGTAGAGTCCGTAATGAGGCTGATTTCAGGTTGAGATGAACTCTTCAGAGAGAGATTGAAGAGATGGATGTGAGAGACAGAGAGAGAGAGGTGGGGAAGAGATGGGGAAGGAGAGAGACGGGACATGTAGGAGAGGGAGACGAGGAGAGGGGGTGAGAGAGAGGTAGAGCGAGAGAGAGGGATGAAGAAGAGACGGGGAGGGAGAGCGTAGAGAGAGGAGAGAGTGGGAGGAAGTGAGACGTGGATCGAGGAAAGGGAGATGGAGACGGGAGATATGGAGAGAGAAATGCAGATGGGGGAGGAAGAGAGGCAGATGGCGTAGAGGAAAGAGAGATTGGAGGAATAGAGAAGACGGAGAGAGAGAGAGAGGGACTTTTAACTGCTGTGCATATGTGTGTTCAGGCCCGTCTTGATGGATTGTTAGTTTTTCCCCTCACCGTGGTTTAGCGAGTAAAATGAATAATTGACCATGGTGGTACTCTCTCCCTGAGAGCAGGCAGCCAAAGAGGGGGTGGGCCTGACGCCGAGGGAAGGAAGGAAGGAAGAAAGGGCTGCTGCAGTGCTAATTGAGTTAGGGATTTTATTAGCTCCTGAATTCCGTTCCGTTTCCACCAGGGGAGAGGGCACATACGGCTTGCTGATGGATGCCTGGTATCAGGCCTGTCCAACGCTGTTCCGCAAACCATCCACATTCCGGCTGGGGAACAGGTGCTCGGGCCTTTTTTTCCCCCCCCCGTTGATCATCAGTTAGAGAGCGGCGCGGCCTGGCGCGGCCCGGCGACACGGGCTAAATAATGAGATGGATTAGATTAGATGAAAGGTTTAGAGTTTTGCCAGGATTGCAGCAGGGAGGGCCTCATGGTTGTGTTAAGGTCTGTGGATGCGACTCTGCTGTAACAGCTGCATTCCCAGCCAACTCCATCGGTCTCGGGGCCTTGATGGCGTCTCACTGGGTGTGAGGCTGCAGCAGTGGGATGGAGAAGCTATGGATGGATGGAATCAACCCCCTGGGTAGGATTAGAAAAGTCTCTCTCTCTCTCTCTCTCTCTCCCCCTACTCTCTCTCTCTCTCTCTCTCCCCCTACTCTCTCTCTTTCTTTCTCTCCCCCTACTCTCTCTCTCTCTCTCTCTCTTTCTTTCTCTCCCCCTACTCTCTCTCTCTCTCTCTCTCTCTCTCTCTCTTTCTTTCTCTCCCCCTACTCTCTCTCTCTCTCTCTCTCTCTTTCTTTCTCTCCCCCTACTCTCTCTCTCTCTCTCTCTCTCTTTCTTTCTCTCCCCCTACTCTCTCTCTCTCTCTCTCTCTCTCTCTCTTTCTTTCTCTCCCCCTACTCTCTCTCTCTCTCTCTCTCTCTCTCTCTCTCTCTCTCTCTCTCCACCTCTCCCTACTCTCCTTACTCTCTAATATGCGGTCTGGAAGACAGGTCAGTTATGTACCTGCCAGTCTCCCTGAGGACCCCTGAGTGCTCGACTACTCACCTGCCAAGAACTCCTCAACCACTGTCCACTCTCCCAGCTCTCTTACACACACACACACACACACACCAGTAGTTGTTTCAAAGAGGACAGAGACCAGACAGAGAGGGGGGGGAGAGAGAGAGAGAGAGAGAGAGAGAGAGAGAGAGAGAGAGAGAGAGAGAGAGAGAGAGAGAGAGAGAGAGAGAGAGTGAGGGGGCAGAGGATGGGGGGGAACAAAGGAGGTGAATTGCACATTACTGCAGCAGGTGTGGGAATGAAACTTGTCTCATTTAGCTGTAATGGAATTGAAATACGGTGATGGCCTCAAATAGCCACAGCCACACTCTCAATCACCAGCGGCAATGCTCCCAATCACCAGAGCCTTCTCACACACACACACACACACACACACACACACACACACACACACACACACACTGCATTTTCATCAACAACCCCACCCCTCCTGCCTGTCATTGAATAGAGGCTTTTTAGTGTGCCTCCTCTCTCTCAGAGAGCTGCCATGATGACCTGTCAATCAAACAGGGACACTCTCCCAGGAGGGTCGGTGGGCTTAAGAGTATTTCAAGACAAATCAGTAGTTACATCATTACAATCATGGTCTGCTGAATGCATCAGGAAGGTAATTGTCTTTAAAATGAATTGATTTCCTCTTAATTCGCCGTCTCTCTGTGTATGGACTTTTTACAATTGTTTTGTTAATGAGCATCATCTCCCCCGGGTCTAACAACGAGAGAGAACTTGCGAGACAAATAATTCTACCTTTCATTTTGTGGTCAAAAGCACTCTTGTTTGACAATCATCATACGATTAAGGAGTTCTGGTTAAACATCACCTTGGGGGGGTTTGTTGTAAAGAGGCAGTTAGAACGCTTTAGATTCTTCCCTTATTTTCTGTTGCCAAGGAAATCCCCAGCCGTATGGATGTGTTTTGTATCTGATGTATAACTGTGTGAATTGTCAGTTTGATTTAAATTCAGGTCCTTCTCTTCATCTTCATGCGTTGGTCGGCTCCATTACTGTGTGCTCTGACAGGAACATTGCGGCCCAGTTTATCGATCACTTGTGTCCCGGTGGAGGCCCAGTTTCCCCTCTGCTGAGCGGGCCCGTCTCTGTCTCATTAGCCTCAGTCGGCTTTCCATTCTCTGCCTAGAAAGCGGATACATCAACTGCAAAATGTGGACCGGGATGAAGTGAAATACTTAAAAAGTTCTGAGGATATTGAGTTCCGAGTTGCTGTTCACACGAGTCTTAGGGTGTGTGTGTGTGTGTGTGTGTGTGTGCTGCTCATTGTTATGCCTTTGCTCACCCAGCCTCTCTCTCTGTCTACCCTCTCCACAGCTTACAGCACGTTCTACATTGTTGGATTGGTCCTGTCCATGCAAATCCCTTTTGTGGGCTTCCAGCCAATCAGGACAAGCGAGCACATGGCTGCAGCAGGTAAAGCCTCCGCTACAGTACAAATCAACCCCCTGAAGCTCTAGCACTTCTGTACACCTGGGGGGGATTGGACAGGTGTAAGCTGTGTGTGTGTGTGTGTGGGGACGACGACGACACACTTTCCATTTGACTTATCGGTGGGCAGATGGAACAAACTACCACATTGCTTTACACTTGTTCAATGTGTTGTGGTTGATCAGGGGAGGCTGGCGGAGGTAGAAATCAGGAGGACAGGCTCAGTGTAACGCACGGAATGAGGGAATGGTACAATGCATTACAAATGAGCCCGTCCTCTTGATATCTACCTCCACCGGCCTCCCCCGGGGGTTCGTTCAGGGACACATTCATTCAGGTGTTGTGGCTGCGACAAGAAACCCTGACCTTTAGCAGTGTGTAGCTGGTGGGCGCTCTGGGAGTATCGTGTTATCTCACCCACAGAGGGCTGATTAGAAAGAAAGAAAGAAAGAAATGTTGACCCTTGCTGTTGTACCTGTGCCAGGAGTGTTTGCGCTGCTCCAAGCCTATGCCTTCCTGCAGTACCTGAAGGACAGGCTCACCAAGCAGGAGTTCCAGACTCTCTTCTTCCTGGGGGTGTCGCTGGCGGCGGGGGCTGTCTTCCTCACCGTCATCTACCTGACCTATACAGGTTAGTCTACAGACCACCCAGCTTAACCTGTCATAGACCTCACTCCACGTGTGTGTGTGTGTGTGTGTGTGTGTGTGTGTGTGAGAGAGTCCACCAACCCAGGTCTGTTGTCGACACGACACTATCACTTACCTGACATGCACAACTGACCCTAAATCCATGGTATAGCCTGACCTTTGAACCTACGAAAAATCAAGTCTTTCCATCACCTTTCGCCGCTACTGTGCTGTTACCGACGGTAACCTTCATTAACATGTTGTGAGCGCTGTGTTGGCTTATTGTTGTGATTTGCGCCCATGTTCTCATTAAACATTCCTTGCCATGCCTTTGTAGGCAGCATAGCCTCCGAGAGCTCATTAGGACTTTCCCCTGTCACACACACACACAGAGCAAATCAGATGCATAATATAAATAAATTACATCAAATCGATGCATGAGGAAGAACACTGATTAGATTCGGTCCAGAAGAGTGTGTGTCTGTGTGTGTGTGTGTCTGTGTGTGTGTCTGTCTGTGTCTGTGTGTGTGTGTGTGTGTGTGTCTGTGTGTGTGTGTGTCTGTGTGTGTGTGTCTGTGTCTGTGTGTGTCTCTGTGTGTGTGTGTGCGTGCGTGCGTGTGTGCGAGCGCATTCATATGGGTGCTGCAACCTCATAAAGCTTCATTTTTTCCTTGGTTTGTTTTCTGTGTGTTTTAGGGCACATTGCTCCATGGAGCGGTCGGTTCTACTCACTGTGGGACACGGGGTACGTACAGCTCCGCTCCCGCTGCTTCACTCCAGCGCTGTTTGTTTATCCTGCTAAAACCTCCAGAACGAAGGCTCTCGTTAAAGGCCTTGACATGGGAAGAGAGTGCAGAGCATTTCTAGCAGGGAAATATGTGCAGTCAGTCGGGGCTTATCATAAATTCTTAAACAGATAATACTGGCCTGCGGGTCCTGGGTGCAGAGAGAGTTGTCAGAATGCGGAAGCAGGCTGTCTATCACAGAGTTGGGTGGGGGGGGGGGGATTTTTCTGCTGCAGTATGAGAGAGAGTTGGGGGGCGGGGGGGGGGGGGGGGTCATGCGAGGACCTCAAGAAAGCCGAACCGATGTGTGGAGTACGACTGCACTTAACCTCCGCAGACTAAACGAATGCATGTACGGGGTAAAGCTTAAGTGTCCCTGGATAGAAGGGAGTCCATCACATCACCCTAACCCCATTTGATAATGTGTCCATCCTCCACTCTCCCTCCAGATATGCTAAGATCCACATCCCCATCATAGCGTCTGTGTCAGAGCACCAGCCCACCACCTGGGTCTCCTTCTTCTTCGACCTCCACATCCTGGTCTGCACCTTCCCGGCGGGCCTCTGGTTCTGCATCAAGAACATCAACGACGAGCGCGTCTTCGGTGAGAGGAGATGCTAAGTGGGAGCCTCGGGACTCCTTATCCAACACCCTAACCGTGACCCTAACCGTAACCCTCACCTTAACCGTCTTCCATGCTCAGCTTGAAGGGTTTGATGAGAGGCACAGCGGCAGAGCGAACATGAACTCACACATTTAGACTTTTCCGTTTGGTAAGGAAGGATGGCAACTGATAGAGCAGCAGACAGAGCTCTGGAGAGACCGGTCTTTTTCTCTCTGTGTGTAGATACTCTTCTCTGTGTGGAGAGATTCTTAGTGAAGCTAAGGATGGATGGTATCAAAACCCCTGGGTAGGATTAGAGAAATCGCTCTTGCTCTTTCTCTCTCGCTCGTGCTCTCCCTCGCGCTCTCTCTCCCCCCCTCCCTCTCTCCCTCCCCCCCTCCCTCTCTCTCTCTCTCTCTCTCTCAGAGGTTAGATGTGACCAGTGCGTAGTACACGGTGCTCAGTACAGAGACTATCCTCACTAACTCAGCAGGTGAGAGTTGAGCTGCAGATCGAGGTCAGCGCACATGAGATCTCTCTCCAGCGACCGAGACAAAGCCGAGTTAGAGCAACCGCAACACCCCCAGAGCTGTGGGGGGGGAAAGACTCTTCTTCTTCTTCTTCTTCTTCTTCTTCTCCTCCTCTCTGTAGCCCTGAGCTACTGCTTTCTGGCCGTGGCTCTGCCCGCCAGGCCCTAGTCATCACGGCACAGACATGACGGGTTTGTTTGTGCGGCCTAATGGCAATTAGAGGCTTGTTGAACAGTCTAATGTTCATGTCACACACTAGGCAATTACAGAGGGCAGAGGGGTCTTTCTACATAACGAGACAGTGTCAGTGCCGGGTTTAATATCTCTAAAGGCTGTGTGAACTTGGCGTCCGTGTTTTTTAATTCCAGGGGTGTTCTGGGGGCGGGGGGGGCGGGCACGGGGCGATGCCTTTTAATTTGAGATGCTTGAATAGTGTTGTATGTCGCGTCAGCGTATGAACCCTGTCCTCTGCTGCCCCCCAGTGGCGCTCTACGCCATCAGCGCGGTGTACTTCGCCGGCGTGATGGTGCGGCTGATGCTGACCCTGACGCCCGTGGTGTGCATGCTGTCGGCCATCGCCTTCTCCAGCGTGTTCGAGCACTACCTGGGGGACGACATGAAGAGGGAGAGCCCCCCCGCGGA
>NC_139664.1:15497738-15517738 GCF_951799395.1 Argentina silus
AGATCGGCAACAAGGACATCAAGCTGAAGCACCTGGAGGAGGCGTTCACATCGGAGCACTGGCTGGTCAGGATCTACAAGGTGAAGAAGGAAGAGAACAGGGACCCTCTGGAACACAAGCCCCGGGTCACCAACACCACCAGGCAGAAGTACACCTCCAAAAAGGTAAAGGCACCATACAGCCCACTTCTCTCTGTCAGTCTCTCTCATTCCCTCTCCTGCTGTCCTGGGGTGAGATTCCTGAAGGCTTTGTAGCACTATGCTCCTTTTTAAATTCATTGTCTGCCATCATATCTACATACAAATGATCTTGGTACTGTGGCGGTTTTGGGAATCTCACCTCTGTGTCGTGGGGAACGCTGACGTACAGTGTGATGCTGCTCTTGGTGTTTCACTTTGCATCCATCTGACAGACAACATGTTCCGTTTTGTTTTCTCTCTACTTGCAGACTGCCAAGAGGAAGCGTGGACACGTGAAGAATAAACTTCTCCTCAAGAAAGGCAAGAAATTGAACAACAAGAAGTCGGTTTAAGCCGAAAACGAGGAGGAGCCGTGGGAGAGAGGAGAAGAAGAAACAACCATTCAAAACGCAACAAGCAAGTAATCCACCAATCAAGATGAGTAATGAACACCACCACCAGTGGTCTGGAGACCCCTGCCACCTGAACGTCTTTGCCTTGACGTCCAGGTCTGCGATCACCGCTGTGACGGGAGGCTCCGTGACCCCACCCACTGCCCTCTGTTAGGGTGGGGGTGAGGGTATCGGCTAGTCCGAGATCTCCATCGGTTTTAACCTGAGGAACTTTGACCTTTGACTCGCATTTATTTTGTACTTGAATGTTCTGATGAGACGGGAGAGCTGTCCTATACCAGGGCATAGCAGGGCAGGGAAAGGCAGTCAGTATGTTTCTGTGGTTATCAGTCTCTTAACACACACACACACACACACACACACACACACAATCTTTAACAAGAAAAAAAACAACACAAAGAACAAATTAGTAAAGCTAAGCGAACTTGGAAGCAGTCATGCAAAGACATTCCATATTTCATGGTGCAAACTTGTTACCTTTAAAAAAGATGAAGGAAAGAAAGAGGAGTTGTGATGAGGCGGATGGTAAATGTTATTAATAAGAGGTGTGGATGGTAAATGTTATTAATAAGAGGTGGATGGTAAATGTTATTAATAAGAGGTGGATGGTAAATGTTATTAATAAGAGGTGTGTATGGGTGCATGTTCAGACTTATTGCATTAGATTTACAGGATGTGGTATCTGTTTAGTTCCTGTTAGCCTTGTGTCGCTATAATTCAAATATGTACATATTTTGCATAAGTCACAAATATCTTCAAGGGGTACAGGATGGAACATTGTGATTTGGAATAAAGTCTATTTTGGACACAATGGATTATACGTTACCATAAACGTAACAACTTCCCGGAGAACAGAAAACACGACTTCACGATGCAGTAAATTACTGATCTTTTTAACCTGTTTCCTCATCAGCTGATGCACTTTAGCCACAGCCTCTCTCCTCTCAACTTCTTTTTAAAGGTAACAAGTATAACACATTTTCTGGTACATAAATAACCGATTCCAGTGAACTGTCTACGAGCTTTACGCCTCCTGAATTGTCCGCCGGAGAACACTGCGGTCCTCTGAGAGCAGGGATAGAGCTTGTTTTCAAAGGGGTTCAACTTAAACTACCACCCTGTGTCTCACTACTACTACTACTCTTAACCAGCCTGTCCCCTAAACGTTTATCAATCCCCCTTGTTCATTTTCTCTTTATGTCATATAGATCTTGACTTGTCTAATTTCACCTTACTCTGTGCGTGCACTGCTTTTATTTCTGTACGGGGGAGGGTTTGAGAAGAGAACCCTCACCAAGTCAATGCGGGTGGAGAGGAATTGTATTGGCCTTAACAGCTTACCACAGAAAACCATACCGAAGTATCCGAGCTCAGCTTAGGCAGAGACTTGTCTGTCTGTAGGGTATTTATTACATGAACCATGGAGGCTAACATAAAAGTTGCAGCGTCCTGTCATGAAATGCAAAAAAAATATTTTTTGTTTTTTTTTGTTTTTAAATCAAGGTTTATTCCATCAATTGTAATGAAATGGATGCTGGTGTGAGAATGAAAAATGCCTTTTTGAATAAAGAGGTTGAATTAAAGTGGTGTGTGTGTGTGTGTGTCAGTGTGTCATTCTTTACAATGTCATCCCATACTGCACATATTGTAGCCTTCATCAGGGATGAATCCAAAATATACATGTATTGTTAGATCCAGTAGGGGGCAGCACTCTCCTTATAGGTTTGCTGCATATATACTGTTGTGTGTCTACATTGGGATCATTGGGTTTCTATTCCAGAGGACACATTCTTGAGACAGGTTAGATCATTTCTCCCTTCATCCAGAAGCAAACCCCTAATCCCTTCACTCTAGATATTGGTGTTGATCTTATAGGATTGGATCGGTTTAAGCAAGATGGTAGTGGCTCCACGTTGACCTCTTGATAAGCTAGGTGAATTTCTTTTCATCTTTCTTTTAGTTTTTTTGTTACACCTATCCAATCCTCTCAGATCTATACGAGGGTCTCCAGGGCTGAAGGAGTAGGGGCTTGTCGTGGTTTTTAGAGAAGACCTAAATCTCCCCACATTCTCCCATCATCATTACGCAACAGATTCCATAGAACAGTCAAGAGTATGTGATCATCATACGATCTTTATTTAAACAAATACAGATCTTAAAACCCTATCCCCCCCCCCTACCCAATTTCTTAAGACTACCTTCTAAGTCAAGTGTTGCATAGGTTCTACACAGGTGGACAAGTGTTTGGTCAAAGCTCTGTGATGGTTACACTGCAGTGTCGTACTTCACACAAACATTCATACATCATTAAGGAAACTAAACAGATTGTATATTAACGTCAGGACAGCGGTAGAGGAGTTATACACTTACCAATCCTCATCTATACTATGACCTTCACACTTCCTTATCTTCCTGTCTAGAAAGTGTATAATAGTGCTTCTCTGATTAAATAAGGCAAGACAGGCAACGCTACGCATTCATTCAGGTTCTTCCCGTAATGGGATCCCAAAACAGTCCCAAAAAGAGTCAGCAAATTCTAAGCAAGTGAACGTCGTCGTTCCTACTCAGAATGAGGAAACTTGGACCAACGGCGTGGGTCGTTATTGGAGCTACAGTTACATGGCAAGCCTCTCCTTCTTCATTGTCACGGTAACACAGCTGCTAGGGGGCTAAAAGCCAAACTAGGATCAGGGGATTGAAACCAAGAGAATAGGTACATAGATACATTAGACCTAGATTACAAAGGCCAATACGTCAACTTAGGACCCAACAAAGTGATTTACAACTCATGTTATACAGAGACAATCAGATATTATTCTATGTGAGGAGGAACAGGGGTTTCGAGGAAATAATGTAAGCTGTTTATTCAAACTAGTTCTACTTCCAGTCAAGATTATCTCTGAATTGCAGCTGATCCTCCTGTCACATGGGATTTGTGTATCCTGGATACCGTAATGACTTGACAATGGTTTCGTTTACATAAAGACCTGGCGCCACACAGGAACGAGCCACAGCGCTGGCAAAGGCTACGTAATGCTACTGTAGTAGGGGAAATCTGCCTCTGTTCTTCCCCCATTCTGTCATCTAGGTTCCATGACCACTACAATATCTGTGTGTGTGTGTGTGTGTGTGTGTGTGTGTGTGTGTGTGTGTGTGTGTGTGTGTGTGTGTGTGTTGTATGTTCTTACCCATCCTGGTTGTATGAGGCCAGCACCACACTGGAGCTGGAGTAGGCGTTGCTGGTAACCCAGGTACAGTGTGTGTGTGTGTGTGTGTGTGTGTGTGTGTGTGTGTGTGTGTGTGTGTGTGTGTGTGTGTGTGTGTGTGTGTGTGTGTGTGTGTGTGTGTGTGTGTGTGTGTGTGTGTGTGTGTGTGTGTGTGTGTGTGTGTGTGTGTGTGTGTGTGTGTGTGTGTGTGTGTGTGTGTCAATACTGTGAGGGCTGGTGAGGAAATATTGTCCAAAGTATTAGGGACAATCACCTCTGACTACATTCTAATTGGCCAAAGGAGGATGTTCCTCTTTATACTGTACATACTGGAGCGTGTCATGGACAGTGTTACCATGGACATACATAGACATACATACATCATACAGCAGATGTGCAAAAAACCTCTGTGGCCAATAACATTGTACAGTACATGTGTATATATGTGCAAACCAGTGGAGCCTCCACCAGTGCAAACATATGAGAAATGAGGGGGGGTGGTAGTATTGTATTGTCTACTGGTTTTTGGATCTACTGTATAAACAAAATAAATACTAACTGTCCTACTAGAGTGAACCAACAGCACCAGGCCCCTCCTCTGTCCTGCCAACCTCTTCCATGTTTCCATCCAATCCGTCTCCGCAATAACAGCCGTCCTCTTCCTCCAGGATCATGTGGAGCGGGAGCAGGGTAGCTTCTGATAGCAGGAAGGCTCAGTGACCTCACTGCTTGACCGTGTCCGTTCTCCCCTGGTAGTCTTTGGCACCTCTCATTCTAGTTGAATGTCTGATGGACGTGGGCTGCTCTCTTCATCCGCCGCAATCCTCGTCTCCTCGTTACCTCTCCTCATCTCCTTGTCTCCTCTCTCTCCGCGGCTGGACAGCCTTCTGTTCGTGTTGCCGTGGCTTCCCCCTGAGCCAGGGCCGCTCTCTGTGACGGACAGCTGGCATCAGGCCTCCAAGGCTCCTCCTACTCATCAGTGAGTCTTCCACAAGGGGTTGTGATACACCCAGCCTTCACCCTGGATACCGGATGCATGGACACACACACACACACACACACACACACACACACACACACACACACACACACACACACACACACACACACACACAGAGGAGAGAGGAAAATAACAGTTTCAAAACTATTTCTCTTGCGCTGATCACTCTATTCCACTCCAATCTATTCATATCAAGTGGGTTTTTATGTGGATGTTTAAAAGAACCGACTCTGACTGTGAAAGAGAGGATTGAAAATAGTCCGGGGTGATTTTCAATCGTCAAGGTTGGAGGCAGAGGTACTGCATACTGTATGTCAGGAGTTGAGGTCAGCATTCCTCACCTCTTTGATGAAGTACTTGGGTTTCCATGTTGTTTTGGTGGCAGCTCTCTGCCTCCCCTCGCTGCGCTGTTTCTCCTCCAGGCGATGTTTGTGTTCTGTTGCCGTGTCGATGTTCCCTGCCTTCAAAGACGCAGTGACATGCTGCCATAGACGCCTGTCCAGGTAAACAAGGCAATGACATGACATCATTTTCCCCACTTCTCAACACAACTCTAACTATAGAGTTGTGTATTTACTCATCATGATAGTACATCATATAGACATCATAATTGACTATAGTACCACACACACACACACACACACACACAGGCACGCACACACACATGCGCGCACACACGCACACACACACACACACACACACAGACACACACACACATACGCGCATGCACACACACGCACACACGCACACACACACACACACAGAATTAATTTCCCACTCTCACACACACTTTGTCAAGAGGAAGCCAGTGAGATCTGGGGAATGGATTTAATTAGTGGCAGAACCTGTCCTGACGTGACCTCTTCTATAACAGGCACATTGGCAAAGCACGACGCAACCTCTCCTCCGACACCTCCGTGTGAATAGCAGGTCCGCTAATGAAAGCCTCTCCTAACTCCTTGGCATTTGAAGTAGTGGAGGAGGAACGCACATCCCCCTGGACCCTGCCCTCTCTCTCTCCCTCCACATTCCTCTCTGTGCATTCATGTTCATATGTTCTCCTCCTCATTAGATGAATATTGCATGAGGCGCTGAGCACCAGAAGTTCCAATTAACATACCGCACATGTGGAGGGAGGAGGGGGTCCTCAGGGGGCTATAGGATGAGCCCAGCGTGGTGGGGTGGACAGGGTGCAGCGGTGCACCGTGATCAACTAATCCTCATTATGTCTTATTGGGAACAGGAATAGGGCGGATTTAGAGTAAAGTTGTCCATGCATATCATTGAGCAAAGACCCAAGAGTCTAAACTACATAAAGAGTCGACATTAACTTAACTCCTGGTGAGAAATGTACTTGTGTGGTCATTCGCAACAACCATCGACTGTATATCACCTTGTCCTTGACAGTACTTTGGCAAGACATACTGTATGAACAACAGGAAGAGACGGTGTGTCTGGGTCTATTTTGGTTGTGGGACTGCTTATAATTGTTCATGCATATTATTCATGTCGAATACAGTCGGGACTCTACTCTAGATTTTAGACTTGTGGTCATTGGAGAATAGCATACTCACAGGGCTGGTTTGTCTGACACAGATTAAATTTATCCCAGACTAAAAAGAATTGTCAAAGGGGATTTTCCATTGAAAGTGTGACGTTGTCCAGGACTAGTCTTAATCTGTGTCTGGGAAACCATGGGGTGTATAGATAGATACCAACAGACATGTCTATCTACTGGACTGTGGTGAGGTGCTGTACCTTGAAAGTACTTTGGCAAGACACACAAACTACAGGAAGAGTTGGTTGGTGTGACTGGGCTCCTAACTGCCACCCCTCTCCAGAGTGTCCTCCTTTGTTCACCACACTAACCAGGCACTACACAAGTATTATTAACGAAGCATCGGAACAAATTAAGGCCGTGGTGGCATGGCGTGGTGTGTGAAGCAGTGGGTGTGTCACTCAGGACATTGTGTGAAGTCACAGGAGGCTGGTGGAGGCGGAAATCGGAGGACATGCTCATTGTAACTCATGGAAGGGAGTGAGAAATGGTATGAAACAACGTGAGGGTGCGTGTGTTTGATACCGTTCCTCATTCCATTCCCTGCATGACAATGAGACCGTCCTCCGATTTCTACCTCCACTAGCCTCCCCTGGCGTAAAAGCCACAGGAGCGCTCTCAGCAAGCCCCTACATACACCCTCATTCTCTCTGACACTCTGTCTCAGGGATTAAGAGCACTCAGATCTCCTCCACGCACTCACAAGACACCGTCGACTCATTCTAAAGTTGTCATGCACTCTTTCATTTTTCTTTCGATTGTTAGCAGGCTACTGTTCCAAAACACTTTGAGCCTGTCCAACATTCATCCCACCACTGTAGAACCACGGACCACGACGTCTAGCCAATAAGACACCTTGGGGAGAAGCTTGGAATCATTTATTTGGATGCAGACGCATGCCTGCTTTGTCCTTTTGACTCTGAGACTTGAGGGGACTCTGAGGGGAACTCTGTGACGTCAGTGTTCTAATCTGTGTGTGTGACTCTGTGACCTCACACCGTGAAACCAATCTCTCAGTTTGGCGGTGTTCCTGCCAATGTTCCACCAACAGTGTGTCAAGGCGCTCCCCCACAAAGCTGTTTGATTATGCAGTGTTGTTGGTGCGCAGGCTGCTGTTTATGTGGAACTTAATAGCATTTTCAGGGAGAGGAGGATACACACGCAGATTTTTTTGCAAAGGCGGTAATATACCCAGAAGACAAATCTCTGATATTTACTGGCAAAGACAAGCTGCTATGGCAGGCATGTTAATCCTCTCTAAGAGGCTTGGTGGAGAATGGGATAAACTTGCTTTAGAAACATCACATATTCCACCTCTGGCTCTGAGAATTAGGTCCGTCTTTCTGACCAAGCAGCACTGCCAGTAGAGTAGTGTAATTTGAACAGCATTAGTGCCACTCACCGACAATGATAATCTGTCCATCAACCAAAAGCTCCTTATCAAGCACCGACAGGCACCATTTCACTCCACTTACCGTGACTCAAACTGTCCCTGTTTCTCTACGGGCCGGATCTTCTTCTTGATGACTGGCAGTTTGGAGGTGTCAATCACTTTGGTCTCCCCGCTGCTGTAGGTGAACTCCAGGGTTCCATTCCACTCCCCCTGAGCTTTACACACGATGGTGCTGGTGGGGTTGTGCTTGACCTCTGCTGTCACTCTGGCAGCCATAATCAACACCAATTAACTTTTGCAGTGGATGTTATTATTAGTTCACACATGCACACACACACACACACACACACACACACAGACACACACAACACACACACACACACACGACACACACACACACACACGACACACACACACACAATGCCACACACACACACACACGACACACACACACACAATGCCACACACACACACACACACACACACACACACACACACTCTAACCCACCTGTGTACTTTCCCTCCGTAGAAGGGTTTGGTGTGAAAGGTGACGGTAGCTGAGTAGCCACTCTTGGCACAGCTGATGGAGACCTTGCCCCCCAGCTCCACCCAGGGCACCGTGAGGATGGAGCGGGCGTACGCACAGGGCAGAGTGAACACATACTCCTCCTCATGTTCCAGGAGACGCAGGACACCTAGCAGAGAGAGAGAGAGAGAGAGAGAGAGAGAGAGAGAGAGAGAGAGAGAGAGAGAGAGAGAGAGAGAGAGAGACGGAGACAGAAGTCGATAAGAGCTGTGACTGTGACATATAGGTGACATTAACCAGCTCTAGGAAGCATTATGCTGCTTACGCTCCTTCATTTATTATCCCTTGGTTACTGCATCTGTACGTTGGCTAATGCATAAAAGGTTTAATGCTTTGCACCGACAATCTGTCTGTTTGTACTTGGGGCTTAAACCTGCCAGTGGACGTTGTTTCACCTCATACAGCACACATTCATTCATTTCTACAGTACACACCACAGTACCACAGTATCACAGAACCACAGTACCACAGTACCACAGTACCACAGCCTCATAGGAAAGGTGTTCGGGCATTACTGTAGGCCTGTGGTGAGGTTATGCAAGTCTTGGGGCAGTGGTGGCATATAACCTTGCTTGGCAGGAGGCAGGAGGCAGGAGGCAGGAGGCAGGAGACAGGAGACAGGAGACAGGAGGCTTTGGACTGTGCTGCTGCTGCTCCTCCTCCTCCTCCTCCTCCTCCTCCTCCTCTATGGGCCTGGCCCTCTTTCCCCCTGTTACATAAGAGACAGCTGTCCTGTGGAAAATCTGCTGCGGGCACACGCCCAGGTCTGGCAGATACACATCTGTTTCCCCAGACAGGAGGGGGTAGGGGGGGGGCGGTGTGGTGGAGGAGGGGCCCTGGCCCACCTCCCTGCTCAGTGCCCCTTGGCTTTTTCTCCAGAAGGGTCCAACACAGAGGCACGTTGCAGGAAGCCCTCCCCTGGCTATGCCCATGTGAGAGTGCAGGGTCAGCGTTTTCCCATAGAGCCCAGCCTTGCCCTGGCAGGCTGGCTGGCACGCAGGGCAACACAGGGCAACACATGTCGCACAGAGCCATCCACCATGCCTGCCACACAAGGACACCATGTTGGTACAGGGGGCAAAGAGAGTCAACTTGGTGCACTGTGTTTGACTGGGCGTGTCTGAAGCATCTTAGGGTTGTCGTGGAGCTGGGTAGAATACAGAGGTTTTCTCTGTCTGTTCAGAAGGCTGGGGGACACCGCACCGCAGAGTCCCATGACTTTGCTTGGATAATGGTCTCTATACAAGATGTGCTGTTAACTTCTCCATGCGACCCAGTTTTTTTCCTCCTGGGAAGTGTGGTGTGTGTGTGTGTGTGTGTGTGTGTGAGTGTGTGTGTGTGTGTGTGTGTGTGTGTGTGTGTGTGTGTGTGTGTGTGTGAGTGTGAGTGTGTGTGTGTGTGTCTCGAGTTGACAGGGAAAAATAATCATTTATTCGTTGAAAAATGCACCAATAAAGATGCATTGTTCTGGATTCATAAGTGCATCCAGTATGTGATCAGCTGTACCAGAGGAGCACATGATGGGAGTGCTGGAGGGCACTGGACTGAGTGTACGAATGAAGGGTTGTGATCATGTTGACTACTGGTGAAGAAGCTCACTGAGCCTAACTGACCGCTTGTGTTCCTCAGGCCCAGTCTCACTGCTTCACTCTGGACAACCAGCCGAGGTACCCACCTATTGTAGGTTCCTCAAGTGGAAGTCAACCTCTTGAGGCCCGGTCAACCTCTTCAGTGAAAAAAACCATGTTCTTATTGACTTATTATTAACTGTTATTGACTGTTATTATTGACTGTTAACAGTCTTATTGACTGTTCTTATCCTACCACCTACCACTGACATACATATTTGTCATGACTGCAGAGTCACGACCAATCTTCCGCTGTAGATTGAAGACCCATCTCTTCAGGCTACATCTTAATGGTCCCTCCTAAAGACCTCTTCACCCCCACTACCCCCCTGTATAAGTTTCTCTCCTGTTAATAAAATAAAATGAAAAATAATAATAATAATAATTCCTTCTTCTAGCATTGTGAGAACTATGGCCCCTGGTCTGAGCATTGATTACTTTATCTTATGATGACTGATGCATAGATGATTCACTTACTTAAACAAATGTATTTGTTGTAAGTCGCTTTGGATAAAGGCGTCTGCTAAATGCCATAAATGTAAATGTAAATGTAACAAATTGTACTACCTGGTTGTACATGTTGTATATATTTGAATAACAGAAGGAGTCCTTTCTGGATCTAATCATCATTCTTTTGTCAGTGTGAGATGAATGAAGGCGTTCACCACCGCCCTGTAACAACACCACCCTGTAACAACACCACCCCCGCACCATATGACTGCTTTCTCTCCTGGGCTCATTAGCATAGCACATATCACTCAGGGGGGGCAAGAGAACGTGATCAGCCTCGTTAGTAATTAATGCTGTCCTAATTACAGCTCGACCTAATTGGCCGTGGGATGAGGCTAGCATGCTAGCGCTGCTCTCTTCTCTCTCACTCTCGCTCGCTCACTCACTCACTCACTCACTCACTTACCACTTCGGTTTCCCCTACACCTGAGCTCCATCTCTCTAAGATAAAGATGATGTGTTACCCTCCCTACTGTCACTAACACAGAGAGAGTCCTCACATATACAGGAGGCCCGTGGAGGCTGGTGGAGGTAGAAATCGGAGGACGGGCTCATTGTAATGCATGGAACGGAATGAGAAACACGTTATGTTTGATACCGTTCCTCATTCCGTTCCATGCATTACGATGACCCCGTCCTCCGATTTCTACCTCCACCAGCCTCCCCTGCGGTCGGCCTATGAGAACAGAGAGCAGCCTTTGTGTCTGTGTTCTCTACAACGGAGCAGCACAGCGTAAAGGGTACACTGTGACTAGCTGCACACAGTCAGTGAGCACATGGCTCTTTATGAAGTGAACAGCTGCTGGCTGACGAACGGAGGAGTATATCTGCACCAGTAAGCAATGTGAGCCTTGGGTAGAGACACCTTAACTGTGTAGCCTGAGATACAACCAGGGCTAGAGGACAGAGAATGGTACGGTGGAGTAGCAGGCATAGGCTTCTGAAAGAGACAACAGACTTTTCAGAGGTATAGGTTGGGATTCGTGTTGTATTGCAAAGAGCTCTGTGCTCCTGGAAAAGCACTACATGTATATGTGATCCAGGGCCATTCTTACTCCACAGTAGACTACAGCAGCATTTCTGAATTTATATTCTAGCCTAATAATACAGGCAGTTGAACAGGCTTTCCGACACATTTGATTCCATAATATTTTAGCAATGTGGAGCAAGGACTGTTGCTGAAAATATTCTGTAACAACACAGACGTCAAGAAATTATGAAATACATTAGTCATTATGACGAAATAATTATGAAATGATACAATTATTCTAAAGTATTTTCATTGTGTTTTCAGTGTATTGCTATACCCAGAACATGACTCAGTTCAGCACACACACACAGTATTTAGTAATGAAGCGTCACTATACTCCCGCTAAAACATAAGCCTATTCCATGGGCGTCTGCCAAGCAATTAAATGCTACTTTCAATCTTGATGCGATTACTCTGGATTAGAACATTATAATAAAGCTTTCAACACAATTAAACCCTCTAATTAAACCTTAGAATGTGATTAAAAAACGTAATCAGTGAGTTGACAGGCTTTCAGTGATCTGCCCATTATCACCAACCAGATAGTCTGAACTGTTGTCGACACAGTGGCCACGACGACCGTAAGAGACCAACAACAGCAAACGTAACAAGAAACTACAAACTATCTTAATACAATACAATACGCTTACCTTCCCCAATCATGGTAACTCCGATAGACATGCCCATGAACTTGCTCTTGGTCCAGACGTGAGTGTTCACACACATCTTCCTCTCCTTGCATTCACAGTAGAACCCAGACACAGGTGGGTGATGGGACACCTGCTCCGCCACAAAGCGTACGCGGTAGCAGTCAGCGTTGTCCTCTGTCCGAGCGGGGTCTCTCGGCGAGGGCACGGGGGCGGGCGTGGGTGCGGGTGTAGGGGCCGAGCTGTTAGTCCTGAGGGGGCGGACGCGTTCTCGGGGGACATCCCAGGAGCAGCGGAAGCTCTCTCCTATGATGGGGTTGTAGGGTTTCTTGGCCACTGCGCCCTTGCGCCCTTCATGGAAGGCGGTCAGGTAGTACTCCACGAAGCGTATGATGCGTTCCTCTGGCGTGGTCCCTGCTGTGATGGCCAGGAACATGTCTGGGTGGGCCATGAAGTTGGCGTACATCTCCAACAGGGAGCGCTTCTCCAGGATAAACGTGGGGAGCACCACCTGACAGAGAGAGAGAGAGAGAGAGAGAGGGAGAGAGAGAGAGAGAGAGATAATAGATGAAAAAGTGAGATAGATGCTTTATTGCATAAAACTAACAGACGTATGACGAGTGATGTCTGTGTAGAAAAGTGAATTGACCATAGAGGCTCTGACTGCTTTAGACATACACACACACACACACGCACGCACACACACACACACACACACACACACACACACACACACACACACACACACACACACACACACACACACACACACGTTGTTGCCCCCTGCCAGTGCTAGATCGATAGAGTCCTATCCTGCTAACATTGAGAGAAGGCTCTCTGATATTTATAGATAACAGTGAGCAGCACAATCCCTCTGTGACGTGTATTCTCCCCTCCAGTCGATCAATGCGCAGCCCTCTCCCCACCGGCACATCACTCTCTGACAAACATCATTATCTTCACACACACACACACACACACACACACACACACACACAGACACACACACACACACAGACGCACAGACGCACAGACACACAGACACACAGACACACAGACACACACACGCACACGCACACGCACACGCACACGCACACGCACACACGCACACACGCACACACGCACACACGCACACACACGCACACACGCAGACACACATCTATAACCAGGCCTCGTCTGGTCTATTACAACCAACCTGGCCCTGGAGAGAGAAAACACCTTGCATCGATTTCTACTGAGCGTTGCTAACACACCAGAGCCAGAGGGGGAAATAAGATCAGAAACATCATGTCTCTCTCCAATAGTGTTTGGTAAAAGAGAGTGAGTGATCTACTGTAATCATCAACTAACCAGAACAGAACTGTACTGTGAAGCAGTAGAGAAATGAGATGGCTTTTACCCAAAAGGGGCCTCACTTGAAGCTGGATTATAAAGTAACTACCCTACAGTACGTCAGAGATGAGGTGTTGTTATGAAATATCAGCAAATTGCTAATCAAATAGTAATGATTACACTGTATAAACAACATATATATAAAACATATATATAAAAAATGGTAAACATGCACACACGCACACATCATCTCACCTAACAAAGGATATAACATCAGACAGAGAGGCATGAATTAAGTGCATTAAAAAACCATCATCTAAGATTTTCATCAAAAAATGTAAAAAAAAAAAAAAAAAAAAAAGAAAGAAAGAAAAAGAAAGAAAAAAATACCGGTTTCGTATTAGATTACATAAAGCACAATCAGTTACAATAGAGCCGTCAATCGACAGAGTGCTAGTTCTCTCATATTCAAACAAGCCTTTTCGTGGAATCCTGCCAGAATTAGAATTCAAAAATCAATCTCTCGCCTGAAGCCATAAAGTAGATCAATTTGAGGAGAGAGAGAGAGAGAGAGAGAGAGAGTCAGAGCATCGCTGTTATGCATAAGTGTGTCTTCATCTGATTGGATAGATGGATGGATGGATGGATGGATGGATGGATGGATGGATGGATGGATGGATGCATGGATGGATGGAGTATGTAAACCAGTGTGTGATTGAGCGTTGGCCTAGTGTGATACATAGACTATGGTGTTCAGGTGTCAAAGTCAAAAGGTAGCTGTAATTACCAAGTGGTCCACACATTCTCCGCATTATTCTTCATAATCAGTTCACTGGTCCATTTAAAATCACACAGTGCTCATTGATCCACACGATGTCTCACAGTGACACACATATGGGATTAGTCACTGCACTCACCTGAGCACTCATCTAGCTGCCAGTTCTATTCATCTACCAGGGTGACAATAGTGGAACTCTAGTGGAATTAGTGGCATAATGAAACTCCAACATTAGGTTGATAGTGTATGCTGTATTCATATACAGTAGTATCCCCAGTCTGCAGACAATTGTGGGACAGATCTGGTCTCGTGTTGACACATTTGCCAGATACGGCATGTATTATATAGGCCCTGTAGCTACTGGGTCATCTTTGGTCTGAGTGTGGTTGGGATCTGGGTCACATCCACAAGCTGGCCAAGGTCTGGCCATTTGGTGGCAAAGATAACCTACCATATCCGGCCACATCCGGATGCCGGTAGAAAATAGAGTGGGTCAGATCTGGGCCGTCATTTCTGTGCTGGCAGGGTCTACAGTATTTTGTAGCATTGCTATGTGTGTAGACAGGGATGGTTAGACAGCTGTTGCCAGTGTGGAGGAGTAGCATTCCCAAACAGGAGACTTTGACAAATAGATAATACAAAAAAACTAAAAACTATTCACATTAGTTCACTATTCACATAGGAATGTTGGATTTTTCTTTAGCTTCAAATTCAATTCTATTTTTGCTGTACTACATTAGCTCCAGGTGCGATGGGGAGTGTGTAGAGGACAGGGGCTGGGCAGATGGGGGCTAGGGAATGAACCAACTAAATAAATAATCTGTCTTTTTATTTTTTTAAAGGTATTTTATGCGTGTCAGCACCTGGCCCTCTCAACCATCTGTGGCTGAGGGGGGAGATTTGTAGGCACTGATGGCTGGGCTTCTCTTTCATTACTGCTTATTTCACCTGTGTGAGGTTTATGAACAGCTGAACAATTGCCCAGTTCAACATATAGCTATTAACTAATGTGCTATTAACTAATGTGACGTCCATGCCCAGGTAGACTCCTCTCACCCACATGAGCTCCATGCCCAGTTGGCATATACCCACAACCATGTGAGGTCCATGCCCAGCTACAGTCCCTACCCGTGTGAGGTCCATGCCCAGCTACAGTCCCTACCCGGGTGAGGTCCATGCCCAGCTACAGTCCCTACCCGTGTGAGGTCCATGCCCAGCTACAGTCCCTACCCGTGTGAGGTCCATGCCCAGTTTGAGTTGGGACAGCAGGTGGAGGATGATGCTCCGCTGGTCGTCCATGACACCCAGGTCCTCTTCCTCATTGTCTTCCGTGTCTGTGGTCTCCTCCCTTGGATCCACTGCCTCCGGGGTGGGGTGGTTCTGGGACAACACAGTAGACCAATTAAAACACAGGGCTACGAATAAACAGAGAGACTGCATAGACACCCTATCAAATGACACCCTGTTACCCTTAAAGTGTACTACCTTTGAAAAGTAGGCACTATATGTGGAATAAAGTGTCATTTGAGACACAGGGGTAGTGCACTGGGGGATAGGGTGTCATTTAAGACATAGTGAGGCAAAGCGCTGACATCATCAGTCATCGCCAACAACAGAAGTCCTATCTCTAGAAGGTTTGATGAAAACCCAGTGTCTTGTCATGAAGACGGATGGTCATCTCAGGGACATGAGAATGTGGAGAGAATAGAGGCTAATGGCCACCTGTGGCAACCCTTCCAAAGAAAAGATAAATATCTGTCTTTCCTGCTATTCTGCCCATTTACTGTACTGTACAAACTCAGCTCAAGCGTGAAATTAACCTGCCGTTTCGGAAAGAGGCCAGAATAGCCTTGATGACTCATTCTTACGGCGAGTGTCTTTGGTGATGGTACAAAGAATAAGATAATATCCTAGTAGCATCTGATATTAAACAAACTTTTTAATACTCCTTTTTTTTTATCGATTTATCGTATTTCTTCTTCAGTTGACTGGCTACCTGTAATCAAAAGCTCGGTTGGAAGTTGGAAGATTCCTGAAAGCTTGAATGTGCTCCTGACATCCTGTGTTCTGTCATCTCCAACACCGGCCTGGGAGCACTTTACGTCAGCTAATGCGTTTGGTTGCTCCGGCGGTATCTCAGGCGAAATATTGTTCCTAATGCATAATGTAAGGAAGCGCCGTTGTGCGGGCCCCTAAGCATTATGGGACGTGAATAAAAAGCCTTCCTCCCTTTCTCTCATTCCCTCTTCCACTCCCCTCTCTCTCTCTCTCTCTCTCTCTCTCTCTCTCTCTCTCTCTCTCTCTCTCTCTCTCTCTCTCTCTCTCTCTCTCTCTCTCTCTCTCTCTCTCTCTCTCTCTCTCTCTCTCTCTCTCTCTCTCTCTGAGCTGTTTTTCTGTCTCCACATGTACAATGTCAACAGACCAGTGAAGAAGGGACTAAGGGAATCACATGACATCGTTTTTTGGATGGTTTAGTTTGTAATTCAGCCTCCTAAACCTCCCAAACCTACTGTTCTGTATACAACCGTCATGCTGGAAAGGTTATTTTTTTCCTATTACAGTCTGATAAATGGATGGACTGTCACTAACTCATACGACAGCCAAACTGAGAGACTGACAAGCAATGACACAACTAGAATGCAAACAAAATAAATAAACATTGAACACACACACAAAGCTAGCTCTAAAAGACATTTTCCTGACACATTCTCCCTTTCCTACCCGGTTTCCTCTCTCCTCTCCACCTCTGTCTCCCACTCTCTGTGGGAGGGCAGAGAAGTAATTGTGTGTTTCCAGGGAGTAGGTTGGAGCTCCTGTGGGGAGGTATGTTGACTAGAGAGGGAGTTGTGTGTTCCAGGGAAGGAGCAGGTTCGAGCTCCTGCCAACTCAGCTGCCCAGTGAGGCGGATGGGACAGCAATGCACTCAGCTGCCAGCTCCCAGTCTCACCACACGGCTGCAGCTACCAACAGCACACCTGAATATTTCATACTGCAAGAGCACGGCCAAGAGCTGATTTAACTCTCTCTTTGCGTCTCTCTCGTCTCTCTTTCTATCTCAGTGTGACCTGTCTCCTCTTCTGTGGTGTGAAGGAGTGAGTCTCCTCTTTCTCTCTCACTAAGGATACTATTTCCAATAAACATAGGTTACAAAATATAAAAACAAACATACTGAGTTCAAATCTGGTCAAGGTCAACGGATGGGGGATTCACACGTATAAACACAGAACTCTGCTTGACACAATCAATACATGGATCTACAACAGAGAGATGTTGTATGAACAGAGTAGAGAGGAGGAGATACTGAACTGGATGAACTAGCCCTGAGGCTCTCTCTCACTGGGCTGGGAGCTCCTTTAACTCACTCATTCAATACAGTTTGGGTCCCTGTTTCACACATGGAGCAAAACAAATACTTGAACAACTGTTCACAACAAAAAACATTTAGCAAGCAGTCATTATGAGAGATGGGATATGAGATATAACAAATTTACTGGAATTTCCATCTGAGCTATGGCAGGTTTCTTTGCTGCATCAACAACAGACCTCCTTGTGTGGTCTGTTAAAGCAAAACAAATAGCCATTTGATGGCCATTGCAAAGCTCTTACTCCTAATCATGAGTCACATGTCATCTCATTAGTGAAATGATTCCTGGAAATGCACATCGAATAACATTTCCACAAATACCATATCAAACACAGGCAGAGTAGACGGCGGAATTAATTGAAAGAGCAGTTGACAACAATCGTACTACCACTGACGCTCCTCTGAAAACACCAAACTTTTCCTCTCCACAGCCCAGCATCAAGAGACACACAGAGAGAGGGGGGGAGGGTTCCTTCAGAACCGAACACTAATGTTCTCTACAAACCACAGAAAGAACACCAACACAAACTCTTACACTCATTTCCAAAGCAGGGGTCCAGAGGATAAGTCCACAACCTTAAGTCCACATCACTTAAGTCAGCAAAGTTTCCCAAGACGATGAAACTCTCCCTCTTTCTCTCTCTCTCTCCTCTCTCTCTCTCTCTTTTGCCTGTTTATCACAAACAAACAGACTCCCTTCCTCCTTTCCTCCCTCCCTCTCTCTCTCTCTCCTCTTATCTTCGTACCCAGTTCCCCTCTGTGTCCGGGGTCAGGAAGTTCCAGATAAGCTGTTTTTGCTCTGCTCTGCCCTCCCACCACTGAGTAGCATAAAGTACCCTCTCTAACCCACACTCACACTCACGCTGCTGCTGGGCTGACAGGCTACCACCGCCGGCGGCTTGGTCTGAGTCCTGCTGGATTTCATATCCACCATCCAGAGAGAGAGAGAGAGAGAGAGAGAGAGAGAGAGAAGGATGCACAGAGGAGACTGCCTGACCAGTCACAGCAGTATGTTACTATAGAACACAGGGAGAGGGAGGGAGGGAGGGAGGCACGGTGGAAGAAGGAGGAGAGGAGAGGGTGACAGACATTGATCACTGGGGATGGGGAGAGAAAGAGAGAAAGAGAAGGAGAAAGCAAGAGAGAGAGAGAGAGAGAGAGAGAAAGAGAGAGCAGTAGTAGCTGGGATGGCTGCTGCCTGCTACACGTCCAATGGGAAGATTACCAGTGATGCTGACAATCCCCTTCTATCCCTCCCTCCCTCAGCCACTCCCACCCTCCACACACACACACACACACTCCATCATATCCCCGCCTCCTCCCAGGGCCCCGCCTCCTCTCATCCCTCCACCCCCCTACCCCCCCCCATCCCCCATTCCCCCCCTACCCGGCCTAGATGATGCTATGGAACAGTCTGCTTCATTACCAGTATGCATGCAGGCCACTCTGGCAACTGCAGCTGAGATCTCTACCTCTCTATGCTTTCTACCTCTCCATCTTGACCTCTCTCAATTCAACAGCTCACTCTTGTTTTTACACAAATAAACTTATATAACTTTCTTTCACCTTCTGTTATTGTTTTTTCTCTCCTATACGACAAACTTCATCTGTGTAGTTGACAGGGGGATGATGTATTGTACAGTAGAGGAGAGGGGCTTAGCCAGGTTAAAGGGTTCACTAAGCTTTATACTTCAAGGACTCTCTGAGAGAAATCTTCACACTTCACTGGAAGCCCCTTGACCGCTGCATGCCTGTCCAACCTCATCCTCGTCAAAGGTGTGATGCCATCCCTCCTCCTCACTTCTAAAGCCAGGTGCACCTGCTCTTCATCCCATACACTACCGCCCCTTATCATCATCATCCTCATCATAGATACCACCCTACTCCCGGACGTTATATCTCAACCTTAGATCCTCCCATTTTTCATCATTTAATAATAATAACCTTTTATTTATATAGCACCTTTCATACATAAGAATGCAGCTCAAAGTGCTGTACAATACAGTGCTGTAGAGAGCAGATTAAAAACAAAAACAACTATGACATAATTAATCAATACAATAACACCAACATCGCTCAATCTAGTTGCATAGATAGTTGATCAATACAATAAAATCAGCAGAGATAGCATTGATAAAATGCTAATTGAAAATGCTAAATTGAAGAGATGTTTTTATGAGAGGTTTTTAACTGCCGCTTAAAGATGTTTACTGAGCTTGCTTCCCTGGTTTCTTGAGGTACTGGATTCCACAGTTTAGGGGCATAGTTAATAAATGCCGCATGACCAACTTTTGGGTTTTAATAGTAACCTTCAATAAGCCGGCAGCAGAGGACCTGAGTGCCCTTGAGGGCGTATAGATTATCAGTGAATCAGTA